>NC_067435.1:20639676-20944289 GCF_009764475.1 Pristis pectinata
AAACTAAACTCTTCATGTGTGTGTGTGACAAAGTCCAAAACTCCCAGTTCCTGAATGGTTCTTAAAGTTCAGTTCCGCAAGCCATAAGGTGAAACATGAGCAAGGGCTTCTTCAACAACCACCGTTGTCTGAAGATAAGATGTAGATGTAGAAAAACATAGAGAGAGTACATACGAAATCCAAATGTTCCACGATGGAACCCAAACGACACTTCAGTGTTTACTCGGTAGTGACTTCCTCACCCCGAAAAGCATCCGAACCGTGGTCGTCCACACACAAATACCTGTTTCCCTCTACAGGTCAGCAACAAAGTGAACTCCACCGGATTACTTCCAACTTCCATACATGGATTTCAGTGGCAAACACAGTTATTGTTTCTCATCCATCGATAGAGAAAACAAGCAGGCTGGTGTCTCTCTCCCTTCTCTCTCTCTCTCCTTCTTCTTCTTCTTACTTCTTCAACAACGTCATTACGTCCTTTATCTTCTATTGACGTAAGCACGCCCCACACACATACACACACACTCTCTATCTTAAAGGGACTTTCACTGAGTCCGTAACAAGGGCTGGAAAAATTGCAAATGTCACTCCACTCTTTCAGAAGGCAGGGAGGCAAGAGACAGGAAATTATACACCTGTTAGCCTGACTTCAGTGGTTGGTAAGATGTTAGATGAGGATTCAGGGTACTTGGAAGCACATGATAAAATAGTCCGAGGTAAGCATGGTTTCCTCAAGGGGAGTTCTTGCCTGACAAATCTGTTGGAATTCTTTGAGGAAGTAACAAGCAGGATAGAGAAAGGAGAGTCAGTGGATGTTGTTTACTTGGATTTTCAGAAGGACCTTGACAAGGTGCCGCACATGCAGCTGATAAACAAGGTCGGAGCCCGTGGTATTACAGGAAAGGTCCTAGTTTGGATTCGCTGACTGGCAGAGGGCAAAGAGTGTGAATAAAGGGGGCCTTTTCTGGTTATCTGCCGGTGACCAGTGGTGTTCCGCACGGGTCGGTGTTGGGTCCGCTACTTTTCACGTTATATGTTATTGATCTGGATGAAGGAATTGATGGTTTTGTGGCCAAGATTGCAGACGATATAAAGATAAGTGGAGGGTCAGGAAGTGTTGAGGAGGCAGGGAGTCTGCAGAAGGACTTGGGCAGGTTGGGAGAATGGACAAAGAAGTGCCAGATAGAATACAGTGCAAGGAAGTGTATGGTCATGCACGTTGGTAGAAGCAATAAAGGTGTCGACAATTTTATAAACCAGGAGCAAATTCAGAACAATGTTAGCATTCATTTCGAGAGGACTAGAATATAAAAGCAAGGATGTAATGTTGAGGCTTTATCATCTGGAGTCTTGTGAGCAGTTCTGGGCCCCGTATCTAAGGAAGGATGTGTTGGGGTCGAAGTGGGTCCTGACGACGTTCAGAAGAGCGATCCCGGGGATGAAAGGGTTAGCATACGTGTCTCTGTGCTCGTACTCACTGGAGTTTAGAAGGATGGGGGGGGGGGGGTGGGTGGAATCTCATTGAAACCTTCTGAATATTGAAAGGCCTGGATGGAGTGGAGATGGAGAGGATGTTTCCATCAGTGGGAGAGTCTAGGACCAGAGGCCACAGTCACAGAACAGAAGGATGTCGCTTTAGAACAGAGATGAGGAGGAACTTCTTCAGCCAGTGGGCGGTAAATCTGTGGGATTCGTTGCCACAGATGGCTGTGGAGGCCAAGTGATTGGGAGTATATAAAGCCTAGGTTGATATGTTCTTGATCAGTAACAGCGTCAAAGGTTACGGGGAGAAGGCAGGAGAACGGGGTTGAGAAGGAGAAATGAATCAGCCACGATCGAATGGGGGAGCAGATTCAATGGATTGAATGGGCTAATTCTGTTCCTATGTCTTACGGTCTTCTGTACTGTCCACAAGTCCAGCGATCGTTGTGTCGTCTGCGAACTTACTGACCAAACCATGCAGGACATTTCTATACATCACAGACAGCGGGGGTTCCGGTTCGGATTCCTGCGGGATACCACCGGTCAGAACCTTCCAGCCAGAATATGTCCCATTGACCACCACCCTCTGTCTCCGATGGAGCCAAAACGGCCAATTGACCGTGGATCCCATGAGTCTTAACCCTCTGGATCAGCCTCCCATGAGGGTTCTTCTCAAACGCCTCACAGAAGTCCATGTAGACAACATTCACAGCTCTGCCTTCATCCCTCACCCTCGTCACCTCCTCAAAAAATGCAGTCACGTTAGAGAGGCACGACTTGCCCCACACAAAACTGTCCCTGATAAGGCCATGGTTTTCCAAATGTTCATCAATCCAGTCTCCGAGAATCCTCCCCAGTAACTTCCCAACCACTGACATGAGACTCACCAGTCAAAAGTTAACAGGATTATCCCTGTTTCTCTTCTTGAATAACGGAACAACATTAGCTACTCGGCAGTCCTCCGGGACCTCGCCTGTGGTCAGAGAGGACACGAAGATCTTGGTCAAGGCCCCAGCAATCACATCTCCTGCTCTTTCAACAACCTGGGGTATATCCCATCTAGTGCTGGGAACAGCTATCTTAATGTTCTTAAAGAGTCCCTCCTCATTTATCTCGAAATGCCCCAGCATATTAGCTGCTCCGCACCAATCTCCCCATCCTCCACGTCCTTCTTCTTGGGAAATACTGAAACAAAGTACTCATTCAGGAACTCACTCACCTCCTCCGCCTCCAAGCACGCGTTCCCTCCTTTATGACCCTCTGACCACTCAAGGATAGAGTCACAGAACACTACAGCACAGACACAGGCCCTTCGGCCCATCTAGACCTGATTTTGTGCCTAGTCCCATCTACCTGCACCCGATCATATCCTTTAAACCTCTCCTATCCATATGCCTATCCAAACTTCTCTTAAATGTTACAAATAAACCCGCATCCACCACCTCCGCTGGCAGCTCGTTCCACACTCGCACCAGCCTCTGAGTGAAGTAGTTCCCCCAAGGTTCCCCTTAAATATTTCACCTTTCACCCTAAACCAATGACCTTTAGTTCTGGCCTTACCCAGGCAGAGGGGAAAAAGCCTGAGGGTATTCGTCCCATCTGTACCCTTCATTTTTTTTTTATTCTTCCATGTGATCTCTCCTCATTCTCCTGCGCTCCAGGGAATAAAGTGTTAACCTATTCAACCTTTCCCTGCAACTCAGGTCCTCAAGTCCCGGCAACATCCGTGTAAATTTTCTCTGCACTCTTTCAAGCTTATTGATATCTTTCCTGTAAGTTGGTGACCACAACTGCAGAAAATACTCTAAATTCAGCCTCACCATTGTCTTGTACGACTTCAGCATAACATCCCAACTCCTGTACTCTGTGCCCTGATTGATGAAGGCCAATGTGTCAAAAGCTCTTTACGACCCTATCTGCTTGTGATGCCACTTTCAAGGAATTATGGATCTGTATTGCCAGGTCTCTTTGTCCTAGAACACACCTCAGTGCCCTACCATTCACTGTGTAAGTCTTACTCTGGTTTGTCCTCACAAAGACCATCACCTCACACTTGTCTGCATTAAGTTCCATCTGCCATTTTCATCCCATTTTCTCAGCTGGTCCAGATCACACTGCAAGCTTTGATATCACTCCACGTTGTCCACTACACCCCCAATCTTGTCATTTTCAAATGTGCTGATCCAGTTAACCACGTTATCACCCCGTGTCTGCGTGGGTTTCCTCCGGGTACTACGGTTTCCTCCTACATTCCAAAGACATACGGGTTAGGAAGTTGTGAGCATGTTATGTTGGCGCTGGAGGCATGACGACACTTGCTGGCTGCTGTCAGAACACTCTGCCCAAATTATGCATTTCACCGTGTGTTTCGTTGGACATGTGACAAAAAAGATATCTTATCTTATCTTATCTTGTCTTAATCATTAATATAGATGATAAACAACAGTGGACCCAGCACCGATCACTGCAGCACACCACTAGTCACAGAGAGACAACAATCCACTAACACTGTCTGGCTTCTCCCACTAAGCCAACGGTGAATCCAATTGACTACTTCATCCTGAATGCCAAGCGAAGTAACCTTCTGGAGCAGCCTCCCATGTGGGACTTAGTGAAAGGTCTTGCTGAAGTCCATGTGGTCATCATCCACCGCCTTTCCTCATCGAATCTCCTGGTAATCTCCTCGAAGAACTCTACAAGATTGGTTGAACGTGACCGACCACGCACAAAGCCATGTTCACGACCCCTAATCAGGCCCTATCTTTCGAAATACTTACATATCTTGTCCCTCAGAAAAACTTCAATTATTTACCCATAACTGGTGTCAGGCTCACCGGCTTATAATTACCCGGCTTATTCTTCGAGCCTTTCTTGATCAACAGAACAACACTGGATATCCTCCCGTCCTCCAGCACCTCACCCTTGGCTAAGGATGTTCCAAGTATCTCTGGCAGGGCCCCTGTAATTTCTGAACTAGTTTCCCACAATGTCGGAGGGGGTCACCTTGTCAGGCCCTGGGGATTTATCCATTTTCATTTGCCTCAAGACAGCGAGCAACTACTCTTCCATAATCCCGTTACGTTCCATGACCTCACTATTCTTTTATTCTATTGTCTCTGTGTCTGTCTCCAGAGTAAATATAGATGCAGAATATTCATTTAAGGTCTCCCCCACCTCTTCTGGCTCCATATGTAGATGACCATGCTGATCTTCAAGAGGACAGATTTTATCCCTTGCTACCCTTTTGAACTGAATAAAGCAACAGAAGCCCTTGGGATTCTCTTTCACCTTGTATGCCAGAGCAAACTCGTGTCCTCTTTTTTTTCCCTCCTGATTTCTCTCTTAAGTGTTCTCTTGCATTTATTTTACTCCTCAAGTACCTTATTCCATCCTAACTGCCTGTACCTTATATGCAACACGTCCTTTTTCTTTACTGGGGCACCAAAATCTCTCGATAACCAATGTTCCCTGAACCAGTTAGCCTTGCCTTTTATTCCAACGGGAACAGACATTATGTTTGATTCATAGCTTTAAGGAGATGGGTGGAAAGTTCAAGGGAGGTATCAGAGGAAGGATTTTTACGCATAGAGTGGTTGGGGCATGGAATGCGCTGGCTGGAGTGGTGGTGGAGGCTGATACGTTGGTCAAGTTCAAGAGATTGTTAGATAAGCAAATAGAGGAATTTAAAGTAGAGGGATATGTGGGAGGAAGGGTTTAGATAGTCTTAGGCGTGGTTTAAAGGTCGGCACAACATGGTGGGCCGAAGGGCCTGTATTGTGCTGTATGGTTCTATGGTTCCATTGGTTCTGTACTCTCAATATTTTGCTTTTGAAGGTCTCCCACTTACCAAGAATCTTTGCTGGAAAACTAGTCCTACCCTCTCCCTAGAGTTCCTCTTTCGCTTGACGTGTGTATAGAATGCCTTGGGATTCTCTTTAATCCGACTTGCCAAGGACTTTGCATGGCCCCTCCTGGCTCTCCTAATTCCCTTATTGAGTTCTTTTCTAGTCCCTTCATAATCCTCAAGGACACTGTTTGATTTTAGCTTCCCGAACCTTCCATAGATCACAGAACATAGAACATTACAGCACAGTACATGTCCTTTGGCCCACAATGTTGTGACGATGTTTTATCCTGCTCTAAGAGGTATCTAAACATTCTGTCCCACATAACCGCCCATTTCTCTATCGTTCATGAGTCTATCTAAGAGGCTCTTAAATGTCCCTAATGTATCTGCCCCACAACTTCTACAGGCAATGCCTTCCACACAACCACCACTCTCTATGTAAAAAACTACCCCTGACATCCCACTTATACCTTACTCCAATCAACCTAAAATTATGTCCCCTCGTGCTAGCCATTGTCGCCCGGAAAAAAGTCTCTGTATGTCCACTAGATCTATGCCTTTTGGACACCTCTATCAGGTCACCTCTCGTCCTCTATCTCTCCAAAGAGAAAAGCCCTGGCTCACTCAACCTATCCTCATAGGACATGCACTCCAATCCAGGCAACATCCTGGTAAATCTCCTCTGCACCCTTGATAAAGCTTCCACGTCCTTCCTATAAGAAGGCGACCAGAACTGAAGAAAATACTCCCAGGTGTGGTCCAACCAGAATTCTATAGGGTTGCAACATTATCTTGCGTCTCTTGAACTCAATCCCCTGACTAATGAAGGCCAACACACCCTACAACCCTATCGAACTGCCCAGAACACCTTTAGGGATGTATGGACGTGGACCCCAATATCTCTCTGTTCCTACATAGCTGAGATTCCTGCCATTATCCTTGTCTTCTGCCTTCGAATTCAATCTCCCGAAGTGTATCACTTCACACTTATCCGGGTTGAACTCCATCTGCCACTTCTCAGGCCAGCTCTGAATTCTATCAATATCCTGTTGTAATCTACAGCAGCCTTCTACACTATCCACAATAGCACAAACCTCTGTATCATCAGCAAACTTAAAATGCACCCTTCCACATCCTCATTGTGGATTTCAGTGTTCTAAAAGAGATAGGGAGGGGGTGAGAAGAGGGGGAGTGGTGGTGTTTACTGGTCAGGGACACTGTTACAGCTGCAGAAAGGGTGGATAATGTAGGAGGATCCTCTCTAGAGTCAGTATGGGTGGAAGTTAGGAACAAGAAAGGAGCAGTTACTCTGGTGGGAGTATTCTGTGGGCCCCCCCTTCCCAGTAGCAGCAGGGATACTGAGGAGCAGATTGGGAGGCAGATTTTGGAAAGATGCAATAATAACAGGGTGGTTATCACAGGAGACTTCAACTTTCCAAATATTGATTGTCACCTGCTTAGTGCTAAAGGTATAGAGGGGCAGATTTTGTTAAGTGTGTCCAGGACGGATTCCTGTTACAGTAAGTTGACAGGCCAACTAGAGGGAATGCCATATTAGATCTAGTAATAGATAATGAACCGGGTCAGGGGACAGATCTCTCGGTGGGTGAGCATTTGGGGGACAGTGACCACCGTTTCCTAACCTTTAGCATTGTCATGGACAAGGATAGGAGCAGAGAGGACGGGAAGATATTTAATTGGGGAAGGGCAAATTATGAGGCTATAAGGATAGAACTTGAGAGTGTAAATTGGGATGACATTTTTGAAGGGAAATGTACTATGGAGATGTGGTCGTTGTTGAGGGACCTCGTGCAGGATGTTAGGGATAAATTTGTCCCAGTGAGGCAGAGAAAGATTGACAGGGTGAAGGAACCATGGGCGACAGAGGTGGAACAACTAGTTGGGAAGAAGAAGGCAGCATACATAAGGTGTCAGCAACAAGGATCAGATCGGGCTCATGAGGAGCATAGGGTACAAGGAGGGAACAAGAAGGGGCTGAGGAGAGCAAAAAGTGGACATAAAAAGGCTTTGGCGAGCAGGGTTAAGGAGAATCCCAAGGCTTTTTTCACGTACATGAGGAGCAGAAGGATGACGAGAGCAAAGGTAGAACGGATTAGAGGCAAAGGTGGGAGGATGTGCCTGGAAGCTGTGGAAGTGGGTGAGGTTCTCAATGAATACTTCTCTTCAGTATTCACCAAGGAGAGGGGTCTTGATGACGCTGAGGACAGTGTTGGTAGGGTTTATATTCTGGAGCATGTAGATATCAAGAGAGAGGATGTGTTGGAGTTGTTAGAAAATATTAGGACAGATAAGTCCCTGGGGCCTGACGGAATATTCCCCAGGCTGCCCTGTGAGGCGAGGGAGAAGATTGCTGAGCCGTTGGCTAGGATCTTTGCGTCCTCATTGTGCACGGGAATGGTACCGGAAGATTGGAGGGTGGCAAATGTTGTCCCCTTATTCAAAAAAAAGGTAGTAGGGATAGTCCAGGGATTACAGACCAGTGAGCCTTACACCTGTGGTGGAAAGGTTTCCAAGAGATAGAATCTGTGAGCATTTTGAGAATCATGATCTGATCAGGGCCAGCCAGCATGGCTTTGTGAAGGGCAGATCGTGTCTCACAAGCCTGAACGTGCTCTTTGGAAGGTGACCAGGCGGATTGATGAGGGTAGTGCAGTAGATGTGGTCTTCTTGGATTTAGAAAGGCATTTGATGAGATTCCACAGAGTAGGCTTCTTCAGAAGGTCATAGGACATGGGATCCAGGGTAGCTTGGCCGTGTGGATGCAAAATTGGCTTGCCTGTAGAAAGCAGAGGGCTGTGGTGGAGGAAGTGCATTCAGATTGGAAGGATGTGACTAGTAGTGTCCCACAAGGATCGGTTCTGGGACATTTGTTTTTCATGATTTTTATTCATGACTTCGATGAGGGGGTAGAAGGGTGGGTTGGAAAGTCTGCAGACGACACAAAGATTGGTGGTGCTGTGGGTAGTGTGAAGGATTGTCGAAGATTGCAGAGGGACATTGATGGGATGCATCGGTGGACTGAGAATTTGCAGATGAAGTTCAATCCGGATAAGTGTCAGGTGGTACACTTTGGAAGGACAAACTCCAAGGCGGAGTACAAAGTTAATGGCAGGATTCTGTGTAGTGTGGAGGATCAGAGGAATCTGGACGTCTATATCCAAAGATCCCTGAAAGTTGCTTCACAGGTGGATAGGTTAGTTAAGAAAGCTTGTGGGATGTTAGCATTCATAAGTCATGGGATTGAGCTTAAGAGCCGCAAGGTAATGATGCAGATCTACAAAACTCTGGTAAGACCGCGCAGAGTACTGTGGCCAGTTCTGGTCACCTCATTATAGGAAGGATGTGGAAGCATTGGAAAAGGTGCAGATGTACCAGGATGCTGCCTGATTTGGAGAGTATGCTCTATGAGGAGAGACTGAGGGAGCTGGGGCTTTATTCTTTGGAGAGAAGGAGGACGAGAGGAAACATGATAGAGGTGTACAAAATATTAAGAGGAATAGATAGAGTGGACAGCCAGCGCCTCTTTCCCAGGGCACCAATGCTCAATACAGGAGGGCACGGCTTTAAAGTAATGGGTGAGAAGTTCATGGGAGATGAAAGAGGAAGTTTTTTTACCCAGAGGGTGGGTGCGGCGTGGAATGCACTTTCTGGGGCGGTGGTGGAGGCAGGTACATTTGTCAGATTCGAGATATTGTTAGATAAGCATATGGTGGAAAAAATAGAGGGGTATGTGGGAGGAAGGGGTCAGATAGTCTTCGGCGAGTTTTGAAAGTCGGCACAACATTGTGGGCTGAAGGTCCTGTATTGTCCTGTACTGTTGTATGATTAACAATCGGACCCATCAGACGCGGTTTGAAAGCCCTTCCACTCACCTTAAACCGATGACATCTTGCTTTTGACAGACCTAAATGCGAACAAATGTTTTCGAGATCACTCCTGTCTGTATCTCTCAAAATCTGGTAGATTTCTTTCATATCGTCTCTCAGGAAAAACAAGCCTAGCCTATCCGATCTGTTGTGACCAGAATTGCACAGACTGTTCTCAATGCAGGTTGCACCTTCACGTTCCATCTTATGTCCCATGTCCAAACCCAGGAAGGCTGGCATGCTGCATGCCTTCCTCACCTCCCTATCAACCTCTGCAGCAACCTCAGGGAGGTCTGAACTTGCGCCCTAAATTCACTCTGCTCTTCAACACTGTTATGGGTCTTGCCATTCACAACGTATCGTCTCTTTACATTTGATCTCCCAAAGTGCTACACTTCACATTTGGCAGGATCAAACTCAATCAGCCTTTTCTCCACCTATATCTGCAACTGTATCCTGCTGTATCGTTTGGCAATCTTCTTAACGATCGACAACACCACCAAACATTATATCGTTTGCGAATGTACTATCTCACGCATCCAGTTTCATCCAGGATATTTTGATATATGATAAACAGTATATGGCTCACTATGGATCCCTGTGGAACACCGCTTGTTAATGAACTCCAGACAGAATAAGTCCCATCGACCACTTCCCTCTGTCTTCTATGGTCAAACCAATTCTGAATCCAAACGGACAGGTCACCATGCATGTGGCGCATCGTAATCTTCTAGGTGAACCTACCATGAGGGACGTTGTAAAACGTCTTACTAAAATCCATGCAGACAAGATCAACATCCTTACGTTCATCAAAGAAATTTGTCACCTCCTCCAAGATCTCAATCAACTTAGTAGACATGTCTTGCCCGCACGAAGGCACGCTGTCTGTCACTAATTAGGCCATGGTTTTCCAAATTGCTCATGTCCCATTGCTAAGATTCCTCTCCAATCACTTCACTCCCACTGACGTGAGACACTCCCGACTTTAGATTCCAGCAACATCCTTATTTTACTTCTTGACTGACGGAATAACATTTGTTTGTCGCCATTCATCGTGCACCTCCTCAGTGGCTGGTGAGGACTCGAAGATTTTGATCAAAACCTCTTCAACCTTATCTCTTGCCTCTGTCAATAACATGGGGTTTATCTCGTCAGACTCTGGGGACTTATTTCATCTAGCATTTGATATTTTCCACCAAGGATAATTGCTCTGACTTTCTGGATTATCTCTGCCTCTCCTTACTTGGGACATTGCTATCAGATCGCCCTTCAGCCTCCAACACTCCACAGAAAACAATCCAAGTTTGTCCACCTTCTGCTTGTCACTATTACTCTCCAATCCAGGCAACATTCTGGTGAACATCTTCTGCACCATCTCTAAATCTGCCACATCGATCCGACAGTGTGACCACCAGAACTGCACACTGTACTGTAAATTTGACAAAACTGATGTATTAAACAGCAGTAACATGTCCTTCCAACATTTCTACTCACCGCCCCGAACGATGAAGGTAAACATGCCGTACGCCTTCTTGAGCACCTTAACTGCTTGCGTGGCCACTTGCAGGAAGCTATTCCCTTGAACCCCAAAATCCCTCTGTACATTAGTGCTGTTAAGGTTCTGGCCATTAACTGTATACTTTCCCCTTGAACTTGAGCTCCCAAAGTGCAACACCTCACACTTACTCGGATTAAACCTCATCTGCAATATCTCCACCTTTATCTGCAACTGATCTGTATCCCGCTGCTCTCTTTTACAGCCACCTACACTGCCCACAACACCACCAATCATAGTGTCATCGGCACAATTTCTATCCCACTCATCGACATTTTCATCCGAGTGCTTCAGATGTGTCATAAACAACACAGAACCGTCCACTGATCCCTGAGCAACACAATTGATGGTGGAGCATTGGGGAAGGGAGATGGAAGGAGTGAAGGTGGGAAGAGAGAGGGAGGGAGAGAGAGATTGACAGAGAGGGGTTGAGATGAACGGAATGCAGGAGTCATGCAGTCACAAAATAATACAGCACGGAAACAGGCCCACCGGCCCATCTACTCCAGACCTGTCGTAGCACCCTGCCTGCTGGTTCCAGTTGTCCGTGCTCGCCACATTACCCTGCAAGACCTTCCCATGTCCAGATCGCTCTGAAATGTTGCAATTGTACCCGCCTCAACAACTTCCTCAGGCAGCTAATTCCAGGTCCTCACTACCCTCTGCGTAAAGAGGTTAACTCTCAGGTCTCTTTTCAATCTCTCCCTGCTTAGATACCTGTCTGGGGTGGCGTTACTATTACAGCTGCAGAATGGGTGAATAATGCAGAAGGATCCTATCCAGAGTGAGGATAGGTAGGTTTGGGGAAAGAAAGGAGCAGTTACTCGACTGGGAATATTGTAGGGCAGCAGCAGGGATACTGAGGAGCAGATTGGGAGGAAGATTTTGGAAAGGTGCAAGAATAAAGTGGTTGTTATCATGGGAGACTTCAACTTCCCAAATATTGATTGGTACCTGCGTAGTTCCAAAGGTTTAGACGGGGCAGAATTTGTTACGTGTGTCCAGGACGGATTCGTGTTACAGTAAGTTGACAGGCCGACTAGAGGGAATGCCATGTCAGATTAGGTAATGTACGGGTGAGGTAACAGATCTCTCGGTGGGTGAACATTTGGTGGACAAACTTCTCAAGTAACCCTCGCTCCCTCACGTTTAACATTGTCATGGCCAAGGATAGGAGCAAAGAGGACAGGAAGATTTAATTGGGGACGGCAAATTATGAGGCTATCAAGCTAGAAATTGAGAGTGTAAATTGGGATAACATTTTGGAAGGGAAATGTACGATGGAGACGTGATCATTGTTCAGGGATCTTTTGCAGGATGTTAGGGATAAATTTGACCTGGTGAGACAGAGAATGAATGGAAGGGTGAATGAACTGTGGGTGATGAGAGAGGTGGAACAACTAGTCAGGAGGAAGAAGGCAGCATACATAAGGGGTAGGCAGCAAGGATCAGATACGTTTCATGAGGAATACAGGGAAGCAAGGAAGGAACTTAAGAAGGGGCTGAGGAGAGCAAGAAAGGGACATGAAAAGGTCTTGTCAAGTAGGGCTAAGGAAAATCCCAAGGCTTTTTCTCACCTACGTGAAGAGCAGAAGGATGATGAGAGTAAAGGTAGGACAAGAGGTGCGAAGATGTGACAGGAAGCTGTGGAAGTGTAGCTTATTATTCACATTTTCAATTGAAAATCTACTACTTAAAAACAAAAGTCAATTTTATATACATGGTGACAAATCTGGTAAATTATTGGCCAATTGAAAGCTACTTTATTTCAACGTCAGATTAATAACATTCGTAAACCGAATGGTACCTACACAATAGATCATGTTCAAATCAACAAATCCTTTCAAGAATTTTATTCTTCTTTATACCAATCAGTATCCCCTGAGGATCCTACATTAATGAATGAGTTCTTAAGATATCTGAAGATTCCCCAACTATCTTTAAATGAATGTTCTACATTAGATGCTCCCATTTCGGAGGAAGAAGTAAAGAAAGTAATATTTTCAATGAACTCGGTTAAAGCACCCGGCCCTGATGGATATACAGCTGAATTTTTAAAATCCTTTTCTGATATTCTTGTTCCCTGGTTATCCAAAATTTTTAAAGATGCCCCATCAGTGGGTAAACTACCACAATCTTTCTATGAAGCAACCATTTCTTTAATTCTTACAAAAGGTAAAAATCCCACTGATTGTGCATCTTATAGACTATTTCTTTATTAAATGTAGATTCAAAAATATTTTACAAAATATTGGCCTTTAGACTGGAAAAGGTTCTCCCACAAATTATTTCTGAAGACCAGACAGGATTTATCAGAATTGTTATTTACATTTTAATATCAGGAGATTAATGAATATTATATATACCCCTTCATCCCAACTTCCAGAATATGTTGTTTCACTAGATCCTGAAAAGGCATTTGACAGTCGAATGGGAATATCTATTCAGTACACTTCAAAAATTTAATTTTAGCCCTAAATTTATATCTGCGATTAAAATTATTTATTATACACCTATGGCTTCAATATTTACTGATAATCAAAGATCTCCTTTGTTTAGGCTTTTTCAAGGTGTGAAACAAGGTTGCCCGTTAAGCCCTTAATTATTTGATATTGCTTTAGAACCCTTGGCTATTGCACTCCGGGACTCTTCAAATGTATATTACTTGCGGACAGATGATTCATAAGATATCTCTCTACGCAGATGACCTGTTACTTTAAATCTTCGGAAGACTCGAGTGCTTCGGTTCGGAGTACTTCGGAGCAGCTAAGTTTTTTCTGTTTATCATCTTTATTAGGGTTTTAAGTGTAAGGGTTAGATTTTTATAACTGTCTTTAGTAAGTGTTTTAAAAGTTTTTTCTAACTAGTTGAGTGGGGGCTGGACTGCGCAGGCGCGGCACGGGCAGCTTAATAAAACAAACAGCCTATAGAGCGGGCAGCGTCGGAGTGGGCAGCGGAGTGAGTGGGAGCAGAGTGTTCTGGGCTTTGGCTCAAGGGGCTTGGGCGTGAAGGTGCAAGGAGGGTAAGAAGCTGGTAAGTAGGTAATGGTAAGGTTTACCTGTTGTCTATTATAGATTTGTAGGTGGGATTAACTAGGGAAAAAAAACAAGGTAGTCAGATGGAGGACATGGTGGTGTGCTGCAGCTGTTTGATGTCGGAAGTTGTGGACCTTGCTGCGGTCCACGATGGCCACATCTGCAGTAAGTGCTTGAGGCTGGACGAACTTCGGCTCAGAGTTAGTGAGCTGGAGCCGCAGCTACAAACACTGTGCAGCATAAGGGAGGGAGGGAGTTATGTAGACACAGTCCATCAGGAGGCAGTCACCCCCCCTTAGAGCAGGTACACCTGAGGTCCAGGATGCAGATAGAATGGTGACTGTCAGGGGAGGGAAGAGGAAGAAGAAGAAGTCAGGCAGGCAGGGAACCTTGGAGACTGTTCCCCTCAGTAACAGGTCTTCCGCCTCGGAGGCTGTTGAGGGGGGTGACCTGCAGGGGCCTAGCTGCATTTACCAGGTCTCTGGCACTGGGACTGGTACTGCTGCTCAGAAAGGAAGGGTGGGAAAGAGACATGCGGTAGTGATAGGGGACTCGATAGTCAGGGAAACAGATAGGAGGTTCTGTGACAGTGAGCATGAATCGCGGATGGTATGTTGCCTCCCAGGTGCCAGGGTCAGGGATGTCACTGATCGGGTCCACAGGATTGTTGAGCAGGAGGGAGAGCAGCCAGAAGTTGTGGTCCATGTTGGCACCAACGACATAGGTAGGAAGGGGGATGAGGTCCTGAAGAGCAAGTTCAGGGAGCTAGGCGGAAGACTGAGGAACAGGACCTCAAGGGTAGCAATCTCGGGATTGCTGCTGGTGCCACGCGATAGTGAAGGCAGGAATAGGAGGAGGTGGCAGATAAATGCGTGGCTGAGAAGTTCGTGCAGGAGGGAGGGTTTTAGATTTCTGGATCATTGGGATCTCTTCTCGGGAAGGTGGGACCTGTACAGAGGGGACGGGTTACACCCGAACCAGAAGGGGGCCAATATCCTTGCAGCGAGATTTGCTATGGTGGTTCGGGAGGGTTTAAACTAGTTTGTGAGGGGGAAGGGTACCGGAGGAGTAGGTCAGAGGAAGAAGGGAATGGGGAAAAGTTAGATCAAACAGGTAGAGAGGCTTTGGGGAAGGAGAAGCTGAATACAGGCTATAAAAGTAGTAAGGTAGATCGACTGAAGTGTGTTTACTTAAATGCAAGAAGTGTCAGGAATAAGGGAGATGAACTGAGGGCTTGGATAAGTATGGGGGACTATGATATTGTGGCTATTACTAAGACATGGCTGACATCAGGGCAGGAGTGGATATTGAATATTCCTGGTTTTCGGTTTTTAAGAGGGATAGGGAAGGAGGGAGAAGAGGAGGAGGGGTGGCGATACTGGTCAGGGACACTGTTACGGCTGTGGAAAGGATGGATGTTGTAGAAGGATCATCCCTAGTGTTTGTATGGGTGAAAGTAAGGAACAAGAAAGGAGCAGTTACTCTACTAGGAGTATTCTATAGGCCCCCCGGTAGCAGTAGAGATATAGAGGAGCAGATTGGCAGGCAGTGTTTGGAGAGAAGCAAAAATAACAGGGTTGATATAATGGGAGACTTCAACTTCCCAAATATAGACTGGAACCTGCTTAGTGCTAAAGGTTTAGATGGGACGGAATTTGTTAAATATGTCCAGGAGGGATTCCTGACGCAGTATGTTGACAGGCCGACCAGAGGGAATGCCATGATAGATCTAGTTTTAGGAAATGAACCGGGACAAGTGAAGGATCTATTGGTGGGTGAGCATTTGGGGGACAGTGACCATTGCTCCATAACCTTTAAAATTGTTATCGACAGGGACAGGTGCAGAGAGGACAAGAAGATATTTACTTGGGGAAGGGTGAACAATGAGGCTATAAGGAGAGAACTTGGGAGTGTAAAGTGGGATATCCTTTTTGAAGGGAAATGTACCATGGAGATGTGGTTGATGTTCAGGGATCTTATGCAGGATGTTAGGGATAAATATGTCCCGGTGAGGCAGAGAAGGAATGGCAGGGAGAAGGAACCGTGGGTGACGAGAGAGGTGGAACGACTTGTTAGGGAGAAGAAGGTAGCGTACATGAGGTATAAGCAGCAAGGTTCAGGCAGGGCCCGTGAGGAATATAGGGTAGCGAGGAAGGAACTTAAGAAAGGGCTGAGGAGAGCTAGAAGGGGACATGAAAAGGCATTGGCTAGTAAGGTTAAGGAAAATCCCAAGGCCTTTTTCACGTACGTGAAGGGTAGGAGGATGGCTAGGGTAAAGGTCGGTCCGATTAAAGACAAAGGTGGGAGAATGTGCCTGGAAGCGGCGCAAGTGGGAGAAGTTCTCAATGAATACCTCTCTTCGGTATTCACCAGGGAGAGGGGTCTTGATGACGCGGATTGGAATGCTGGTAAGGGTAATGTTCTCAAGGTTGTAGATATCAAGAGAAAGGATGTGTTGAAGTTGTTAAATAATATCAAGACGGATAAATCTCCGGGCCCTGACAGGATTTTCCCCAGGCTGCTTCGAGAGGCGAGGGAGGAGATTCTTGAACCACGGGTAAGGATCTTTGAGTCCTCGTTGTCCACGGGGATGTTGCCGGAGGATTGGAGGGTGGCGAATGTTGTACCCTTGTTCAAAAAAGGTTGCAGGGATAGTCCAGGGAATTACGTCTTACGTCTTACGCCTTACGTCTGTGGTGGGTAAGCTGTTAGAAAGGATTCTAAGGGATAGGAAGGATGTAGAGGTGTTGGAGAGGGTGGAGAGGAGATTTACCAGGATGCTGCCTGGATTAGAGAGTATGGAATATGAGGAGAGGCTTAAGGTGCTAGGGCTTTATTCACTGGAAAGGAGGAGGATGAGAGGAGACATGATAGAGGTATATAAAATATTGAGAGGAATAGCTAGAGTAGACAGCCAGCGCCTCCTTTCCAGGGCACCAGTCCTCAAGACGAGAGGGCATGGCTTTAAGGTTATGGGTGGGAGGTTCAGGGGAGATGTCAGGGGGAGGTTTTTCACCCAGAGAGTGGTTGGTGCATGGAATGCACTGCCTGGGGTGGTGGTGGAGGCAGATACATTGGACAGGTTCAAGAGATTGTTGGATAGGCACATGGAGGAATGTGAGATAGAGGGATATGCGGGAGGAAAGGGTTAGATAGTGTGAGGGTGGTTTGATGGACGGCACAACATGGTGGGCCGAAGGGCCTGTTTTGTGCTGTATGGTTCTATGGATCTATGGTTTATATTTCTAATCCGATGAACCTATCCCCGCAGTACTATCACTACTAGATCAGTTTAGCGTTTTTTTCTGGCTATAGATTAAATCTTAATAAGAGTGAACTTTTTCGATTGAAGATGCAAACCCCAATTTATAGTCAATTACATTTCAGATTGGTAACTGACTATTTTATGTATTTAGGTGTTAAAATTATCAAGAAACATAAGCACTTATTTGAAGCTAATCTATTGCCTTTAATTGACCATGTTAAACAAGTATTTACTCAGTGGTCGCCACTGTCTTTATCATTGGTAGACTGAATTAATGCGGTTAAGATGAATATTTCACCAAAATTTTTGTATTTATTTCAAGCGATTCCAATTTTTGTCCTGAAATCTTTTTTTGACACTATTGATTCTAAAATTCTTTCATACATTTGGCACAATAAAAACCCAGGATTAACTAAGAAATATTTACAAAAGCTAAAAAAGGATGGTAGTATGGCCTTGCCTAACGTTAGATTATATTATTGGGCAATTAGTATTAGATATTTATTTTTTTGGATACAAAATTTAGATGTAATTCAATGCCCCAAATGGGTGCACCTTAAGCACCAATCAGTACTTGAATTTTCATTAGTTTCTATTTTAGGAGCTTTAACCCCTTTTCACTTACCATAATAAGTAAACATATGACTAACCCAACTGTTAAGCATACAATACGAATATGGTTTCAATTTTGTAAATTTTTTGGATTGAATAAATTTAACTTGTCAAGTCCCATTCAATGTAATTTTTTCTTTCATCCATCCAGAGTTGGCTCAGCTTTGTCCATATGGAAGAGGAAGGTATGTTCTCGCAATCTATTCATTGATAACTGTTTTTCATCTTTTGAACAATTGTCTAACAAACGCAATTTGCCGAGATCACGCTTTTTTCGATATTGGCAGACTAGAATATCTTTTAAATCTACTATAACCTCTTTTCCGAAACATTACAGAATTGAAACAATGGAAAAAAAACATTAGGTCTTAATCCTTATCAGAAGGGCTTGATAGCAATAATCTATGATTTAATTATGAAAATACATCCAGAATCATTGGACAAAATTAAGAATGAATGGGAAAGTGAACTCCAGACATCTATAACTACAGAGACTTGGAAGAAAATTGACACATCTTCAATGTGTGCCAGACATTTGTTGATACAGTTTAAGGTGTTCACAGGACCCATATGTCCAAAGATAAACTAGCTCATTGTTAAAACCATATAAATCCTGTATGTTATAGATGTAAATCGAATGTGGCTTCTTTGACGCATATGTTTTGGTCCTGTCCTCTTTTGGAAAAATATTGGAAAGGCATTTTTAACATTATTTCAAACGTATTGAAGATTGATTTACAACCTCACCCTATCACTGCAATTTTTGGATGACCAAGGATAGAGTCTGGCCATTTACCTGCCTCATATAACTGCATGATTGCTTTTGTTACATTAATGGGCAAACGATCCATTTTGCTTGAATGGAAGGATCCAATACCCCCTACTACTTTTCAATGGTTTTCTCAAACTATGTCATGTTCAAACTTGGATAAAATTAGGAGTGGTACTTTTGATCCTTCGCTTAAATTTTAAGATATTTGGAGTCCATTTATTCAATATTTTCCCCTTTCAATAACTTTCCAACGAAGAGGAACGGATTTGACGACATAATATTGCTGTGTTTCTATTGAGAAATTTTAGTCCAGTTTTTTTTTGTCATTTTCTTTTTGGCAATTCTTCTGTTTAGTTTAGTTTATATTGTTTACAATTTTTCTTATTGATTTGTTTTTTTTCTTTTTTTAATTTATATGATAAATCTTTTTCTCTTCTTTCTTTTATATTATATTCATTTACTAAGAGACCGTTGGATCTACAGATTTTTTGTACTTTATTGTTCTTTATGATTATCCATGCCACAATTGTTATCCTGATCTCTTTGTATACATGTATAAATATTGATGTTATATATCAATCTGTATTAATTTGAAAACTAATAAAAAGATTGAAAAAGAAAAGAAAGAAATGTTACGGACTCAGTGAAAGTCCCTTTAAGATAGAGAGTGTGTGTGTATGTGTGTGTGGGGCGTGCTTACGTCAATAGAAGATAAAGGACGTAATGACGTGGTTGAAGAAGTTAGAAGAAGAAAGAGAGAGAGAGAAGGGAGAGAGACACCAGCCTGCTTGTTTTCTCTATCGATGGATGAGAAACAATAACTGTGTTTACCACTGAAATCCATGTATGGAAGTTGGAAGTAATCCGGTGGAGTTCACTTTGTTGCTGACCTGTAGAAGGAAACAGGTATTTGTGTGTGGACGACCACGGTTCGGATGCTTTTCGGGGTGAGGAAGTCACTACCGAGTAAACACTGAAGTGTCGTTTGGGTTCCATCGTGGAACATTTGGATTTCGTATGTACTCTCTCTATGTTTTCTACATCTACATCTTATCTTCAGACAATGGTGGTTGTTGAAGAAGAAGCCCTTGCTCATGTTTCACCTTATGGCTTGCGGAACTGAACTTTAAGAACCATTCAGGAACTGGGAGTTTTGGACTTTGTCACACACACACACGAAGAGTTTAGTTTTGGGGTTAACGTTCGAGGTTTAACATTCTTGAATTCTAACATACTAACATTTTTACTTTTATTTTACGTATTATCAATAGTAGTGATTAATAAAATAGTTTTTAACACTGAATCATGCTCAGTGTGTTTCTTTTGTTGCTGGTTCGTGACAAAATTGGGGGCTCGTCCGGGATAGTTCCCAAGGTTAACGAGTGTCATCTGGGATCGTTCCCCAGAGTGACGAAATTTGTTCGAGATTCAATCCAAAGATTTTTGAGGGAGGTCTGATAAATTCTTTTTAATTGGCTTGTGTGTGTGGAAACCAGCAGCAATGGATATTAAGGCATTTTTGGAGTCACCAACCCAAAAGGGATTGGAGATGGCGAAAAAGGATGATCTGATAAAGATTGCTACAAGGCTAAACCTTACAGAAGTAAAGCAGTCTATGAGAAAGGCAGATATTCAGAGACTGATAGCTGGCCATTATGTGGAAAAGAAAGTGTTTGAGAAGGAAGTGTTAAAACAGTTTCCTGGCAGTGAAATAGCAATTTCTGAGGCACAGGTGCAGCTGGCAAAGATAGAGGCTGAACGAGAGCAAAATAAATTAGAAGCTGAACGAGAACAAAAGAGATTAGAGGCTGAACGAGAGCAAACCCAGTTAAAGATAGAGGCTGAACGAGAACAAACCCAGTTAAAGATAGAGGCTGAACGAGAACAAAAGAAATTAGAGGCCGAACAAGAGGAAAAGAAATTAGAGGCTGAACAAAAGCTAACTCAGATGAAGATAGAGGCTGATCTAGCAATGAAGCAGATGGAATTGAAGAGGATGGAGCTGGATAGTGAGGAGAAGGAAAAACAGAGGCAGCATGAGTTACAAATGAAGCGTAGGAGTTCGGAATCTGATTCTGATGATGGTTTTTCAGCCAGCAGGGAGGTTCGATTAGTCCCTCCGTTTGAAGAAGATCAGGTTGATCAGTATTTCCAACATTTTGAAAAGGTTGCTGTGAGTTCAAACTGGCCAAGGAAAGGATGGGCTCTTATGGTACAGAGTGTGATTAAAGGTAAAGCTCAAAAAGCTTATTCTGCTTTGTCTGTTGAGGATGCAGCTGATTATACCAAGGTAAAACAAGCTATATTGAAGGCCTATGAATTGGTCCCTGAGGCTTATAGACAAAAATTCAGAGACTTGAGGAAATCTGCAGATCAGACTTATATGGAATTTGCCAATGGAAAGAGAATATGTTTTGAACGATGGTACATGGCTAAAAATGTAGATGGGGATTTTGATAAATTGACAGAATTGATACTAGTGGAAGACTTTAAAAGATGTGTTCCAGCTGAATTAACAACATATTTAAATGAAAAGGCAGTGGAAACTTTACAAGAAACTGCTAGGTTGGCAGATGATTATGCTTTAACCCATAAATCCAAATGGGGACAACCTAAAACCTTTCAAAAGAGTTACAAAGACAATCCAGGTAAACCGGAGATTAAATTGGGAGGTAATCAAAAAGGAAAAGATGAAAAGAAGCCAGGGCTGGAGAAACCTGTTGAGCGTACTTGTTATTACTGTAGGAAACCTGGCCACGTGATATCTAATTGTGCCCTTTTGAAGAAAAAGAAGGAAGCTGGGCCCAATGCTTGCTTTCAGGCAATTAAAAATCAAGAAGGTTTAGGACATGCTGTTAAAGATCAGTCCTTGCAAGAGGGAAAAGCGGAAAAGTTGGAGGAGGTGAGAAAAGAATTCCGTTCGTATGTATCAGAGGGTTTTGTTTCACTGAATGATGAGTCACCCCAGGTGCCAGTGAAAATTCTTAGAGATACTGGGGCTAGTCAATCTCTCTTGCTGGACAGTGTTTTAAATTTTGGTGAAGAAAGTGACACTGGTGAAGTAAATCTAGTACGAGGCGTTACAGGTGAGACCATGTCTGTCCCTTTTCACAGGGTGATTTTAAAGTCAAAGTTCGTAGAAGGACCAGTCAAGATAGGGATAAGACCTAGTTTGCCAGTGGAAGGAGTTTCTTTGTTATTGGGAAATGACCTTGCAAATGGAGAAAGTGATCCTGTGGTACGGTTAACAACCAAACCAAGGATTGATGAGTCTGAGGATGATTCAGATGTTTACCCATCATGTGCGGTGACTCGAGCTAGAGCTAAAGAATTAGCCAAGACAGACAGTCCGGTGCAGTCTGATGTAGTTCCTTGTGACAGTCCTAAACAGGAAGAAAATTTTGATGCCTTATCTGAGACTTTTCTGTCTTCACTGGAGGATCAACATCCTTATAGTGAGCCTGAATTTAAAGATTTGTCTTTGTCGAGGAAGGATTTCATGGTGGAACAGACAAAGGACCCTGAATTGACAGAATTGAAAGAAAAAGCTCTCTCATGTGAGGAGATTGAGAAAGGTGCCAACTGGATACTATGTCAAAAATGGAGTGTTAATGAGGAAATGGAGACCTCCTCATGTTCCTGTTACTGAGGAATGGGAAGTTATTCATCAGGTTGTTGTTCCAAAAGTTTATAGGGATGAGATTTTAAACCTGGCCCACAGTATGCCTTTGGGTGGTCATTTTGGTGTGAATAAAACTGTAGGGAAGATCTTGAAACAATTCTATTGGCCTGGTTTGAGAAAAGATGTGGTGATGTTTTGTCGAACCTGCCACACATGTCAGATGGTAGGTAAACCAAATCAAAAACCCCCTGTGGCTCCTTTGAAACCAATTCCTGCTTTTGGTGAACCCTTTTCGAAGGTGATTGTGGACTGTGTTGGCCCCTTACCAAAGTCTAAGACTGGAAATCAGTACTTGTTAACCATCATGTGTGCCACTTCTAGATTTCCAGAGGCAATACCCCTTAGAAATATTAAGGCCAAGACAGTGTCAAAGGCTCTTGTAAAATTTTTTACCTTGTTTGGTTTGCCAAAAGAAATCCAATCTGATCAAGGTAGTAATTTTATGTCAAAAATTTTTCAACAAATAGTCTATGAGCTGGGAGCAAAGCAGATTGTATCATCTGCATATCACCCAGAATCTCAAGGAGCTCTGGAGAGATTTCATTCTACTCTCAAAAATATGCTGAAGACTTATTGCTTTGAAAACACCAAGGATTGGGACGAAGGTATCCATTTACTTTTGTTTGCCGTTAGAGAATCGATCCAGGAGTCAATCGGATTTAGTCCATTTGAGCTTGTATTTGGACATAGGGTGAGAGGACCTTTGGAGTTGTTAAGAGAGCAATGGGTTAATGAGGAAGTTCACTTGAGTCTGTTGGACTATGTCCAAAAATTTAAAACTCGGTTGGAGAGAGTCTGCCAGCTAGCGAGAGAGAATCTGAAAACAAGCCAGATAAGAATGAAGACATATTTTGATAGACGTGCTCGGCCTAGGACATTCGCAGTGGGGCAAAAGGTGTTGGTATTTTTCCCTAGCCAAAATAATCCCTTGCAAGCTCGTTTTTCTGGACCCTATGTTATTGAATCTCGAGTGACTGATCTAACATATATAATCAAAACACCAGATAGACGCAAGAAAACACAACTCTGTCACGTAAACATGCTAAAACCTTATTATGAGAGGGATTCAGTTGTGGCCTTGGTGGATGGTGAAAAGGTTGTTTCTAGAATGCCTGATGTTGATGTTGAGGAAGGCCAATTTAGACCAAATATTGTTCCATCGAAACTAAAAAACCAAAATATCATGGAGAACCTTGAAACGAAGTTGGACCATTTACAAGTTTCACAAAAACAACAGATGAGAGAATTAATTTTAAAATTTAAAAATCTGTTCCCAGATGTTCCAAACAGAACATCGATAATTACCCATGATGTTGATGTTGGGGATGCAAAACCAATCAAACAACACCCATATCGAATGAATGTGGAAAAAAGTAAACTTGTTGATCAGGAAATAAAATACATGTTGGAAAATGATATTATTAGACATTCTAGTTCAAATTGGAGTTCGCCCTGTGTTATTGTACCTAAACCTGATGGAACTGTTAGATTTTGCACAGATTACAGGAAAGTGAATGCTGTAACAAAGTCAGATGCTTACCCTATTCCTAGGGTGGATGATTGCATAGACAGAGTGGGAAAGGCAAAATTTCTTACAAAGATTGACCTGTTAAAAGGGTACTGGTGTGTTCCATTAACAGATAGAGGAAGGGAGATTTCAGCCTTTGTAACCCCTTCTGGATTGTATGAATACAATGTTTTGCCATTTGGAATGAAAAATGCTCCGGCAACATTTCAAAGAATGATTAATTCAGTGATTCATGGGTTAAAACATACAGATGCCTACATTGACGACTTAGTGACTGGGAATGATACTTGGGAAGATCAGATCTCTGCGTTAGAAAGGTTGTTTGAAAGACTTTCCAAGGCTAACCTTACAGTTAACTTGGCTAAAAGTGAATTTGGCCATGCCACTGTGACGTATCTTGGTTATGTTGTAGGTCAAGGCAAGCAAGCTCCTGTTCAGGCAAAAGTTCAAGCAATATCTGAGTTCCCTATTCCCACAGGTACGAGGACTGTTAGAAGATTTTTGGGAATGGTTGGATATTACCGAAAATTTTGTAAAAATTTTGCTGATATTGCTCTTCCCCTAACTAATCTTCAGAAGAAGGGAGTAAAGTTTGTTTGGACAGATTCTTGTCAAGAAGCATTTGAGAAGCTGAAAGCCATTTTATGCTACCATCCTGTGCTCAGAACACCTGACTTTGAAAAGCCATTTTCATTAGCAGTAGATGCCAGTGATGAAGCTGCAGGAGCTGTGTTGTTGCAGAAGGGTGACCTTGATGATATTGACCATCCTGTAGCTTACTTTTCAAAGAAATTTAATGAGCATCAAAAGAATTATTCCACCATAGAGAAAGAATTACTGTCGCTTGTTTTAGCCTTGCAACATTTCAGTGTATATGTTTGCACCGCTCAGAAACCATTGACTGTGTATACAGATCATAACCCATTGGTGTTTCTGAGCCGAGTCAAAAACAAGAACAGAAGGCTGTTAAACTGGAGTTTAATTTTGCAAGAGTTTGATCTCATGATAACTCACATTAAAGGCAAAGATAATGTGATTGCTGATTGTCTTTCCCGATGTTAAATGGGAAACATGTATCTGTACTAATCTGATAGTCTGTAGTTGTGTAGCATGATAATTATTAACATTACTAACTGTATGCGCGGTTAAAATTTTCTTGGAAAAATTTTTTTTTTTAGGTGGGAGGTGTTACGGACTCAGTGAAAGTCCCTTTAAGATAGAGAGTGTGTGTGTATGTGTGTGTGGGGCGTGCTTACGTCAATAGAAGATAAAGGACGTAATGACGTGGTTGAAGAAGTTAGAAGAAGAAAGAGAGAGAGAGAAGGGAGAGAGACACCAGCCTGCTTGTTTTCTCTATCGATGGATGAGAAACAATAACTGTGTTTACCACTGAAATCCATGTATGGAAGTTGGAAGTAATCCGGTGGAGTTCACTTTGTTGCTGACCTGTAGAAGGAAACAGGTATTTGTGTGTGGACGACCACGGTTCGGATGCTTTTCGGGGTGAGGAAGTCACTACCGAGTAAACACTGAAGTGTCGTTTGGGTTCCATCGTGGAACATTTGGATTTCGTATGTACTCTCTCTATGTTTTCTACATCTACATCTTATCTTCAGACAATGGTGGTTGTTGAAGAAGAAGCCCTTGCTCATGTTTCACCTTATGGCTTGCGGAACTGAACTTTAAGAACCATTCAGGAACTGGGAGTTTTGGACTTTGTCACACACACACACGAAGAGTTTAGTTTTGGGGTTAACGTTCGAGGTTTAACATTCTTGAATTCTAACATACTAACATTTTTACTTTTATTTTACGTATTATCAATAGTAGTGATTAATAAAATAGTTTTTAACACTGAATCATGCTCAGTGTGTTTCTTTTGTTGCTGGTTCGTGACAGAAAGAAAGAAAGAGGCCAAAGGTGGGAGGATGTGCCTGGAAGCTGTGGAAGTGGGTGAGGTCCTCAATGAATACTTCCCTTCAGTATTCACCAAGGAGAGGGGTCTTAATGACGTAAAGGACGGTGTTGGTAAGGTTAATGTTCTAGAGCATGTAGATATCGAGAGAGAAGATATGTTGGAGCTGTTAGAAAATACTGGGACAGATAAGTCCCCGGGGCCTGACACGATATTCCCCAGGCTGCTCCGCGAGGCAAGGAAGGAGATTGCTGAACCATTGGCTAGGATCTTTGAGTCCTCGTTGTCCACAGGAATGGTATCAGAGGATTGGAGGGTGGCAAATGTCACCCCCTTATTCAATAAAGGTAGTAGGGATAGTCCAGAGAATTAAGGACCAGTGAGCCTTACGTCTGTGGTGGGCAAGCTGTTGGAAAGGATTCTTAGAGATAGGGCCTATGAGCATTTAGAGAATCATGGACTGATTAGGGACAATCGGCATGGCTTTGTGAAGGGAAAATCATGTCTCACAAGCCTGATAGTGTTCTTTGAGGAGGTGACCCGGATGATTGATGAGTGTAGTGCAGTAGATGTGGTATGCATGGATTTTAGTAAGGCATTTGACAAGGTTCCACATGGTAGGTTTCTTCAGAAGGTCAGAGGGCATAGAATCCAGGGAGGCTTGTCCGTCTGGATTCAGAATTGGCTTGCCTGTGGAAAGCAGAGGGTTGTGGTGGAGGGAGTGCATTCAGATCGCAGGGCTGTGACTAGTCGTGTCCCACAAGGATCAGTTCTGGGGCTTCTACTTTTCGTGATATTTATTAATGAATTGGATGAGGGGGTAGAAGGGTGGGTTAGCAAGTTTGCAGATGACACAAAGATTGTTGGTGTTGTGGTTGTGGATAGTGTGGAGGGCTGTTGAAGCTTACAGAGGGATATTGATAGGATGCAGAGCTGGGCTGAGAAGTGGCAGACGGAATTCAATCCGGAGAAGTGTGAGGTGGTACACTTTGGAAGGACAAACTCCAAGGCAGAGTACAAAGTTAATGGCAGGATTCTGGGCAGTGTGGAGGAGCAGAGGGATCTGGGGGTTCATATCCACAGATCACTGAAAGTTGCCTCACAGGTGGATAGGGTAGTTAAGAAAGCTTTTGGGATGTTAGCTCTCATAAGTCGTGGGATCGAGTTTAAGAGCCGCGAGGTAATGATGTCTAACAGGTAGGGGCTGAGTATTTAAAAGTTGTGTTTAGCGCGGACTTTTTCCTTTTCAGGATTAGCCCGGGAGTGGTTGAAGGAGCGGGTCCCCAACAGGTAGGGGCTGAATATTTAAAAGTCGTGCTTATTGGTTAATTAGTGAGAGTGAGTCCTTAAGGTAATTGAAAGGGACAAATATCAGGAGGGGCAATTAAGAGGAGTGGCCAGCGAGGAGTGGCTCAGGGTAGGAGTGGAGCCTTGAGGCTTTGGCTCAAGAGGCTTCAGTGAGCAGAGGCTGGGGAAGAGCTAGCAGCCTGAGAGGTAAGGCCAGTAATTTCCTTTCTGTTAAATAAAGTCGGATTGGGTAATGAAGGCAGCAGCTAGGGCAGTTGTGTGCTCCGAATGCAGTATGTGGGAAGTCAGGGACAGCATGCTTGTCCCTGATGACTACGCCTGTAAAAGGTGTATCCAGCTGCAGCTCCTGGCAAACCGTGTTAGGGAACTGGAGCTGGAGCTGCATGAACTTCGGATCATTCGGGAGGTAGAGGCAGACATAGATAGGAGTTTCAGGGTGATAGTTAACCTAAAAGTCAGGAGGCTGGTAACTGGGTGACTGTTAGGAAAGGGAAGGGGATTAGACAGAAGGAGCAGAGCACCCCTGTGGCCGTTCCCATCAACAATAAGTATACTGTTCTGGATACTGCTGGTGGGGACGACATAGTGTTGTAGTGGTCAAGTCTCTGGCACCGAGGTGGGACCCTCATCTCAGATAGGAGGGAGGGTAAAGAGGAGAGCAGTAGTGATAGGGGATTCAATAGTTAGGGTGACAGATAGGAGATGCTGTGGGAGAGATCGAGAATCCCGGATGGTCTGTTGCCTTCCTGGGGCCAGGGTCCGTGGTATCTCAGGTCGAGTTCTTGATATTCTCAGGAGGGAGGGTGAGCAGCCAGATGTCGTGGTCCATGTTGGGACCAATGACGTGGATAGGAAGAAGGAGGAGGTCCTGAAAAGAGAGTTTCGGGAATTAGGTGCAAAGTTAAAGGACAGGACCTCCAAGGTTGCAATCTCTGGATTGCTACCAGTGCCACGTGCTAGTGAGGCTAAAAATAGGAGGATCATGAAGCTAAATACGTGGCAAGGGAGTTGGTGCAGGAGGGAGGGCTTCAGGTTTCTGGATAATTGGGCTTTGTTCCAGGGAAGGTGGGATCTATTCTGAAGGGACGGTTTACACCTGAACTGGAAGGGGACTAACATACTTGCGGGTAGGGTTGCTAGTGCTGCTCTGGTGGGTTTAAACTAGATTTTCAGGGGGAGGGGAACAGGAGTGTTAGAGAAGAAAGTGAGGAGGAAAATGATCGTGTGAGGTCTGCAGGTATGGACAGAAATCAAAGGTTTGTACATGATAGTAATGTTCTCAGGTGCATCTATTTCAATGCAAGGAGTATTGTAGGTAAGGCGGATGAGCTTAGGGCGTGGATTGGCACGTGGATTACGATGTTATTGCTATTAGTGAGACATGGTTGAAGGAGGGGCAGGACTGGCAGCTTAATGTTCCGGGCTTCCGTTGTTTCAGACGTGATAGAGGGAGAGGGATGAAAGGGGGAGGAGTGGCATTACGGGACAGGGAACAGATCACAGCTGTGCATAGACAGGACAACCTGGAGGGCTTGTCTACAGAGGCCATATGGGTGGAGCTGAGGAACAGGAAAGATGTGGCCACACTAATAGGGTTGTATTATAGACGGCCCAATTGTCAGAGAGAATTGGAGGAACAAATCTATAAGGAGATAGCAGACCGATGTAAGAAACAGAAAGTTGTAATAGTAGAGGATTTTAGCTTTCCACATATTTACTGGGACTCCCACACTGCGAAAGGGTTGGATGGCTTGGAATTTATCTCTCCTAATCTAGGTGGAAGGAGCCTACTTGCATTAACTGTGTCTGTATCCCTCATAATTTTGTAAACCTCTATCAAAACTCCCCTCATTCTTCTGCACTCCAAGAAATAAATTCCTAACCTGTTCAATCTTTCCCTGTAACTCAACTCCTGAAGACCTGGCAACATTCTCGTAAATCTCCTCTGCACTCTTTCAATCTTACTGATATCCTTCCTTTTGTTAGCTGACCAGTACTGCACACAATACTCCAAATTTTGCCTCACCAATGTCTTATACAACCTTACCATAACATCCCAACCCCTAAACTCAGTACTTTGCTTTATGAATGCCAGGTTGCCAAAAGCCTTTTTTTCAACCTTGTCTACCTGTAACGCCACTTTCAGGGAATTATGTATCTGAATTTCCAGATTCCTTTGTTCCTTCGCACTCCTCAGTGCCCTACCATTTACTTCATATGTCCTACCTTGATTTCTCCTTCCAAAATGCAACACCTCACTTGTCTGCATTAAATTCCATCTGCCATTTTCTGGCCCATTCTTCCAGTTGGTTCAGATCCCTCTGCAAGCTTTGAAATCCTCCCTCGCTGTCCACAACGCCTCCAATCTTAGTGTCATCAGCAAACTTGCTGATCCAATTTACCACATTATCATCTAGGTCATTGATATAGACAACAAACAACAATGGCCCCAGCACAGATCCCTGAGGCACACCGCTAGTCACAGGCCTCCAGTCTGAGAAACAGTCATCCACTACAACTGTCTTCTCCCACACAGCCAATTTTGAATCCAGTTTACAACCTTTCCATGGATACCTAGTGTCTGAACCTTCTGAACTAACCTCCCATGTGGGACCTTGTCAAAGGCCCTAAAGTCCATGTAGACAACACTCACCGCCTTTCCTTCACCTACTTTCTTGGTAACCTCCTCGAAAATCTCTACAAAATGCATTAAACACTATCTACCACGCACAAAGACATGCTGACTATCTTTAATCAGCCGTGGCTGTCCAAATACTTGTATATCTGATCTCTCAGAACAACTTCCAATAATTTATCCACTACTGATGTCAGGCTCACTGGCTTGTAATTAACTGGTTTACTTTTAGATCTTTTTTTAAACAACGGAACATGATCTACCCTCCAGTCCTCTGTCCAGACTGTCCGTGGCTAAGGATAATTTAAATATATCCACCAGGGCCCCTGCAATTTCTACGCTAGTCTCTTGCAATGTCCGAGGAAATATCTTACCAGGCCCGGGGGATTTTTCTAACTTTATTCGCTGTAAGGCAGAAAGAACCTCCTACTCTTCAATCTCTATATGTTCCATGACACTACTGCTTGTTTCCCTACCTTCCATCTACATTATGCCAGTTTCCTGAGCAAACTCTGATGCAAAAAAAGAACTGTTTATGATCTCCCCCACCTCCTAAGGCTCCACACATAGATGACCACTCTGATCTTCTAGGGGACCAATTTTGTCCCTTATTATCCTTTTACTCTTAATATACTTGTAGAAACCCTTCGGGTTTACCTTCACATTATCTGCCAAAGCAACCTCATGTCTTCTTTTTGCCTACCTGATTTCCTTTTTTTGTGTTTTCTTACTTTTCCCATACTCTTCAAGTACCTCATTTGTTCCTATTTGCCTATACCTGCTATACACCAGATCGCCAATATCCCTTGAAAACCTAGGTTCACTATGCTTGTTAATTTTGCTTTTAATCCTGGCAGGAACATGCAAACTCTACACTCTCAAAATTTCGCCTTTCAAGGCCTTCCACTGACTGAACACATCCTTCCCAGAAAACAACTGATCCTAATCCACTCTTTCCAGATCCTTTATCATTTCCACAAAATTGGTCTTTCTCCAATTTAGAAGCTCAACTCGAGGACTAGACCTGTCCTTATCCATAATTAACTTGAAACTAATGACATTATGGTCACTGGACCCAAAATGCTCACCTTCACATCCTTCTGTCACCTCACCTGTCTGGTTCCCCAACAGGAGATCAAGTATTGCATACTCTCTTGTTGGTACCTATATATATATTGATTTAGAAAACGTTCCTGAAAGCATTTGCAAATTCCAAGCCATCCAGCCCTTTCACAGTGTGGGAGTCCCAGTCAATATGTGGAAAATTAAAATCCTCTACTATTACAACTTGCTGTTTCTTATATCGGTTTGCTATCTCATGACAGATTTGTTCCTCCAATTCTCTCTGACAATTGGGCGGTCTATAATACAACCGCATTAGTGTGGCCACACCTTTCCTGTTCCTCAGCTCCACCCATATGGCCTCTGTAGACGAGCCCTCCGGGCTGTCCTGTCTACGCACAGCTGTGATATTTTCCCTGACTAGTAACGCCACTCTTCCCCCTTTCATCCCTCCCCCCATCACGTCTGAAACAACGGAACACCGGAACATTAAGCTGCCAGTCCTGCCCCTCCTGCATCCAAGTCTCACTAATAGCAATAATGTCATAATCCCACGTGCCAATCCACACCCTAAACTCATCTGCCTTACCTACAATACTTCTTGCATTGAAATAGATGCACCTGAGAACATTTCTATCAAGTACAAACCTTTGATTTCTGTCTATACCTGCAGTCCTCGCATGACCTTCTTCCTCCTCTATCTCACTATCTGCTCTAACACTCCTGTTCCCCTCCCCCTGCAAATTTAGTTTGAACCTACCGGAGCAGCACTAGCAAACCTACCCGCAAGTATGTTAGTCCCCCTCCAGTTCAGGTGTAAACCGTCCCGTCGGAACAGATCCCACCTTCCCTGGAACAAAGCCCAACTGTCCAGAAACCTGAAGCCCTCCCTCCTGCACCATCTCCTTAGCCACGTGTTTAGCTGCATGATCCTCCTATTTCTTGCCTCACTAGCTCGTGGCACTGGTAGCAATCCTGAGATTGCAACCTTGGAGGTCCTGTCCTTCAACTTTGCACCTAATTCGCTAAACTCTCTTTGCAGGACCTCCTCCTCCTTCCTATTCACGTCATTAGTCCCTACGTAGACCACGACATCTGGCTGCTCACTCTCCTTCCTGGAATATTGAGAACTCGATCCGAGATATCGCGGACCCTGGCACCAGGGAGGCAACAGACCATCCGGGATTCTCGATCTCTCCCACAGAACCTCCTATCTGTCCCCCTAACTATCGAATCCCCATCACTACTGCTCTCTCTCTTCCCTCCTTCCTTTCTGAGCTGAGGGTCCCGTCTCGGTGCCAGAGACGCGAACACTGCAACTTGTCCCTGTTATTTTAAGACATTAATCAGCATTACATTTCGCAGATTTTACAGGGCTCTGAATCTACCGCAATTCTGTTAGTGATTTCTTGCCCGAAACAATGCATTGACGCAAGACTGTGATGTACCCACGGGTTCCCATGTTGTAGCAATTTTTTCCTCATTTGCTTGAAGTGTCCTGCATAAAAGTCGTCACCAGTCTATTCACCCGGAAGGGTAGAATTAAATTTTCTAAGTGATACTTGATTCCTCCTCAGTACGTGCGTGCATAAAAAATAGCTTCTGAAAGGGATTGCTACATCTGCACATCCTGGCTGGATATTTAAAAAATGGTCAGTCTTGTGCTGCGCTGGTTTTATGGTGGCACATTCCTTCTCACTTTCTCTCCCCTCGCACCGCTTTGTGCTTCCTAAAGAAAATTACAAGCTGAGAAAACAAATTCGTTGCTTGATAACTGTGGAAAACGTGTTTTACTCCAAAACTTGCTGCCTGTTTTCAAATTGTTTCTCGGCTGAGATGTCACATGAGACAAGGTACTACTTGTTGCCGTGGAAACGTGCTAGGATAAAGTGTTTGTAGGGTACAAAAGCGACTAGAGTCGCGACCAGACCTGAGCAGCAGACAGACACACGCACAGAACAGGGGAAATGGCTGTTGGACACCTGGAGTTTCCTCCAGCACTGTAGATCAGCACTGAGTGATTGATAAGTAGTCTTTCTTTCCTTTCCTTCTGTGCCTCTTTTGGTTAACACGTAGTTCTTAGGTAATTCTAACAAAGTAGATTTTGTAACCTTTAACGCGCCTCCTTTGTTTGGGAAAACCTCTTGCTGCTGAAGCAGAAGCACAAGGAAGGGATTTTAAAATATTTTGGTTATGTCATCCAAACGCATTGTCATTTTACGGCATTTTGGTTTGATAATCGTCAATATCTTATACTTGCACTGTCTTTGTGTTTGCTCAGTCCCACGCCCTGATCACATCTCAATGAAACACGAGCTTGATAGTTTTTGTTGTCTGCAGATTACAATCTCACGTAAGACTCTTCAAGTTTCTGTGTCTGATAAACATTGTGTGCGAGCTTCCACTCCCTTATTACACCTGCATTTTACACTGCCGGGCCAGTCCTTGTGTGCTGGTTACAATCCCACATTGACGGGTTCCAGTCATTGTGCCTCATAAACGTGAAACCGCTCTGTCACTGTATCCTGTTACCATGAGAATGACTCACTTCACACCAATTGACGAGTGTCGTATTTGGTATATCACAAGGAGTGAGGGCGTTGTTCTTTGCTTTAGGGACATTGGCACAACTGGTGCCCTGTTTGAATTCTGGGTGTTTCATCACGGCGACAGACACCCTCAATCATCAGTGGGAATGCATGTTCTTTTTGGTTTCGAAGACCCCGTTTATAACTAGTCAACGCAGCTTTGCACTCCAATCTCCTAGGCAGTGTGACTGTGCGCCAGGCAGACCGACCAGTCTGCCCAATAATCCGGGATCGAACACGCATATTTTGAATTCCAGCCGCTCTTCATAAGAGACATGATTATCACTAACGCTGACAGGATGTGTTGAGGGTTTACGTGTCCCTGCCGAATAAGTCTCACATCTAATTATCGGCTGATATATTTCATAATTACAGCTCAGGTAAAATAGACAAACTTAACTTTCAATCGATCTTTCAATTTATAACAGTTAATGCTAACGAAAACAGTGTTCATTGTGTTCTGCACGCTGTCAGCCTCACCATAGAGCAAAGGAAAAAAATCGAGTTCTCCTACCATTATAGAAGCTCGATTCTGCAGTTTAGAAAATGGTCGTTGGATTGCTTATTGTAATCTTAAATGACTGAGACGAAGGTAATCTATCCCTCTTCATTCTTACAGATTCTCGCACAGTTGACTACTTTGTCCTCTACTAACATCTCTCCAGCTTAATAGAACCACATTGGCTTGGCTGTAGTCATTGGCAAAAAAAAAACAATGACATCTTCTATTTCCTAAAACTTCATAATTATCGCCGGCACCTTCGAAGTTTCTCTCCTCGGCCCTGTTCTCCATCTCTTCTACCTGCTCTCTTTTCGCAATGTCATCTGAGAACATGGTGGCGATCATGTTGAATGCGAACACTGACGATTATGTCTCACCTCTCCGCTGAATATCCAGTGATGGATGAAAATAAAGCCCTAAAACTAAAGAGCAAGCAAACAAGGGTTGTCATCTTCAAATCACCAATACATTCTGTTGCCTCCAAATGCATCCACGTCTCTGGTCACATCTGAAACTTAACCAGGCTGATCATAATATTTCGTTCCGACATTATTTGGACCTACATTACAGCTCTATCGCGGAAACTGCCTTCTTTAACTTCTGTAAGGTCTCCCAACTCCAGCCCTGCTTTAGTTCCTCCAATGTTCATGGCTTCACTTTTGTTCCTGCGCAATGAATACTCCACGAATTCCTGTCAGACGCATTGTTCTAGTCACCATAAACGAGAGGACATCCGAAACACAGCGCCTCCTGCCCTAACTCACTCGAAATCGCGGCAATGCATCGCTCCTGACCTTGGGTAGCCTGCATTAGCTCCCACGTAAGCAATGTTTTGATTTTGGAACTTTCACACGGTATATAATTATTTGATATAATCGACCCTCCCTATCGCTGTCAGCGCCTTCAGCCACATAGTTCTCCAGAGTATCTGACATCCACTCTGGTCTGTTGAAACAATCGGTCTTGTATTAGTGACCGTGTCTTCAGATGCCGAGGAGTCAGCTCTGGGGTTCACTCCTTCTCATTCCTCCTTTAATCATGTGATTAAACTGGAGAGAATGCTGATGTGATTCGCCCAGATTTTATCTGGGATGAGGTGCTTCCAGAATAAACAGACAGGTTAGCCTGGATATATTTTACTACGAGCAGAGAAGGCTCGGCGAGTGAGAACTGAAGGAGTTATACAAAGTTATCAGGTGCAGACGTAGGGTAGCTACTGAGAAACATTTCCCCACGGCACAGAGCCAATAGACAGCGGGCACAGGCTTAAAGTACGAAGCAAATTATTTTGCTTAGAGTCGATGAAGAAATTCCCATACAAACAGCGTTGAATTCTGGAGCGCACTGACCAAGATCGACATCCTGGAAAGAATTCTCACAACATTTAAGAAGGGTTTAGATGATTATAGGCAACGACATAGCGCTGAAGGCCACGGGCGAGTTCATGGAAAAGGGATTAAGGTAAACCGATTGCTCTGTGGGACACTGGGTGCCAATGAGTCTGTGTCCGTTCTGTACGACTTTATGACTCTTTGATTCCAAGTGGAATATTGTGAAACGTCAGAGGGACATCAGATACAGTGCCCTCATCAGCATATCTGATACTTACAAGAAAATAATCAGCTGATTCAACGTCGAACCCGAACAAAACCACGCTGACTAATTTGACCAAGCTGTGCCTTTCTGGATGCAGGTTAATCCTGTCCGTCAGAGATTTTACCAATAACGTCCCCACCACTGACGTCAGACTCACAGAACTACAATCACCTGGTTTATCCTTTCGGTTCTTCTTGAATGAAGCGACCGCATTCGTGATGCTGTAGTCCCCTGGAACCTCATCTGGGCAATACAGGGTTGCATGGACTTGCTGTCCTAACTTTTACCTTCACAGGGACACGATGGCCATGAACTCCCATTTTTACTTTCTCTTTGGCATGAACCCTACCTGTCCGACCTGGACACACCTGCAAGTAGCTGCTTCCGACCACTTTTGCCAGGTCTTGTCTTATGACATTGAAATGCATGAACTTACATTCCATCCGGTCCTTATCTCTTTTCACAACAGCATTCAATATTACACAGTTATCATCACTACCTTGAAATACTCTCCCAGACTCTTCAACCTCTTGCCTTGCTACATCCCCTGATAATGGGTGCGGTGCTGCCCCTTCTCTGGTGGGGTCGTCGACAAACCGGCTCATAAAACTCTCCTCGATGCAGTTCCAAAATTCCATCCTCATCCGCAGCTTTCAGATTAAAGTGATAGCAGTTAATGTGAGACTAGTTGGAATCCCCTGGAACCAGATCCAATTTCTCCTACACCTCTGTGATTTGGTTAAATATCTGCTCCTCTGTCTTTTGCTGGGAGATTGGAGGTGGGTGGTCTACCTCATCCTCCTCCGCCCCAAAGTAATTGTCCCCTTGTGTTTCTGAGGTCTAGCCATGTGGCCTCATTTGAAGACTTTTGACTATCCCCCACTTTATATCAAAATGGTCTTACGCAAGCAATATTGCAATAGCGCCTCCGGTCTTGTATCCATAGACCATCCTGACAACACGTGTGGTTTCTACATCCTGGACGGTTGAGTGAGCCACTCATTCCGCCGCTCTTCAGGAAGGGTCTGTGATCTAGACATTCACCACTGTCCTTGTAACCTCCAGGAATTTGCAAAAGTATACAATTCGTGCACGACGTTTCGTCTCCCTGAGTGGGTTAAAGGTAGCAGAAAATTTCAGCTATTTGGAATACTGCGCTTTTTCATTCGCAACTTCCAACAGATTCGTGGGAACTTTCACCCTCGTTTCAAATCAGGCCGGTTGATACAAGGGCAGGGTTTCCCCAAGGCACTGCCTCCTCAAATTACACGTAAAGAAATTCATCCCCTGGTCCGAAGCCGAACGAACTGCGAAGCAACGTCAGTGCTCTGCAATCGGTCTCTGAAATTCATGCCATTGACACCAGCGGAATGAACATTGTTTTACATCAACTGTATGGGAGACCCGTCTGAAAGGATGGAATCCATGGGATTCAAGGCAGATGGAAAATTGAGTTTCAAACTGCCTTGCAGCATGACGCATTGATTAATGGTGAAATGTGGTGAAAAGGCGATAGTTGGTCTCCGAATCACCACTTAACACCGCCTTTCATTCCAACATCTGGAAAGAACGGGGCTGGAGTTTGCTGTAATATTCTCGAAAAGTAAATCGTCAACAACTCATTGCAAGCTTGATCCAATCCACAAAAGGAAGCCTGTTTGGCGCACCAACAAACGTCCATTTCCTCCACCACAGGGGTTCAGTGTCTGCAGTGTAACCGTGTGCGATGTTCATCGAGGCAGCACCTCTACCACCAAGGACAATGGCAGTTGGTGCAGGGAAACGTCACCACCTGAGAGTTCCTATGCAATTCACACACTGTTTATCTGGAAATCTATCACGAGTTCTGCACTGTTCTTCGATCAAAGTTTTTGTTCCATACACCGTCAGAAGAGTGCAGCTAACTACTACCTCCTCAGCGGCAACTTAATGTTTATAATAAATGCTGCCATGGCAGATCCCATATCCTTGCACAGATCCCAAACAAATCAACCAAGCAAACCGATGTAAGAGGCCCAGTATTAATAAAGTATCCAAGTACGGAGAAAGAGGGCGCTGTTGACGATAAGAATGTCGGAGTAGGAATCGGGATGAAGAACTTTCAGAACAAGTGGCAGCTGCTCACATATTGTGATAAAGGTAACACACAGGATTATCGGAGTCAAAAGGAATGTGTATCTGGTAGGGATCACCGCACAATCATAGTTTTCAAAGAGTGTGAGCGGCAAAATCCTGGTCTCCGTGGTGGGACTTTCTCCAACGTGCCCAGGACTGCAGATCAGTCCGGATTCCACATTGGATGACTAGCGGTGTGCTGCATTAGCAGAAGAAACTGCTCTAAAAAGGCGATGAAGAGCAGTGAATGAACTGAAGCACATTCGCAGTTCTGCAACACAATTGGACTGTCGATGAATTGGACAATGAGAAGACTGGATGGGAAAAGGGGCGCGGGGTGTTTCATGTTTTTGAGACGCAGTGACTAATGGATGACAATGTGAGTTTTTCAGCTGGAAACAACAGGAACTGGCGCGGCAGGATTTCTTGGAGGTGTTATCACGGCGCGGGACGTCCCACAGAAGCACAGCACGAGGATATTATGTTATAGTTTTATGACGTTTATCACAACATCGGTTAATTACAAAAACCATCGTGATTAATGCCCGAATATAAAAAAAGAGAGTCTGCAGCAAATGTCAATGGTGCGAGGTGAAGTGGTCAAATCTCTCAGTTGGAGAAGTTCAGCTGCTTCGGGTCGGACGACCCATTTCTGTGATAGAAAACGAAGGTCCGACTGTTACTTTCCAGTTTAGTGAACAGGGATTCTGTGTGTTCATCACTGATGAATCCAAAATACGTGTGGATGTGTTGATCTCTTCAGGGGTAACTTAATACAGTATATTTTTATTACGTGAATGTCTTCAGCTGCTACTCTGACTTCCAGCACGGAACCTTCACGAAAACAAAAAGAAGGAATGAACCTTGGCTTTCAAGGAAGACGGGGACTTCATATCCGCCAAACTAAACTCCCTTTCTTAATTTCAGAAGCGAAAGCTGCTCCGCCAATTATTACAAATGATACATATTTCAAGCAGAGTGTCCATGTTATACATAATATCTAACCAAAGAATTGTTCTGTTTCAGCAGCCGAAATCTCGTGTCGTAGAAATTGAAACTTGAACATCCTCTTTTGAAAAGGGTTAACTTTTTCCAATTGATAACTTTTAATATCTTGTGAGGACTCAAATTCATTGCACAATGACACATTGAATAAAAATAGTCTACTGTAATTGCTTGTTAAGTGGGTTGTACCTGATGTGATTGAGGAGATGCTCACACTAATTGTCTCAGTGGAATTTCCATCTCTTGTATAAGAGTTTGATGAGCCAGTCACCGGTTCATATGGCCAGTTGGAACGTTGCTGCTTCATACCGAAAATGGAATATCCAGCAATTTACTACATAGCGAGCATTTTCTATCCCGTAACTTGCAGCGGTTTGTATTCCTGGTAAGATACTGGAGCTGGTTGTTGTGTGTCTGGTTCCCTGTTCCGGTTGTACATGCTGCACTGCAGAATAGTCATCTTCATACCAATCACAGGTGCTGCATCTTCTGAGGAGTGCTTCCAGAGTGAAGACGTTTCAAGCCTGTGAATGTTTTTTTTATTTGAACATATTTTGAACAATTTGATGTCCATTTTCAGTCAATAAAATTAGAGCCAATATTGACATTGTTCCAGCATTCTATCCTCTTCCTCTTTCCCGTGCGTTATCGGCATATATTGTTCAAGGTTGGAGTCTGTAGCAGGAGAGAAATGTGGAACTTTACAACAACAGCTGGCAGATATTTCAGTGAACTTTTCAGTTTCCGTTCAACACGCATGTCTTTTCTACCAGGAGTGAACAAGTGATAACCTTTGCATTATATCTTTCTAAATCTCTTTCCAGTATCAAGAATAACGTAAAATACTTCCCGGTTTCCCCGTTGGCGATCTTTTACAAGTTTTTTTAAATCTGTGGTATTACTTACCAAACATGTTATGCCCGAAGGAACAGTCTCTCTGATTCCAAGCTGTTGCCACTATCAATGCTCCCTTCAACATTTTCAGCTCCAACAATGGGCCAAGTCTCGATCACTGGGACAATCAGCGGCTCACGGGTATGTTTTGGACTTCAAGATTCCCCGCTGAACCCTGCTGGAGAGTTGCCGATGCAACTATTACTCCGGTCCGCCGTTATTCTGCAGATGGAGCGTAACGGCGGAACCCAGACTGGCTGAAATTCCTCGCCAAATTTCTAATCCAGCCATTTCCAGCACAGAATCGAAGGAATGGAAAGCATTCGGCACGGTCCAGCGGATTTTTCAAGTGAACTGGGTCAGTTTTGGCGCGGTTAAAGTAACTCTTTTTCTTTTTTTCTTTTCAGTTAACTTAACGGTGATTGTGATATTGTCTCGGGGAAAATGTGGACTCTCCCAATGCATCCCCCTTTACCTAGTGGGAATGGCAACAGCAGATCTTATGGTGGTCGTCGTTATTGCTGTTGTGGAGCAGACTAGTTATATCTATATTTATGCCAATTTCTTGCTCCTTACCCCGATTTGCGCCTTGACACTTGCACTGAGGATTGTAACCAGGCACTGCTCCGTTTGGCTTACAGTGGGTTTCACTTGCGATCGCTCTATCGCAATTTGTTGTCAAAAACTGCGGGATAGAGACTGCACCAAGAGAACAGCGACTGTGGTTATCGTGACCGTGATTGTAGTGAGCTGCTTGAGATGTGTCCCGTTTTGCTTTATGGTGGATCCTGACGTCATTATAGACAACGTGCCCTGCCGCTGCGTCTTCACAGAAGAATACTTGACTTCATCGGCATGGAAAGGATTCGAGTTATTTGACAGTATCTTGAGACCACTGTTACCAATCTGTTTAATTCTGACATTCAGTGGGTTAACAGTCCGACATATCATAGCGGCAAATAAAGTCCGCAGGGGACTCCGGATCAGCAGTGAGAATCAGAAGGATGAAGAGGTGGAGAATCGGAGAAAGTCAATGATTTTGTTGTTCGCTACATCGGCCAATTTCATATTATTTTGGATGCCCTATGTCGTATCTTCAATGGCATGGCAAGCGCAAAATTATACTTACCTAGACAAGTATTTGAATACCCGAACATATATACTGCAAGAGTTCGGATATATGTTGCAAATGATCAGTATGTGTACCAACACATGTATCTATACACTGACACAGAGGAAATTCAGGACAGAACTGAAGAATGCAGTGAAACTTCTGTTTACATTAAATGGGCAGCTCTGCAAATAACGTGTAACGCCAAATGAAATTTGGCGGAATATTGAAACTAAAATTCATAGATTCATTGGGTTATACAGAAGGAATCTGGCCCTTCGGCTCAACTCATGTATACCGGCAAGATACCTCTCTACGCTAATCTCATGTGCCTAAGTTTCGCCCATGCCCATCTACACCTTTCTTATTTATGTACTTGTACAAATGTATGTTAACCGTTGCATTTGTAAGTGTCTGTACCACCTGTGTCAGTTCATTGCATATACCCATAAACTTTTGTGCGGAAAAGCCTGCCCCTGTTAACCTGTTAAATCGCAATGTCGATATGTTTCAGAATATCGCTGTTCTTCTCGCTAAACTCACCAGATTCGGGTCCTTCTCCAAGGTAAATACAACAGATTATGAAGGGATGTGCCTAACCATCGGACACCTGTTTTATCCATCGAAGGCCGCATCATTGGTTTAGTTAGGATGGGAAACTGATACAAAGAAAAAAGTGCTAGCGCTGTGACTTTTGGTAGAATTATATTCTAAACCACGGGATTATTGACATCTGAGACACGAGTGGGCATCATTCTGGGGAAACCTGACTTAAATTTCTTGTGTCAGATGAAGTGTGTCGGAATCCAATGGATTCCATGGTAAAAGAACAGGTTTTTGACGAACATCCTGCTCAATACGACTGAAGTATAAAAAGGCTTTAAAAATGAAGCCCCTCTAACCCAGAGATGGTTGTGTTTTGCAGGTTTTCGCGTACTTATGGCGCTGGAGGGCGTGGTATCAAAATGCGCCCGTATTGTGAAAATCAATGTCAACTATTGCAATATGGCATTGCTGATTGAAGTTTTGTGGGGTGCACTGGTCGGTATCCGTCTGCTCAAATCGTAATTTGGGACCAAATATTGGTCTCAAGGCGCCGCCCGGTTTTATTCCACTTATATTCTTTCAAGAATAAACATTTTTATAACTATTTCCTCTTAGGTATGAAGACATCCTGATTGAAGGCCGTCTAAAAATCCGGTAGATTAAATAACACGCATGTTCCTCATCGATATGATATTTCAACCTCCTGAGAGAAGCCACAATTTGAACATGACCACCTTCAGTTCAAAACTTCATTCTGACTCTCATGAACTTGTCAAGTTTATACTTTCGTTAATGATTGCACTGCCACAACGAATAGATAGTTCAGGAGAATGGGCAAGGAAATGGCAGATGAGATTCAATGTTGAGAAATGTGCAGTTATACACTTTGGAAACAGAAATAAACGTACAGATTATTATCTAGAAGGAGAGAAAGTTCAAAGTACAGAAGTACAAAGGGACTTGGGGGTACTCGTGCAGGATATCTTAAAGGTTAACCACCAGGTCGGATCAGTGGTAAAGAAAGCGAATACTATGTTGGCATTCATTTTGAGAGGTATTGTGTATAAAAGTAAGGAAGTGTTGATGAGGCTGTACTGGGCACTAGTGAGGCCTCATTTGGAATACTGTGCATAGTTTTGGGCCCCATATCTTAGGAAAGATGTGCTGATGTTGGAGAGGGTTCAGAGGAGATTTACGAGGATCATTCCCGGAATGAAAGGTCTTACGTATGATGAGCTTTTGTCGGCTCTTGGACTGTACTCACTGGAGTACAGAAGAATGAGAGGGGACCTCATAGAGAGATTTAAAATGTTGAAAGGACTGGACAGAGTAGATATGGCTAGGCTGTTTCCCTTGGTGGGTGATTCCAGGAGCAGAGGGCACAATCTTAGAATTAGAGGGTAGAGGTTTAAAACAGAGATGAAGAGAAATTTCTTTAGCCAGAGGGTGGTGAATTTGTGGAATTCCTTGCCACATACAGCAGTGGAGGCACGATCATTGGAGGCGTTTAAGGAAAAGATGTATCTAAATAGTCGGGGTATCAAGGGATATGGGAATAAGGCCGGAAATTGGGGTTAGAATGGTGTGTTCCCCCCCCCCCCCCAAATTTCTCATTTCTTTTTCTTTTTTCCCTTTTCCTTGAAACAGACTCAATGGGCCGCATGGGCTACTTCTGCTCCCTTGTCTTGTGATCCTGTGATCATGTGAGCCCAATAATTTTACAACCAGCAACGTGATCGGTAATTCAATGGTTTATCAATTGTTCCCCCTTTAAGCTACAGGACAAGGTTAATAGTCCCTCGACCCTTTGATCATAAGATTGGAGGCAATTGTAAAATAAATCGTCAAAGCGCCTGCAATTTCTGTTCTTGGTTATTGAAACAGCCTGGACTACATTCCATACAGACTTGGTGACTTACCCGGTAAGAAAACAGCTAACTGTTTTTTTTAATCGTTTTTTTTTCAGTTCTGTCCTATGAAATGTTTCACACGTCCTTCGCAATTGGTTTTCCCAATCCCCGCCTTCATGAAGACGTTGTAACGTAATCATTGAGTGTTTTCGCCACCATCCAACTCAATACCCGCTCCAACTTCTTCTTCTCCAACATGCCCGGATTTCCCTTCTCTATCTTGTTGTACCGGATGTATAAACCCTTTCACAAGACATTCGGATTTACTTTGATCTAACTTGACCGCATTTTCCCACGCCCTTTACTTTCATAATTTCCAAGTGCATTTTGCGCATTCAATCCGTTTCACGTCTCCGTGCTATATTAAGCTTTAAGTACCCATCACAACTTTTAATTTATTGTGTTATCTTTCCATTTGTACACCTTGTCATAAAGTTTGACGTCACACATGTATTTTTTCCTTCATGCAAGTGTGAGAAACCGAACGTATCCTCATGCAGGCCCTCGAACCGAAACGTCGACTATTCCTATCCCTCCACAGATGTTGCTCGACATGCTAAGTTCCTCAAGCAGACTGTTTATTGGTCCAGATTATAACTTCTGTAGTTTCCTGTGTCTTCGGCGAATCATGTCCTTAATTCACTCCCATTGCACAGAGACTGAAACCTTGAATTGTCATTTCCAGCCAACATTTCCTGTTACCTTTAAGTTCATCTTCATATAACTGGAAACTTTCCTTCTGTTGCAAATTTGTCGTCGACAATGACTACTTTAGATTTAACTAATCTAAATAGTCAATGCAGAGAATCGGCACAGAAAAGGGCCTTTCTGCCCACCGTGTAGTGGTGACCATGCATTCCTGCAGTAATTGGCTGACTGTTGCCAGATGTGTGCAAGGTATTGACTTGTCTAAGTTCATCACAGAGAAGTTGCGTTTTCCCACAGCGAATTGTTCAATAACCAGGATGCACAGCTGCAAAATGTTCTGCAAATCATCAGCGGAGTGGATAGGAGAACGTTCCTTATTTTCAGAAGAGTTACATGCAAATCGCTGCCTTACTGGTTGTAGGAAACCGAATCATTTCAGGCTTCCAAAGAGAAACGGAACAGATTCGGCCGAGAGCATGTTCTTTGCATAAATTGGGATAATGTAGGATTCCCTGGAGTTCACTGCTCGGAGCTGACGTGAACTCGGCGGGGCGGATGTCCCCCTTCTCTGCCGGGTTCTTTGTTTCTCCTGATAAGAAAATCAATCATGATTAAAACATTTAACCAAAAGGATGGAGATGCTGTGCGTTGAACTCAGAAATTCATACTTGCGAAGCACGGGCTGTGTCACTGAGTTGCATCCCCAGTTATAGGTCGTACATCAAGAGATGTAAACTCAGTAAGTTCTCCCGATTTTTCTTTTGGAGAACAGACAATGCTGTCTCGTCATCTCACATGGCCAATTCCAGCTTCAGTTGCACTGGAATTGAAAGGCAGAATGTCAGGAAGAAAAGACAATGAAAGGCAGAATGTCGGTGAGAAAGGCAATGAAGAATGATCGAAATGGGGAGAACAGAAAAGAGCTTTTTATATCACAGTTACCATCACATTGAGTGGTACAATACAGCCCATATTGCACATAACAGGGGATAGAAACGAACATGGTTATTATATCCAAAGTTTATTTCGGAAAAAGATAGGAACATCGAGAAGGAGTAGAGAAAGAGATCCCAGGAGGTATTAACGTTGTAAGGCAGGTGTGGGGAATGTGACGAGTGGCTGGAGAATCTTAGGCAGGATTAGATGGGGAATAAGGAGAAGAATTGTGATCATTGTCAACGGTTGCGATGGTAAGCAGGACTCGATGAGCCAAAGGTTCCGGTTGCGTGTTGTACGGCTCCGTCGTAAATAAACCTGGAAACCGGACATAAACAGAGAGATTGTCGCAAGAGATGATCCAGATGGGCACTGAGACGGAGACACTCCACTCGTGGTTTTCGTGTAAAGGAAATTCCAGAGGTGTAAAGTTGCTCTTGTCCTATTGAAAGATTCTTTGCCTGTTTTGTACAGTGCCCGTCTCCTACTTATTTTATTTTCCCAAATTTGCCCAGTTGTGTGTAGCGTCTTTGTGTCGAACACGTTCCGTATTGTACGAAAGTAAAACATTTTCTCAAGATGCCTCCCAATAAATGTACATCTCTACACGGGACTGCCCCACTGCAGACAGGCGTTCACCTAGGGAACTGACAGGTCATCCACGCTAAAAAAACTTACTGACATCAAATGGCGTTTCTTTGTTGTGTACAACTGAGACCCTTCGTGCATAATATTCGTGAGGATGGAAAAATTTTTATTGTGCAACAATTGTTCTCGTTTTTTTTATGTGGGTCTATTGTACAAAAGTTTATCCCACATTGCGTAAAACATGTCAGTCGTGTACAAACATTTCCGGTTGCACAAATGGTATTGTCCTCTGTGTAAAAACAAATTAACTTGATGGTTAAATAATGTCTTGTGAATTATTAAAGAACATTGTTTATTTCTTTGCAAGATGAATTCTCCAGTGTAGAGAAATGTTACTTTGTGCAAAGAGATTTCGAGCGTTGTGCGAACAATTTCCGTGAAGTGTGAGCTTCACTGCCCGGTAAAAATAGCTGGTATTGGCATTGGTATTGGTTTATTATTGTCACTTGTACCGAGGTACAGTGAAAAACTTGCGTTGCACCCCGATCGTACAGGTCAATTCATTACACCGTGCAGTTACATTCAGTTAGTACAAAGTGCATTGATGTAGCACAGGTAAAAACAGTAACAGTACAGAGTGAAGTGTCACAGCTACGGAGAAAGTGCAGTGCAATAAGATGCAAGGTCACAACAAGGTAGATCGTGAGGCCATAGTCCATCTTATTGTATGAGGGAACCGTTCAATAGTCTTATCACAGTGGGGTAGAAGCTGTCCCATTGGGCAAAGTTGTTCACATCAGTATACAGATATCCATTCATTCGAAATGTGTTCCATGTTGCATAAAGTTAGGCTTTATTGGGAAAATATGTTCCGCTTTGAACAGCGAGTAGATGCCGCTGTTTATTTGCTGTCGTGTCCCATTATATGGGGAGATTCCGGTATACTGGCAGGTGTCGAAGGAAGGCGGCAGAAGTAAACTGCTGTCAGAACTCAGCAGGTCAAGGAGAATCTGTGGAGGAAACTAGACAGTCAACGGTTGGCGTTGAGATCCTGCAGCAGGACTGAACGTGTGGAGGGACTATGGCCAGAAAATAGAAATGAGAAGGAGGCAGAGACAGTGAAAGCTGGAAACAGATGGTGGTGGTTTGGTGGGCAAATGGAGCCAGGGAGGTGAGAGGGCGTTTTTCTACAGACAGGTGGAAACAGATGAGCCGAGGATTAGGCTGCTGAAAAGAATGGGATGGGTGGTGGTTTGGAGACAGAAGCCTGTTAGTGACAGGTTGAAACAGATTGGGGGGGGGGGGGTTAATGATGGCTGATGGAACCAGGTCGGGGAGGATAATGCGTCTTGGAAGGGTGGCAAAAGCGAACAAAAGGAGAGAAGAATCGTGATGGACTGGTGGTAGAGAGTAAGGAAGACAGGAGTGCAGACGACATGAAATTAGAGAATTCAATATTTCTACCATTCAGTTGCAGGTGACCCAATCTGAATATGTGTCAACATTCTTGTTTACTTTTGGCCTCACTGCGGCAGTGAGCAAAGCCGAGGGAAGACAGGTAGGTGTGGGATGGGGAAGAAGATTTGAAATGATGTGCGGCAGGAAGGCTTCGGCGAAGCAGCACCGTTGCCTTCCAAACTTTTGATGCAATTCCGATTCGTGGATATCTTGATCTTAGGAATGTCATCATATTCGGGAAGAATATTGCATTTAACGCCACTGATGCCCTGCGGATCTACATGCACAACAGACATTGTAAGTCAGGACAAGTTTGGCGTCAGTTAAGGATGCTTTTTTTTGTTTCCATAACTACCAGCTGTGTTATGTCGGCAAGTTTCTTAAGATAAGATATCCTTACTAGTCACATGTATATCGAAACACACAGGGAAATATATCTTTTTTGCGTGGAGTGTTCTGGGGGAAGCCCACATATGTCGCCAGGCTTCCGGCGACAACATAGCTTTTGTCTTTAGGGTATTTGCCAGCAAATTAAAACAAAGTGAAAGTCCGATCGATTGTGGCACACATTTACTGATACCTGCTTTAAGGTTCTAAATTATATATCTCCATCGGCAACAGTGGACCTAATCTCAATGAAACGAAAACAAATGCAGATACGAAGTAAAATCTTTTGAAGGAACTGAGCGGGTCAGGCAACAGGTGTGGAAGGAAATAGACGATCGAGGTTTTGGGAAGAGGCACTTCTCCCTTACCTCATGCATTGCCCATCCCATCCATAACCCTTACTCAAGCCTGGTAAACTACCAATCACGTCGCCGGAGGGCCCAAACCGCTGATCCTGCGTCTTGTATTAATTAATGAAAAACTAATGAAATTAATTCATGAGAAAACGATGAAACTAATTAATCAGAAAGTGAGAGATGGAAACAGCGGGATGATTATCCAGGACATGCCCCTGTATATGTCAGATATACTTGCGAAACGAACTGCTAATGCACTAAGTTTTCTGAATATTGATTTAAAACTCCAACGAGGTTACGATCGAATATATATTTTATTTACAGAGCTGTCCATTTAACGTAAACAGATATTTCACTCCATTCTTTAGTTCCTGCCTGAATTTCCTCTGTGTCAGCCCATAGATACACGTGTTGGTGCAGGTGCCGAGATATTTCGACATAAACCCAAACTCTTGCAGGATAACTATCGGCGTGCTTAAGGACTTGTCGATGTAGGAATAGTTTTCCACTGGCCAGTTCAGAGAATGTACAACATCCGGTATCCACAACACAATGAAGTTGGCTGAGAGAGCGAACAACAAAACCATTGACTTTCTCCGGTTCTCTACCTCTGGATCCTTCTGATTCTCGCCGCTGTTGCGGAGTCCACCGCGAACTTTATTTGCCGCTATAATATGTCTGATGGTTACAGCATTGAATAGCAGAATTAAACAGATTGGCAACATCGGAGTCATGATACTGTTAAATAACTCGTAGGCTTTCCACGAGGGTGACGTGAAGTATTCAGCTTTGGCTGTGCAGCGCCATGGAACGGTATCAACGAAAATGTACGGCTCCACCTCACAGAAGTCAGTGCGCACACAGTCACCGTCACCACAGTCGCTGTTCTCTCCGTGCAATAGCGGTTCCGCAGCTTCTGACAGCAGATGGCGACGTAGCGATCGAAAGTGAAGACAACCGTCAACCAAACGGAACAGTCTGTGGCTGCGTTAACATCTAGGACGAGTGTCACAGAACATACCGGGGTTACGTGCAGGAAATTAGCGAACGAATAGATGTTGTTAATCTGCTCCGCTATGACAACAACGACAACCACCATCACATCAACTGCCGCCATGGCGATCAGGTAGCGAGTGATACATTTGCAGAGACCGCATTTTCCTCGGGACAGGATCACAATCGCCAATAAATTAACTGAAATAAATGATAACACATGGTGTTAATTCACAGCTGGCCCAGATTGGTTGCTTTGACTTGATTTGCACGGCAAGAATATGAATCCGTATGGTAATCTGTAATCCGCATCGCCACCAGGGTGCAGGTCCGCATCAACTGACCCGGATGGGATGCGCATGGCCCAGATGACTAACACTTCGCTAACGGCGTAAAACTGAGACGTCGCTCCTTTCACTCTCTCAAGTCAACCTACAGGGAGGAAAACCGGAGACCGAACTTTCTTTAAATGAGAGCGGTTCACCGTCGGGCGGTTCTGTAAATAGTGCACAGAGGGCCGGATGGATTTGTATCTGGCCGACAAAGTGAGGGCATCCAGCGCAGTCCGTGGTTTTAACGGAGTTGGGACTTGCGCAAAACGTCACATGCAGTGGTGATTTGTTTTAATTTCACTTTTCCTGAGGTAATTATACTGCTTTCAGTTGACTGATCGCAGTTAAGTCGCTTTTGAGAGAAATGTATTTAATAATTACATTTCCTAAACATCTTGAAGGTATTACATCTGATCAGCAGAGATATTTGAAGGTGATGGGGAAAGTATTCTGGCCTCATGTAATGTCAAATAGCTGTCAGGGTTATCATTTCATTTCATGACACAGGGATTCATTTCATCCCCACTTAAAGTGAGCCGTCACTATATGACCTCTCCGGCTTACGTAACGGAGATGGAATCGAGACGTCCCCGAAGTGGGGGGTCTCAGGGACGAAGTTATCCGCCATGTGCGCGGCCACAGCGCAGGAAGTGAAAAACAGAGGTTGCTGGGAGAAGCGTCATTAATGAATAACATTTGGGAATGTATGCATGTTCACTGAAAACCTGTAAGTAATCCAAAACTACGCCAGATCATAAAGGTAAACATTATCAGTAATACTTTGGTTAGATGGTAAAACTGGAAAACCATAAATGAAGCATGAAATGAACGGGCTGATTAAAGGAACGGGAAACAAATTACACTCCCTCTCGATTCAAGGAAAAGTTCTAAAGGTCGTGCTGAAAAGTCTGTGCTGGGTAAACAACTCCAGGAGATGTTTTGAGGTCAAAACTGTTCTCCTTTGGAGAAAAAGATAAATAATTAACGGACAGAACTACACTTTCCTTCATAAATGCAAGAATTTTTGATTGTCCTGATTGTGTTCTAAAACACTCAGGGAGGAACCAAGAAAATAAGTCATGCTAGTTGATGGAACACTAAATCGCAGTCACCAAGATTACACAATAACATTCAAGATTGAGGCACTTCAGAATGTCCGTACCACTTGTACGTAATGAGATGGTGATTAGAAATAATGGAGAAATGATATTACCATTATTTTTCTCTGACTGACAAGGTGCATTTGGTGCATTGGACCAAATGCACCAAATGCAGAGTTTGGGTTTTTGCTTTTTTCCCTTATACTTAAACAACATGGACGCATAGAAACAGTTTAGTGCCCAGAGAAGGTGCAATATTAGTTCCCTCAGTTTGGCATGACAACAGAGGAAGAAAACCATTTGCATGCGGAGACAGGAAAATCTGACGGTAGTTTTGGACTTTATCGAGAGCTTACAGGTAACGTTTCCTTGCTTTATCTGCGCTCCTTCAGCCTATCATCATGGTATTGAGGACACAATTGTGCTGCGACTGTCGGAGGCCAGAAAAGGGTATCACGGCATAGAGCCAGCTCAGCAGCTCCCAGGCCTCGGCAACTAATCTCAGTGTCGTTGAGTCCTGGCAGCCTTTGACAGCAGATTATGTAGATCCGAACTTTTCCGACTGTGCGTTTTGGAAGCAATCTTAAATATTTATAGTATTCGGCGGCGTTAACAATAAAAAAAATATATGCTTGGATTGATTGAACATCAATATCTGCAAATGTATCGAAAATCTCAGTTTAATTCCCATGCAGAATAAAACAATTAAAGAACAAGTTATTTAAAAGATACATAACAACTACATATTTTTTGTTGCAATGCCGCCTGTCTGAAAAGATGCAATACACTGAGCACCTGCACAACAAGACAGAGTTAATTATGATGTCGCAATCATAACACAAAGACGGAACCACACAAATAGCAGTCAACGCCAGGACCTTGCCAGGAATACCGACCGCTGCCAGTACAGGATAGTAAATTCTGACGATGTGATAAATTGCTGAATATCCCATTTTCTACCTGAAGCAGTGATTAGCCGTTTCAAATGCCCACACTCTCTGTTCGAAAGAGCTCTTATACACCACGCGGAAAGTCCTTTAAGCCAATTAATATCTTCCTCAGTCACATTATCCACAGCCACTGAACAAACACTCACGTGATCTATTTTTACTCGATGTGTCATTGTGTAATATATTTGACTCTATGAAGGACATTACAAGTAATTTAGTTTACAGTTATTTCGAAATATTTTCAGCGGTTTTCTTCCCCAACACCTGGGAGTGTGCAGATGGGATAAGAAAAGTTCTGGTTACGTTATGGGGAGGACATGATTGTACAGGGATGAGGATGTTCATTTGGATATCGCCTAGGCCGTGGCGATCTCATAAATTGTGATTGACTCATTTTTGTTTTGTTTTCCTTGGAGCGGAAAAGGCTGGGGGGGGGGGGACCTGTTTGAGGTATGCAAAATAATATTCACAGAGAGGTGGATAACAGGAAAGGTTCCCACATACCAAAGGGACAAAAACTGGAGGGCACAGATTTAATGCCGGGAAGTGAGGCGATGATGCTGTAGAGTCTACAGAAGGTCAGTAGACACAAAATAAATTGGGAAATGTGAAGAATACGGAGGGGCAGTGAGACCCTGACAAGCATGTGGCGGGATCTCTGAAGGTAGGAGGCAGGTCTGTCGGTGGGTTAAGCAGGTGAATGAGAGACTTCACTATGTTGGCTGAAAGCACAAAATTTCAGAGCAGGGAGCTCTGCTGGAACTGTATGAACACAAGTTCGGCCACAGCTGGAGTGCTGTGTACAGTCTTGGTCACTACAACATCGGTACAAATGACACACCGACATTCGAATGCGGAGGTCGAGTCTCCACACAGCCCCTCCAACCTGCTCTGCCATTTATTGAGGTCACGGATGGTCTCAGTTTAACATCAGCCTCCAGATACCTGCCTGCCCACAGTAACATCAGCCCCTCGTCTTTATAAGGTATCGCAATACCTCTTCCTTACAACGACTCAGTTCCGAACACCATTTGAGTAAGTGAATTCCAAAGGCTGAGGATTCCCCGGAGGTAAAAATCTTAACTCAGCTTTTGCTCAAGTGAGAGTCCCCTGATCGTCAACCAACAGTCCGTGGTTCTACATTCTGCGAATGGTGGAAACATCATCTCCCCACGCGCGCAGTCAAGACCACTCAGAACCTTGCCTGTTTTGATTGCTAATTGGTTTATTGTTGTCACATATACCAGCTTTTGTTTCCATGCCATTCAGACAGGTTATTCCATATACAAGTTCATCGAGGTAGTACAAAAGGAAAACAATAACAGAATGCAGAATATATATTAATAGCGCACCGTTCGATCAAAATGTTGTGTTCCGATCTATATTGGGGAAGACATAGTGTGAGTGGCAGGAACATCTTCCCATTCACATTGTATCAGACAGCGAAGAGGAGTAAAAGCGATAAAAGGTTTAGATGGGATTTGCGGGGAAAATTTATTCACGCAGAAGGTGGTTACGGTCAGGGACATGAATTTGAATGATTTGCCATGATTAAATTGAAATTACTCGGTGCCGAATAACTTACTCCTACGCTTGTCATCTGTGCTTCTATATTTCTATGACGCTGTACCTGCCGGTGTGCTAATCCGTGTCCTTACGTCACAGTGCTAATACATTGTCTTCCTCTGTTCAGCTGCACTGACGGTATCAGCGGTACAATTATCTCCTCACATCTCATCACCCTTTACATCTTGTCGCCTCTTTACAATTCTCTTTTGCAAACGCTCCGCTGATGAAGCCTTGCCCACAGACACCAGTATCTTCCTATGCACTTCTGCCAGAACTATTTCTGTACTGTGGTTCACCGTCAGCAAACGGGATTGGTCGGGATTGGAACTGCTGCATAAGGTGCAAGGTTTGCAAGTGCAAATAAATATGATGACTTCTGCCGTGCCCTTGACTGTCCTGTTGGAAACTTCACATTCACGTTTTAATTGGAAAGCGGTAGGAGCACAGACAGAGAGTAAATTTGTCTCCCTGGATATAGCTCATATTGTGCAAAAATCGAAGATGTTCATCCACGATTCAGCATGAGTGACCGCGAACAAAGGAATGTATGAAAACTGTAAATGGGACACTTCAAGCTTGATGGATCAGGCGGGCATGATCACCTCTGATTTATTCCAGATAAATAAATTGTCTTTCGCTTTTTTTTCTGTTTATGTTATCATCTCTTCTTGCATCATATTCAGTGACTATTGCTCATCGCAAAGATCAGGGTATAGCCATGTCACTGGAGAACTGCCTCCCGATAGAAATCAGTGATGTTTGGAATGTGTCAGTGCAGACTGCCTGTCAGATTGGTTGTTTCCAAAGCAACAGAAGTCACTATTCCTCAGTGAAATGGGACACGAGAACACTGTCATCTATTATGTACAACGCGTTTATCCTTGGAGTTACTGGTTAGTCAGCCTTGTGGATCGGCGTTTACTGTGCTGGGGTGCTTGGAGTTTCTTCTCTCGCTGCCTGTTTCTCAAAGCTACCTGCTGAATTCCAGCATTTCAGTGATCATTTGTCCTCTGTCTCTGTCATTGTAAGTGTGATGACATGTGAACATTCAACACTGACACGAATATAGGAGTATCCTCTGGATTCAGTGTGGTATCTGCGATATTAACAGCACTCGCACCATCAGATACCGTTGTCAATTTCATATTCCGCAATTCTCTCGTAGTAAATACTTACAGATAATAAACGGTGAGTGGGAATTTGGATGGTCTCTTCTCCACAATTGCATTGCGTCGTTTAACAGAGATTGCAATGAGCTTAACTGCTGTCACTGTTACGAAATGTTGTTTCCATTTTGCCTGCATGTGACGCTGGTCCAGAAGTCCAGCCTTTAAAAAATCTGAGGACTCTGAAAGTCTCCGTTCTGTTTCACTCTTTTCGAAGTCAGTGCACCAAAAAATATTTGATGATCATGTTGCATCAGTTGCACTTCTGTCCATGGATCTGTCGATTGCAAAAAGCGGCGGGAAATTGGTAAATTGAAAAATGTCGCTCACAGGTCCGATTCATTATTGAAACAGAAGGAACTTACAATATTGTCATGTCCGTCTTGTGTCAGTTCAGTTAGTTATTCCAGTTTGTGCAGGGAAACAAGTGGAGCCTGTCAGAAGCTGGGATACTTTTCATCCCCTGGAGCGGGTCGGCATTCAACAAGCTGTTCCTGGTGCTCGGGGAGATCAACAGAATATAGTGATGTGACTATCAGGGGGCGCAGTGTCGCAGCCAGTAGAGTTGCTGCCTTCACAACTCCGCCGTCAACCCCGAACTCCAGAGCGGTCTGAAATGAACTTGCAATTTCTCACGTGATCGCATGGGTTTAACCGGGTTCTCCTGTGCCCATCCCACATCCGAAAGACGTGCATGTTGTTGGTTAATTGACCATTTTCAATTCCCCGTAATGTGGAGAGAGAGTGGTAGAATGTCCGTTCAGTGAAGATGGGCGCATGAAGGTCGGTGCGAACTTGTGGGCCGAAGGGTTAGTCTCCGTGCTTTTTTGACTCCATGACTTAATCTGATCTACACCAGATGACTGGGAGAAGAGTGAAGCACTGCGGTTACATGGAACGGGGTGACAGGACAGGAGATAGTTCTGAGGAATGCGGAGTGTAACGGGTAGGCGAGAAAGAGAGTGGAATCAGTATGAATAAAATAACAGGACCCAAGGTAGATCTCAGTGCATCCACATTCAGTAACGTGACTTGAGCGTATAATTAATGCGTTGTCAGTCTGATGGGTTTATGGTACTTAGCTCCGCTAGATTTATGGCTGCTTACATCCAGTCTGAAGGCCACTGATTCAGCTGAATTAGGAAAGAACGTTAAAATGTTCGCTGAACGTGGAAGCCGAAATGCAGAATTCATCAGACCAGGAACCGCCTGAAGAATGAGAACAGGAAGGAGATATTTACATCCAAGACATTTTCAGAAAGAAAACGTTCTATCGCGCAGAGAACGTGTGGTGGCGGAGTTGAGTGGCACCCTTTATGAACTGTGGAGCGCTGCAGGGACTTAAGGCTTAGTCTATCTGAAAGAAAATATTCTGTCGTGTCGTGAAAGTTTAGTGGGAGGGCAACCACTGGGAGGCGTGGAGTGCTGCAGAGGAAATGACAGACATGGGGACGGAGCTGGGAATGGAACACGGGAAAGCGTCCGTGTGTCTCAGAGGAGGTCAGGAAAAAGAAGTGAAATCTGAAATTATCACAAGGAGGAAACACACAATAACAACCAGCACAGGAAATGTGAGGCGGAACCGCTGCATTGACAGTTGAGCTGAAATTTCTGAGCTCAGTCTGAATTCTGCAAATCTGTAATACGCATTTTCGGACGATGACGTATTGTTCCTTGAACTAAACGTGGGATTCGCTGGAATGAGATGGGATGGAGTATGGTGGGATCGGAGAACTACAGAATAGGAATAAACAGATGATGTTGTTTTGAGTGAGGAGGAAAGTGGAAGAGGACATCGTGATATTGATCAGGAGGGCAGAACAAGGGCAGACTAAATTCTGTTAAGTGCAACCTGATGTAGTTTGAGAGGACTAATAAGGGTTGGAGTTACACAATGGATACTACGCCTTTGTTGGTTCTTGTAGTGCAGGTCCAAGGATAACTGAAGGCGCCAGCCCGTCCATATAGGATTTGTACAGACTCTTGGAATTCTTCTCTTCATTAGCCGGGGTACGGAATGGAAGAGCAGGAAGGTCACAGTACAAATTCATAAAATATTATTTCAGTTGTAGCAGAAGTATTCTGTACGGCTCTGTTTGCCACATTGCGGGAAGGACGTGTGAACAGCTGAAAATGGAATGATAATGGAAAGACAATTTTAGGAAGAGTCGTTCTTCCTCTCTCACAATGAACATATTCTAAGCGTGTGCTGTATGTTGTTGCTATTGCTAAGATCATTATTTATTGCCCAAGTTGATTGCACTTGGAACGGTTGTGCCGGTGGACCCTTCACAAGGTGCTGCTCCCATAACAGCATTTGGTGCGGAGTTCTCGTATTTGGACATTTGGTAATATTTTGGAAAGATTCACAACCCCCTGCGTGAGGGCATTTCAGTCTTTTGTTTCTTGTTTCTAAGCTAAACTGCCTTGTCCAAAACTCCTTGGTCTGGCGAACTTCTGCCCTGCGTCTACATAGTGAGCCATTTATTTATTCTAATTTTGCGCAGAAATCTCCTCTCATTCTTCCAAAAGCCAGAGAATATAGCACCAGGTTAATTCGTGTCTTCTCATCTGGCAAACCCACAATGCCTGGATCCACTACCAATGCATTTTCACGCAATTCCCTGTTTGGAAAATAAATCCTTAATTCGGAAATCGAACCAAAACTGCACACGCTTCTTCAAGCGTCCTCTCAGCAAGATTCAGTATAATTGCAATAGGAATTCCTTATTTCTGTATCCAAACATAGACAAAAAATGTATTTGTCATCCTGGTCGCGTTCAATGACCTATTTACATGAACGCTTTGGAACCATTGAACACCGACACCAGCTAATCTATTGCAATTTTAACGCAACTAAACTTAAGAAAAAGAACTAAATAAACAAAAATGGCAGACGGATGTGGAAACTCCGATAATTTGGAAAGCGCTGGTTCGAAGGAACTAACACCGAACTCTTCTCAATCAGCACTCATCGTGAACGAGCATCTCACCATATTGGTGTTTCTCTAGATTCGGGCACAGAGCTGGTTCCATGAGTGTTTTGACCATATTTGAAGAAAGGCACACCTTGCAGCCTTCAACGACTTCCTGCTGGATTGTTTGGTTCCCATTTTGCTCATTTTGTCAATTCAATTTCTTCGTATTCCAATAGATTGTTCAAAACTTTTATAAGCGGCAGAGGAGGATGAAAAAGGGTCTGAGAAAGAAAGAGCAGCTACAGTCTTTATGAATGGCAGCATCGAGTTAGACAGTGTAGAGGATGGTGATGGTGTGAGTAAACTTTAATAAGGACATTGGATCGGCCACACCCACACTTCGGGTAGGGTGTAAAGGCTTTTGTGAGAATGTAAAAATGATTTCCTGCAATAATTCCAGAGATTAGTTGCTTCGGTTCTGGGACTAGATTATGAATGATGAGTTTATCCAAGTACAGAACAGATTTAAAAATTGAATTGATTTATTAGAAACTTTAAAGGGCAGAGGTGGAATCGACAAAGAGAAACCGTTCTCATCTGCCGAGGGTTTGAGAACTGGGGAGACATAGAATGAAGATAATTGACAGAAGAAGCAAAGCCAACATGACGAGGAAAAAAAATATTGTTTTCTAGAGCAAAAAATATGTAATTTTATAGATATTGTTCTTTACGTGACAAATAATTTTAATAAATTTGAGCACATTTCAGATTGTGTGAGCAGTGATAAATGCCAGTGACAGGTGATCAGATATTACAGATCGACTCAACGTTATTTAAATTAGGGGCTGGGCTCTTTTATGAACTACCAAGTGTAAGCAGATTAAACTGCACTGTTCAAAAGTGAGTTGCACAACGATTTGCAAGGCATGAATTTGCAGTGGTATGGGAAACCGGTGGGTAGAGCGGTAATAGCTGCATTTCTTTTAAACAGAGCAGGAACTAAGTCAACAGGCCATAATGTTGCCCTTCTTTTCCATGGCCAGTTTGGTAGTAATAATTATTCACCTTGTCTCTCATTTAAATGAAAGTTGGGTCGATGTTGTGAGAAAAGGTTCTTTGAGGTCTTAAAGATAGGGGGCTCTGGACACAGTCTTTGGAATTTTAAAAATAATTTATTCATAAGAAACGCTGGAACAGAATGAACGAAAACGGACACACAGAACACACACACACACACACACACACACACACACACACACACACGTTACAAATGTTCAAGAAATAAACAATACCGTGCCTGAACACCCTGAATCTGGACAAGCAACGGTTCTTTTGTCCCAGGAATCCTGAAGTAACTACCCTTTAGTAGTACACAGCTTACCTCAACTTCCTCGGAGACAGAGAGGCAGCAAGCTAACATGCGGCACTTTTTCTACTGCTGGAGGGCCGGGGGTGGAGCCAGCCCAGGTGATTCACAAGCCAATCGCTCGGGGCCAGATGCAAAGGTGTTTTACAAAAGCCAATGGGTAGGTGTGCCCAGACGGGCAGGGGTGGAGCCAAACCCTGATTGACAGTGGTGTCGCTTCCGCCCCGATGAGCAATGTTGTCATCCGACCAGAGGGATCAGTGTTGTCACTGTCAAATGAAAGCCATGACCTTTCACACTTCACATGACAGCCATGATCTTTCACACTACAGTCGTCCTGCAATATCTGATCACCTTTAACAAGGATTTTTCGCTGCTTAAACAAGTTAAAATATATTCAGATTTATCAAAACTGTTCGTCATGTAAAGAATAGTTTTTCATATAAGTAAGTCTTTTGAAACATGAACACAAACCAAGTGAACCAGCAAGAACTATCTGGATAAAATCTAGCTTGCTGTCTCAAAAGCCAACATGAAGACAAGTGACATCAAGCTTGAAAAGTAAGTTGATATGCGGAAAACACTTACAAGTGGGAGTGTGTGTGTGTGTGTGTGTGTGTGTGTGTGTGTGTGTATGTGTGTGTACGTGTGTAGCGAGTAAGAGATATTGACAAACAATTCCACAGCTTAGTGGTCGCGAGAGCTGAGTGGACAGGGACCAGGAAAAAATGATAGATAAGCTGTCGTTCACTTTCAGGCAGAAGCAAAGTCTGATGGGAACAGTACAAGTCCGACACTCAAACGTTCCAACAGAGCCGAGGGAGCTGTGATGTTACCAGGGATTACCCTTTACAAGATAAATGCATGACTTCCAAAAGTTGCAGAGACTGAGAGAGACGCCGCCACTAAGAAATAAGAAATCAAAATACTGCGGTAAAATAAACAGCAAATAAATCCCGGTTTGAGAAATGTGAAAGAGAGTTGACATAACTGGAGAAAACGTGAGTGAAACGTAGTGTAAGGATGCAGGATACAAGAGAGCGGCAGAGAGAACACAAGAGATATGTGAGCGGGCGAAATGCGGGAGTGATTAAGCAACGGAACGGGTGATGACACAAGAGAACAGAAGCCAGAGGATGCGAAAATCTGGATGATTATTCGAGTTAATCTCAGGTAGGAAACCAGTGAAAATTTACGTGGTTCACAGTGTGACTGACCGATGCAATAGGAGCCACATACGCCGCCGTATTATGGCAAGACTAAACCTACACTCCGTCTGATCAAGAAGGTATTTATAGGATGCACTGCGAGTGTCGACTGATGGACGGCAAAGTCAAATGCGCTTGAAGACAGACGGACTCATTGGTCCACCACATCAAACACGATAACAACTGTGGATGAGTGGGCTGGATCTCTTACAATGGATCCAGCGATGAATCATGAAAACCACAAGTAGCAAACACAGGAATGTCATCCAGAGATGGATGAAGCATGCAGTAAATTAAAGCAGGAAAGTGAAGCTTGTATAAATTAGTAGGAAGTAAATACAATCAAAAGCCGGTTTGCATAGAGAGTGCTGGGGAATGTGAGTGACTGGAAGGTGACAGAATAAATAAATAATCCTTTCCTCAGAGACACATAAAAACGCCATAGAAGTGGACAAAGGCATGCTGGACCGGTCATTTGTAAAAGAAATATCCCCGCGGAGCAGAGCATGTGACCAATCGTGCAGGCAGAAGAAAACAGGATGAGTGTTGGTGACCTGTTAATGTTCGTATATATTCAGCACTGACAGGAAAGCCCCGATTTTTCAACAACACGTTCGCTGCATTTGACAAGAATAAAACTCAGCAAACTGCGACGATAGAATGGAATCCAGATCTAGTGTTTGACCTGAGGTGGGAACCCCGTAGGCACTCACATCACCCACTGCGTCACTGATGGATCCAAAGTGAGCCATACACGCTATGGAATAATGGACGAGGCGGAACCCAAGGCTGAATATGGTCGTTGACGTGGCTATTTCTCACGACCTAAGAAAAGCAAAGCAGTGATTCCAGTCGCTACTCTGTTTATGATGATTTAAATTACGCGAAAGGAACGTGGAAGGCCTGAAAATAATCAGTCCCAGAGCTGCCTTTTGGCAAATCGTTTCTCACTCTTGCAGTACCTGTTCCCTCCACTTCATGTCGCCATTATTCAATATATCTGAGTTGTACAATAACTCGCAAATGTTCACCCGGGATCGGGCTGAAATGAAAATCTAGACTTGCAATAATATCAGCTGCGAATAAATCACATTTTTGTTGTAATTGTAGTTGAATACAATAAAATGTTGAACCTCTGAGCAGCCCCACCACTCCGTCAGTCCCTGCCAGTCCCTCGTCATACAGTCCTGGTGCAGTCTGACTGAGACAACACATTAGAGTCATTCAAAACCTGCTTCACTTTGGCAATGTGGGGATGTAATTGGAAAGAGTCTAACTGAATTGGTAAAAAGACATTACCTCAGTAAATTCCCCCAGATATCAATACTTCGGTCACTGTTTTTCTTACACACAAGCAACATTGCCTGCGTGTAGGCGGTAAATTGTGGTTCCCTGACGTTAGCAGTCGTTTTACGGTTGTGGTTCGCATGAACCTCATTTTCTCGGAAAGAATGGAAAAGCTCAGAACGGTATTGGACTGAATCGTACTCGACCAGTGAGGATCGGGCACAGCTTCCCTGGATACAAGGCACCAACTACTTCTACGCTTCCCGAGGGCAGAGATCGGCAGCAAGGCGCCGTTATGGCTCAAGGCCGATTAGGATTTAACATTCCCATTAGGCTTCAACATAACATGGTCTGGGACTGCAACATTCAAATCAGGTGACCCTGACCTTTACAATAAATAGAGAAATGACCTGCGTCAAGCAATCAGAGATGTCAAGAGACAATACCAGTCCAAAATAGTCCCAGCCCAGCCGTCAGTTATGGCACATCTTACATGCTGTTACGGACTGACTGCGAAACGAAATCGGATAGCATCGTCGACAAATGTGCATCCCTCCCTGATAAGCCGAACCTATTCTACGTACGCTTTGAACAGAAGGAGATTGGTCTGTCACCATCCATCCTATCAGCCTCCAATGCGCCTGAACCCATTGTCACTGAGGACGTAAGATCAGTCTTCCGGAGAGTGGACCCGCGGTAAGCATTTGGCCCCGGTGGTGTCCCTGGCCGTGTCTTCAGATCCTGTGCAGATCAGCTGGTGGAGGTCCATTCAGACAATTTAAGCTCTTGCTGCTTCAATCTGAGGTTCCCACCTGATTTAAGAAAACACTATCACACCGATACCTAAGAAAAACAAGGTAACGTGCCTTAATGACTACTGCCTGTGGGTCTGACATCCACCATCATGAAGTGCTCCGAGAGACTGGTCATGGCACGCATTAACTCCAGCCTCCAAGAAAATCTCGACCCACTGCAATTCGCCTGCGTTCGAAATCGGTCGAAGGCAGACACCATATCCTCCCCGGCCCTACACTCACCTCGGGAGAATCTAAATGGTAAAGACACCTTACTTAGGCTATTGTTTATTGACTACAGCAACGCCTTCAACACCATAATTCGAAGCAAGCTCATCACCAGCCTCCGAGACATGGGACTGAACATCTCCCTTTCCAACTCGATGCACCCCAGGAAGCATCCTATCTGGATGCATCGCGGCTCGGTACGACAGCTGCTCTGCCTGTGACTGCAAGAAACTGCAGAGATTTGTGGGACACAGCACAACGCATCAAGTAAACCAGCCTCCCCTGCATGGACTCTGTCTATACTTCTCCCTGCCCACATTAAAACGGCTAAAATAATCAAAGACCCACTCACCCGGGACATTCTCTCTTCCAATCCAACTCTCATCGGGCTGAAGATACAGAACCCTCAAAGCAAGTCGCAAGAGTTTCAAGGACAGCTTTCATCACGCTGTTTTAAGACTACTGAACGGTTCACTGGTACGATAAGATGGGCTCTTGACCCCACCCTCTACTTCTCTATGACCTTTCACCTCATTGTCTACCTGCATTACATTTTCTCTGCAGTTGTGACAATTTATGCTGCAATATGTCACTGTTTTACTTCGTACTACATCACTGTACCGTTTAATGAATTGATCTGTATGGACGGTTTGCAAGACAAGCTTTTCACTGCCCCTCGATACAAGTGACAATAATCAGTAAATTCCCATTTCAGTTCCAAAGCTGGAAAGTTGTCTTGCTGCTCTGCAATAAATTGATTTCGCCACATTGGAGTATTTTGTGCTGTTCCATTCGTCGCAAGACAGGAATAATGCGGGGGATTTGGAGGCCGTGCAGGAGACTTTCACAAGGATGTTGGCAGCATTGGAGATTATTGCTACTAGGAGAGGCAGGAAACACTTGGATTCTTTCCTCTGGAGCGTCGGATGACGATGTGCGACCTGATGGAAGTTTATAAAATTATGAGTGGCTTTGATTGCCCCAGGGTGGAATAACAACTACCCGAGGGCATGGATTTAAGGTATGAGAGGAAAGGTGAGAAAAAAAGGTGAGATAGATATGCAGGTAGACAGAGGGGGTGCTGGCCCTGTTGGTAAAAGTGAAATTAAATCGATAGCAAGAAGCGATATAGGATCAGATGATGTAGAATGCTTTTAGGCAGTTTTGAGGAACCGCAGCAGTAAAACAAATAGACCCTGATGGGACTTATGTACAGCGCCCTGGATAGTAGTCAGGATGTGGCCTACAGAATACACCACACGTTAGAAAATGCATGTTTGAGAGGCAATGCTACAGAGATTATACGGGACTTCAATACAGGGGAAGACTGGGAAAACGAGGTTGGTAGTGATCTGCAAGAAAATAAATCGATGTTTTTTTCAGAGCAGCTTGTGGTAGAACCCACTGGGGAATAGGCAGTTCTGGATATGGCGTTGTGTAATAAGGCAGACTTGATCGGGCAGCTTAAGGTTAAAGAATCCTTCGGAAGCAATGATTATAATATGATAGAATTCACCCCGCATTTGAGAGAGAGAAACTGAAATCTGATGCAACGGTATTACAGTTGAGTAATACCGTTGCCTCAAGAAGGCAACATCTGCAATCATAGATCCCCACCATTCGGGTCATGCCGTCTTTTCGTAGCTACCATCGGGCAGGAGATACAGAAGCCTGAAGTCCCACACCACCAGGTGCAATAACAACTACTTCCCTTCAACCATTCAGTTCATTATCCAACCGGTGCAACCCTGATCACTGGAGTTCAGCAACTCTATGGCCACTTTGATCACTTTGCACTAACATGTGCATTTTTATCTGTTATTTCTTGTAAACATTTGTGTCTTACTTATGTTTGAGTCATATGCCTGTGATGCTGCTGCAAGTAAGTTTTGCATTGCACCTGTTCATCCATGTATTTGTGCATATGGCAATAAACTCGACTTTGACTTTGTAAAGTTAACTCTAGAGGCATTAGGAAGGAGTTATCCAGGGTTAATTCGAAGGCTATCCTTGCAGGGAGGACTGTTGCGCAGAAATGGAAAATATTTCTGGGCGTAACTCGAGAGACACCACGGAATTTCATCCCAAGAAAGAAGAAGCATCGTAAGGGCAAGACGAGGCAACCATGGCTGACAAGGGAAGTAGGGACTACATAAAAGCAAAAGGGAACAATAACAATACGGGAAACATTGGACGGAAGCCAAAGGATTTAGATGATTTTAAAAGAGCAAGAGGGCAACTAAAAAAAAACGATGGCAAGGGACGATGAAATACGAGGGAAAACTTCCAAAAACACAAAAAAGTTTCCAAAAGTATTTAGATGCATAAACAGTAAGAGAGAGGACAGTGTGGACATTGGGTCGCTGGAAAATGATGCTGGAGATAAAATAATGAGGAACAAAGAAATCAATGAAGAACTGAGAAGGTACTTTGCGCCAGTCTTCGCAGTGTAAGACACCAGCCGCATGGCAGAACTTCCAGAGATTCGGGGGAAGAAGGGAGTGCAGTGGTCACTGCTAAGAAGAAGATGCTGGGGAAGCTGAAAGACCTTCAGCTGGATAATTCTCCTGGACCAAATTTACTGCACCCCAGAGTTTAGAAATAGTAAGCTCAAGAGATGGTGGAGGCATTACTAGTGATCTTTTAAGAATCACTGGAGCAGGGAGGACCAATAGGAAAGGGAAAATCGCCAATGTAACACCCCTGTTGAAGAGGGGAGGGCAGCAAAAGACAGGAAATTATCGGCCGTTTAAGTTGACCTAAGTCGTTGGTAAAATATTGGAGTACATTATTGATGAAATTTCGGAATAATTGGACATACATGCTGAAATACGGCGGAGTCAGCACGGTTTTGTTAAGGGAAGATGTTGCTTGACAAATTCCCTAAAAGTTTTGGAGGAGGTAACAAGCAGATTAGACAAAAGAAAGTCAGTGGATGTTATTTGCTTGGATTTTATGAAGCACTTGAACTAGGTGTCGCAAAGAAGACTGCTGAGCAAGGTCGGAGGCGAGGTACTAGATTCACTGACTGGCAGAAATCCAAGAGTGGGCATAAATGGGTCCTTTACAAGATGGCTGCCAGTGACCTGTGGAGTCCCTCAGGGGTCGGTGTTGGGACCTCAACTTTACACTTTTTAATTTTAATGATCTGGATGAATGAACTGATGGCATCGTGGCCAAGTTTGCAGGCGACACCAAGACAGGTCGAGGAACAGGTAGTGTGGCGAAGGCAGCGAGTGTGCAGAAGGACTTGGATAGGTTGGGAGAATGAGGAAAGAAATAGCAGATGAAATACAGCGTAATGAAATGTCGGGTTATGCTATTGGTGGGAAGAATAAAGGTGTAGACTACATTCCAAATGGGTAGAGCATTCAGAAACCGGTGGAGCAAAGGAAACTGGGAATCCAAGTTGAGGATTCCCATGAGGATAACCAGCAAGTTGAGTCGGTGGTGAGGAAGCCAAATTCAATGTTACTATTCATTTCCAGAAGACCAGAATACTAAAACAAGAATTCACTGCTGAGACTTCATAAGGAGTCGGCTGGACAGCATTTCAAATATTGTGAGCAACTTTTGGCCCTGCATCTGAGGAAAGATGTGCAGTACCTCAAGAAAGGCCAGAAAGGGTTAACAAGAAGTATCCAAGGAATCAAAGCCTGACCCTGTGAGACGCATTTTAATGCTCTGGTCATGTGCTTGTTAAGATTCAGAAGGATAAGGGGGGGGGGGGGGGGGTGGAATCTCATGAAAACGACCGAATAATGAAATGTCTGGACATAGTGTCGTGGAGATGATGTTTCTATTAGTGGGAGAGTCAAAGATCCGATGAAACAGCCTCAGAATAAAGTGACGACCCTTTAAAACCGAGATGAGGCGGAATATCTTCAGCCAAAGGGTGGTGAATCTGTGGAATTTTACCAGAGGGGCGGTGGAGGCAATTGGGTGCATCTAAAGCAGAGATGGACAGCTTCTTGATTGTTAAGACGTTATGGTTTACAACGAGAAGGAGGGAGAATGGGTTTAAACAAATCAGCCACGATTGAATGGCGGAACGGACTCGATGGGCCAAATGGCCTAATTATATCGTATGGTCGTTTGAAGTAACCCCTGCCCGCGTGCGGTGTCAAGGTCCCTGGAATCTTGCTTGTTTTTTTTATCGTCCCCACCCCCTCTTCTAATCTGCAGCAGATACAAACTCACACTGTCCAACCTTTCGTCATCAGACAACCGGCCATTTGTCAGTATCAATACAGTAAAACTTAACTAAACTGCTTACAATAAATTGACATCTTCTTACTGCAGAATTGATTACAAATGTGGGGACATTGTACTTCATGAATACAGGGCAGTGGTGAAGAAATATGAGTGGCCCAGATCTTGCTTCACCATTGCCCTGCATTAATGGACAATGTCCTTACATTTGTATTCAATTCTGCAGTAATAAGGCATGGCATTCTGTTCGCTTTGCTCGTCACCTGCAGTGACTGCATACAAGCCTATTCTGAAAGGGCACAAGACACCCAGAACCCTCTGCATCTCCGAGCTCTGCCGTGTCTCTCCATTCAGATAAAAAATGGCGAGTATGTGCTGGTACCAGAGGATCACACAGAGCAGATCTGGGAGAATGCTGCAAAGCCTGAAAAGTGGTTTAACCTGAGATACCAATTTTTCCAGCAGGTCACCAATTATCCATATTTTGCAATGTGAGATGCAGGGTCAGTTCCGTTGGAACTTGAGCTTCACATTCCATCTCACAACCTCATACAGTGCGACCCAGAAGAAAACAGTGTCGATGATGTTATCCCAAATGGCTCTGAATTTTACTGACCAGACCGAAATTGTCACAGAGAGTAATGCTGATTTTTATTCATCAATTGCACGGCACTCGATCAAATGTTGGTGTTCTCTGGCTTATTGGGCAGATGCACGTCAGATTGTGCATAACTATTCTCTTTTATGGAGTTGTCAAAACTGGATAATGTGATTATCGCATAGGTGAAAAAGATTTAGAGGGAAACCAAATCAGGTGTTTTTATTGCACCCAGATGGTGATTGGAATCTGAAATGCACTGCCCGAGTAGGTGGTGTGAAAGGGACACTCACTCGTCTGAGCAGTATCTCAACGGGGATTTTATTCGCCAAGGCTTGGTGAATGGGATTAGTGAAGACCGGTATTCAGTCGTCTCTGCGAAACTGGTGGGCCGAAGGGCCTGTATCCGTGTTGCATGACGACAGATATACGGCTCCAATATAAGAAGCAACATTAAAGCTTGTACTATCCGTCAGGCAAATTAAATCTCAGCGAATGGTTGTATAGTACCCTTGTGCTAAATATCGTTGCAATAATAAATATAGATTAATCATACATAGCGAATAAATCCCAGATTGAGCACGAAATAAAGAGACTGTTCCTCATACTCAAATATTGTACATGTGACTGACTGGTGCAGAATTGATCTCTCTGTCTCTCTCTCTCTCCTCTCTCCTCTCTCACTCTTCAGCACTCTGACTACCTGTCAGGGAACCATACACATAAACTCCAATGTCCTACAACACTCCGCGATGAACAACCTTTCACTGTGCAAGTCCAATCTTGATTTGACTTTCCAAAATGCAACACATTGCAGTTATTTGAATTAAGGTCCACTCGTCTTTCCAAGGCCAATTTACCCCGCTGATCAAAATTCCGCTGTAATTCTTGATAACCCACTTCACTGTATACGATAGCTCCTATTTCAATGTCATTTGCAAACTTACTTACCATGCTTTATACATTCTCGTGCAAAACGTCGATATGAAAACAAACAGCAAAGGGCCCACATCCCATGAAATCTAACCTTCCACAACAGCCCGACATGTGGAACCTAAGCAGAGGCCTTACTGAAGTCCATGTAGACGAAGTTTACCGTCCTTCCCTCAGTGATCTTCTTGGTCACTTCCTCAAAATTTCAATCAGTTGTAGATGACAGATGAGGGGGGTGGAGGGCTGGGTTAGTAAGTTTGCGGACGACACTAAGATAGGCGGTGTTGTGGATAGTGTGGAGGGCTGTCGGAGCTTACAGAGGGATATTGATAGGATGCAGAGCTGGGCTGAGAAGTGGCAGATGGAATTCAATCCGGAGAAGTGTGAGGTGGTACACTTTGGAAGGACAAACTCCAGGGCAGAGTACAGGGTAAACGGCAAGGTACTTGGCAGTGTGGAGGAGCAGAGGGATCTGGGGGTTCATATTCACAGTTCGTTGAAAGTTGCCTCACAGGTGGAAAGAGCAGTTAAGAAGGCCAATAGGATGTTGGCTTTCATAAGTCGTGGGATTGAGTTTAAGAGCCGCGAGGTTATGATGCAGCTTTACAAAACTCTAGTTAGGCCACATTTAGAGTACTGTGTTCAGTTCTGGTCACCTCATTATAGGAAGGTTGTGGAGGCATTGGAGAAGGTGCAGAGGAGATTTACCAGGATGCTGCTTGGATTGGAGGGTATTGAATATGAGGAGAGGCTTAAGGTGCTAGGGCTTTATTCACTGGAAAGGAGGAGGATGAGAGGAGACATGATAGAGGTATATAAAATATTGAGAGGAATAGATAGAGTAGACAGTCAGCGCCTCCTTCCCAGGGCACCAATGCTCAAGATGAGAGGCCATGGCTTTAAGGTTATGGGTGGGAGGTTCAGGGGAGATGTCAGAGGGAGGTTTTTCACCCAAAGAGTGGTTGGTGCATGGAATGCACTGCCTGGGGTGGTGGTGGAGGCAGATACATTGAACAGGTTCAAGAGCTTGTTGGATAGGCATATGGAGGAACGTGAGATAGAGGGATATGTGGGAGGAAGGGGTTAGGTAGTGTGAGGGTGGTCTGATGGACGGCACGACACGGTGGGCCGGAGGGCCTGTTTTGTGCTGTATGGTTCTATGGTTCTATGGAATGACATGACCTCCTACACACAAAGCCGTGCTGTCTAACCCTACTCAAACCCTGCTATTTCAGGGGATTGTACATCGTATCCCTCAGAATACTCCCCAGTAACTTAACTACAAGAGATGTTTCTAGTCTATTACTGTCACATACAAACTTCTGAACAATTTTTGGCCCCTTTATCTGAGGACAGATGTTGGCTATGGAGACGGTTTAGTGGAAGGTCACAAGAATGATCCCGGGATGGAAATGATAACACATTAGGATGCTCGGGACCTGTACTCGATGGAGTTCAGAGGCTGAGTAAGATATTATTGAAACATGTCGAATTCTGAAAGCCAGGATAAATTGGACGTGGAGATGATATTTTCGTAAGTATAAGGGTCAAGGATCCGAAGGCACCGACCCAGAATTAAGGGACATCATTTTAAAACTGAGATGCGGAGGCTTTTTTTCAGACAGAAGGTGGTGAATCTGTGGAATTCTTTTCCAAGGGGGGGGGGCGGTGGAGGCCAGGTCATTGGGTGTATTTAAGGCAAAGATTGATAAGGTCTTGTTTTGTAAGGGGGTTACGGGCTACAGGGAGAAGGTAGAAGAAGGCATTTAAAAGAAATAGTTCTGATTGAATGGTGAAGCAGTATCGATGGGCCGAATGGCCTAATTCTGATCCTATCTCTTGTGGTCTGCCTGGTACTCGTGCATTAAGGATTGTGCATTGAACACAGTCAATGTTCTCGGATGTGGTGTAATGATGATCGGCACCAAGGTTTCAAATCCGGACAGCGGTGTATTGGTTTATTATTGTCACTTGTACTGAGGTACAGCGAAAAACTTGTCTTACAAACCGATCTTACAGGTCAATTCATTACACAGTGCAGTTACATCAAGTTAGTACAGAATGCATTGATGTAGTACAGGTAAAAAAAAAAGTAACAGTACAGAGTAAAGTGTCACAGCTGCAGAGAAAGTGCAGTGCAATAAGCTGCAAGGTCACAACAAGGTAGATCGTGAGGTCATGAGGTCATAGTCCATTTCATTTGTATAAGGGAACTGTTCAATACTTATTACAGCGGGATAGAAGCTGTCCTTGTCTGGTGGTACGTGCCCTCAGGCTCCTGTATCTTCTACCCGATGGAAGAGTAGAGAGAATGTCCTGGGTGGGTGGGGTCTTTGATTATGCTAACTGCTTCACCAAGACAACGAGAGGTAAAGACAGAGTCCAAGGAGGGGAGACTGGTGTCCGTGACGCACTGGGCTGTGTCCACAAATCTCTGCAGCTTCTTCCGGTCTTGCACAGAGCAGTTGCCATAGCTAGCTGTGATACATCCTGATAGGATGCTTTCTATGGTGCATCGGTAAAAGTTGGTGAGAGTCAAAGGGGACAAACCAAATTTCTTTAGCCTCCTGAGGAAGTAGAGGCGCTGGTGAGCTTTCTTGGCCATGGCATCCACGTGGTTTGTCCAGGACAGGTTGTTGGTGATGTTCACTCCCACGAACTTGACGCTCTCAACCCTCTCGACCTCAGCACCATTGATGTAGACAGTTGTATGTACACCACCCCCTTTCCTGAAGTCAATGACCAGCTCTTTAGTTTTGTTGACATTGAGGGAAATGTTGTTGTCATGACAGCATTCCACTAAGCTCTCTATCTCCTTCCTTTACTCCGATTCATCACTGTTTGAGATACGGCCTACAACAGTAGTATCATCTGCAAACTTGTAGATGGAGTTCGAGCAGAATCTGGCCACAGGGTCATGAGTGTATAGAGAGTAGAGTGGAGGCCTGAGGACGCAGCCTTGAGGTGCACCAGTGTTGAGAATAATCGTGCCGGAGGAATTGCTGCCTATCCTCACATTGCGGTCTGTTTGTTAGAAAGTCAAGGATCCAGTTACAGAGGGAGGTGTTGAGTCCTAGGTCTCGGAGTTTGGTGACAAGCTTGCTTGTTACTATTGCATTGAAGGCAGAGCTGTAGTCAATAAACAATAGCCTAACGTAAGTGTCCTCAATGTCCAGATGCTCCAGAGCTGAGTGAAGGGCCAGCAGTTAGGCTGAGGTTTCAGCGGTTAAGCTGAGGTTGGGTGATCGGCCAGGCGAGAGTTGCAGGACTGGAGCAGGGCCCGGGAGTCCTAACTGGGTAAAATAAGTGAGGTGTGTGGTTATGTGTGGTTGTGCGCTCCTGTGTCTGTGAGCGCGCGGGCACGTCTGGATGTGTGCGAGCGTGACCGTGTTCGCGCGCGCGCGCGCGCGCGTGTGTATGTTGCGTGCGTGTGCATGCGCAGGCGGAACTGTCCATGGAGCAATGGAAAACACTTCGAACACGGAGGTGTTGGTGATAGCGGTCTGGCCCTGAACTTTGCTGGACAGGAATGCGGTGTTTTGCATCTGTTACAATTAAGTGAAGGCGCAGGTTTCATGAGCGTCCGGGAGGGAGCTGAAAGACTGAAAGGAGAATATAATTTGTGCACTGGGAAATAACAGGGGCTGTATGATTTGGCTCAGTTTATACCGTTTTGTTTAGTGTAGATTGCGCAGAAGCCTGTACCATGCATGGATCAGTCAGCTAGAGGGACACTTGCCACAACTGCATGAAGCCTGTAAGTGGAGCCCTTCATTGTTTTCGTATAAGTCTCATACGTTTGCGGCTTTTGGTCTCATTCCCCAGAGAGGACTTAATAATTTAATTCCGAGGAGTTTGATATATTTGTGTTAAATCCCCCAGTGATATCTACACCAGAGACAACAGTGTTGAGGTAAGGTGTTTGTGAAAGTGACTATAACGAACATCGAAGTTCAGAGGTTTAAATGCGTCACAGAAGACTGATCCTCTGTATAAATCAGAGCCTGTTGCGGATCATCAGCTCAGAGTGTGTGCCGGAGCCGAGGATTCTGGAAGAACAGAAGTCACAACTTCTCACTGAAATGGGATATCCAGTAATCTGGCGGACAGAAGACATTTACTATCCAATGATTTCAGCCTTTGGAATTCCCGGTAAGCCGCTGTCACACCTGTGGTTGGTGGAAATGGTTAGCTAATGCCTTCGAGTTTTTCTCCCGCTGCGTGTTTGCCCGGTCCCTGTTCAGTCCCCATATTTTTAAAAAATGGAACGTTCGGGGTCTTGGCGCTCTCAGTTTTGTCGCAGCTGCAATGAACTCGCAATTACTCTGTCTATATTGCTCCCGTATTGATCCCAGATTATTGTTAGCAAATGTGCTGGAAGAGGGTGTCTGCGTTATGAGGTGGAATAAGTTGTCGGTAACTCATAAGCGGCCGTTAAGTGTTATGTGTGCGGACTGGATTCTTTGGAAAATGCATTCGGTGATTGAAAACGAGTGATCTCCTTGATGTGACAGAGAAATATTTTAGACCCCTTTAATAAGACGTACGGGTAGGTTAATGTGGGTTTAAAATGGGCGGCGTGGACTCGTTGGGCCGGAAGGGCCTGTTACCACGCTGTAAATAAAATTTAAAATTAAAAAAAATATGGCGAGATTAAACAGAGATTGCAATTTTTTGAAAAGTTATTCATGTTGTGAAACACTACTCTATTATGTCTGTCTCTGACACAGATCCAGATTTCTGACTACTGTGTTAGCTGCTGGCTATTGTAATAACCCTGTCACTGGGATGTGAATGTGAATATTCAATGTGAATCGAAATGTCTGGCTGTGAGGTTGCCTGAACCAGCCGTCTTTCCGTTGTTCTGTCGCTGTTCGGGAGCGGCGGGGAAGTTGGTGTTTAGCTAATTGAACACTGCCGCCTTCTAGTGACCGACATTATTCGTTTGATACAGCACGAGACCAGATCGACACCGATAAATCTGATCCATCCCTTATTGCCGCGGAGGAGCCAGTCACACAGCTGGAGCTCTCCTGCCATCTCAACCTTACGGGCGAGAGTAAAGAACCATTACCCAAATAGGACCTCCCTCGGTGCAGCAACAAAGTTGAAATATCACGGTAACCCGACAAACTGCTGCGTCGGATCGGGGTCTGACCATTAATTTTTCTGCATCCTTACTTATCTCTTACAGTTAACTTGGTTGCCATTGTGATCCTGTCCCGAGGAAAGTGCGGTCTCTCCAAATGTGTCAGCCGGTACCTGGTGGGAATGGCAGCGGCCGACCTGCTGGTCGTTATCTCGGACCCACTGCTGAGCTGGACTGGTCTTATTTATTTTCCTCGTTCATTCCTCCACATCACTCCCGTGTGCAGTCTCATTGTGTGGCTGATTTTTGCAAGTACCACAGTTTCTGTCTGGCTGACGGTCGCTTTCACATTTGATCGATTTGTGGCCATTTGTTGTGAGAAGCTGAAAACAAAATATTGCACTGAGAGAACGGCGGCTGTGGTTATAGGGACAGTGAGTGTGCTGGGCTGTTTTATCTCTATCCCCTGGTTCTTCATATACGAGCCTGAGGAAATAATTAATAATGTTCCCTGGATTTGTGTCACAAAACCGAGCTTCTACTCTACACTCGCCTGGGCGACATTTGAGATGTTCCATCGTATTTTAACCCCCTGTGCCCCGTTCTTTCTGATTTTGCTGCTCAATGTTCTGACGGTCAGACGGATTGCAGCGGCCAGCAGAGTCCGCAGGGGGCTCCGGGGCCGCAGCAATGGAGGGAATGAGAAGGACCCGGAGATGGAGAACAGAAGGAAATCCATCGTTTTACTTTTCAGTATAACCGGCAGTTTCATTTCGTTGTGGATAACACTGGTGGCGTTTTATTTGTACAAACGAATTTCAAGGATTTACAATTATTCTATCACCGATCCTCTCTATGTCACGGAACACACAGCTCAAATGCTGCAGGTTCTCAGCACCTGCACCAACACCTGTATTTACGCCGTGACTCAGAGCAAATTCCGAGCGGAGCTGAAGAACGCGGTGAAATATCCAGTGAATCAAATTATGAAAGCCATTACAACATGTAAAGAAATGATGTATGCTCCACACACTACACCACACGTGATATAAAGTCGTTTACAGCTGACGCTGTAATTGAGACTCAGTGTTTTCACTTTCCATTAGTATAGACTGTCCGCCGGACAGGGCCCACAGGCCTGTTGGTTACAACACGTAACACAGAATAAATCATACCCTGTTTCTAACCGTCACACTAACTACTTGGTCACACACTATCAGGAGTCTTCCCCTTGTTGGACCTACCCCTCTCCCACTTCCTCTGCTACAGAAAATTTACTTGTTTTCTCTCCTTCCCAGCTCTGATGGTGCCATCCACCTGAAATCTCAATCTGTTTCCTTTCCACAGATGTTGCCTGACCTCTTGAGTGTTTTCTGTATTTTCTCTTCTAATATAAGAGCACGGCTTATGCCGCGGAGAATTCTTTATGCTTGGTTATAGCTGTGTACAACGAGCATGATGTTTTCACCTGAACTAAGCCTCCACAAAACTCGTAAATTTATTGAATAAAAATGAACTCTCAATTTAACTGAGAGTGTTTTTATTTGTATTTGCGTATGATATGATAGATTCATGTCGTAAAATGCACTGATGGAGAATGGCTGATGCTAACAAGGGAAGTAGCATAGGGTGGCTTCTATCCATCGACCTCTGGGTTATGGGCCCAGCACACTTTCGCTGCGCCACTCTGCTGCTGAGAGAAAACGCAATCGCTGTGCTGTGAGTGCTGTCCATTCTATACTTTCTTTGACGATTCCTTTTTTTCCGAGTTCGCACTGTTCCCTTGCTCGCTTCCTTTTCTTTCTTTGACTCTCCTGCCGTTTGTAAACTTTAAATCAAGAGCTATTCCAAATTCATTTTATTTTAAGATCGTCTGTGTTGGCTTAAAAATGTGCGGTTGTGGCTCATAAAGCAAATATTTCAACAAACATATGAATGTATGTCATTCCCAAATAGAAGCAGGAAACGGTGGAAATATCGATTCGTGCTGAGAGATTTAAAGTAAATATTTCATTCCAGTGATCTTTCGTCAGATCGGGGCAGGCGTAGACTGAATGACCAAGTACCACGAAACAAGGACAATTAACATTTCTCCCGGCAGTCGGGAATGCCTGAAACCTTCGGGATAATTTAAAGATGTATTTGTTTATTTAATTGTGAATGGGAAGTGGAGCATTGGGGCTACCTGTTTCGGGAAATAACAGGGAGAGCTTCCAGTGATCTCAGTGAATCAGTGACCTGCCGCCTTGAGGGCACTGAGGGGCTGGATTCTGTGCAAAAGCGACATGCCGCCAGAGAGCGCAGAGGTGAGTGGCCCAGTTTTACAACGACCTGTCGCCTGAGGATACTGAGGGGCTGGGCCCTGCTACCAGCTGCACAACACTTAAAAGGGCAAACATGAGTGGCATTGGTGCTTTGTGAGAGGATGCAATGAATTCATGTTCCATGATTTGCGTGTCGATTTGATCGCAAAATGAATGTAAGGAAAGAAACGTGTCGCATCTGTTGTGTTTTCTGAACACGTGTTTTACTTTTCGTGAACGAACTGTATATTTTTGTTTGAAATTCAAAACAGCAGGAAGTGCGGTGTTACCCAGCGGACAGCGGCAACACACAGCAAAATCTGCCGGATCGCCAGCATCCCTGGGTGGGCTCGAACGACTATACCTTCGGTTAACAGCCAAACACGCTGATTGATTGTGCCGCAATAAATGTGACACTCACGGGTCGGGAGGCGGTGACCAGATATCGGTGCTTGAACCCGGCTTTTCATAATCTGCATCAATGATTTAGATCAGGGGGTCAAGAACAATATAAAACAGAAAATGCTGGAAACACGTAGTCGGCAGGATTCGAACCTGCGCGGGGACACCCCAATGGATTTCTAGTCCATCGCCTTAACCACTCGGCCACGACTACCTCGATCCCAACAACTAGGTAGAGAGAAGGACATTTTCATGGGATGTGATCAGTGTGTCTCGGGACGGACTGAGTCAGGTAAGCAGAACTGATCCTGAAATAAAAGCAGATCTGCGGAGGGAGAAACAATGTTAACGTTTCCAGTCGATGATCTTTCACTCTGACCTCTGGGGACAGATGGAGATGGAGATAGACGGAGATCACTCAGAGCGGAACAGGATTTCCTCATCCCGCCATCGATAAGCGCGTTCAGTTGTTAGGTTCTGGTTTGCTTCAGAGGACATTCATCAGGCAACACATCGGTGTGGGCTGGAGTCACATACAGTCCAAAGAAGGTGAAACCGGCGGGTTATCTTCCCCCAACACCTGGGAGGCAGCAGGGGCGAGCGACTGAGGGTAAGAAAAGTTCTGGTCGGCATACCAGAGGGAGGACGTGACTGTACCGGGATGTGTGCAGAAGAGGTTCACCAGGATGTCGCCTGGGCCGTGGCGTTCCCATAAAATGGGACTGACTCTGCTTCCCTTGTTTTCATTCCAACGCAGGAGGCTGACGGCGGACCTGTTTGACGTACACAAGTTAATTGGCTCATAGAAAGGTGGATAATAGGAAACGTTTCCACACAGCAGAGGTACCCAAACTAGAGGGCGCAGGCTTAGTCACGGGAAGTGAGGCAATGCAGGTGGAGAGTCTACGCAAGGTAAGTAAACACAGAATAAAGAGGGAATGTGAAGAAGTTTTGAGGAGCAAAGGGACCCTGGGGAGCATGTTGGAAGGTCCCTGAAGGTAGGAGGACAGATCGGCCGGTGGGTTAAGAAGGTGGATGGGAGATCTGCCTTTCTTGGCTGAAGGAACAGAATGCCACAGCAGGGAGATCTGCTGGAACTGTATAAACACAAGTGGGACACAGCTGGAGCGCTGTGTACAGTCCTGGACACCACTCCACAGGGACATACAGGCACACCGACATCCGAATTGGGAGCTGGAGTCTCCATTAGCCGCGCAAGCGCACTCCACCATTCAGTCAGATTAGCCATGAGTTCATTAGATCCCCAACCCCACATTCCCATGTACCCGCAGTAACCTACCACCTCCTTCCTCAGCAAGTATTTGTCTACCTCTGCCTGAAATATACTCATATCTCGGTTCCCATTTCCCTCAAAGAAAGTGTTCCATCGACTCAGGAACGACTGAGGAAATCAGCCTCATAGAGTGACCACATATTTTAAATGGAGTCGACGAGTTCTCCATTCTCTCACATGTGGGAACCTTCGTTCCACTTCTGCCCTTTAAATAGTCCCAAGTATTCGATAGGTTTTAACAAAATAACTTCTTGATATTCTGAGCTCGTTCTGTTGGAGCCAGAACCTCTCTCACATTCCAACTCACAACCTCACACAGTGCTGCCCAGAACAATACAAAAGGAGTTCATTACAGACCTGCCCAGCACTCTCACACACTGTCAGGCCGTAAGCTACGTTATTTATCAGTAGGGCAGCTTCCGATCAAAAAAGTTATGCTCTGATCGATAAAGAGACAGAGATAGTGTGGGTCGTCGGAACATCTTCCCCATTACAGTGTGTGAAAACTCCGACTTCAAGAAGTAGGCGAGGGGTAAGAGGTTTTAAGGGGATCTGCGAAATATTTTTATTCAACCAGAAGGAGGGTGGAATCTGGGACGCTGTCAAATATTTAACATTTATCCAGACGAGAAGTTGAATGGCCAAAGCACAGAAGGTTGTAGACCGAGTGATTTTCAATGGGATTAATGCAGATGGATAACGAATGGTGTGCATGACATGATGGGCCGAACGGCCTGATTTTGAGCTACATGACTCTATGACTCTCATTGTACTGCTTTTGCATAACCAGCATCATTCAAACTGACATGTGTGCAATGAATTTAAGTATCAGCAAGTGGTAGCCAAATAAAGTTGTTCTAAATATAGATTGAGTAATAAATGTAGATAATTATAAAAAGGGAGTGAATACCATAATTTTGGAGCAACAAGCAAGAAAATGTATGAATCCTACACTATCACACCGCACCAAAGACTGACAGATACAGATTGAACCCCACACTCTCACACTGTAGCAGAGACTGACAGATACAGATTGAACCCCACACTCTCACACTGTAGCAGAGACCGACAGATACAGAATGAACCCCATACTGTCACGCTGTGCCAGAGACTGACATGTACAGAAATAATAAGATCCTCCTGTCCTATGAGCATTGTGCTCTTCCTTCTCTTTATTTTGCTCCCTTTCAGACTCAGCCTCCCTTTGAGTGTTCTCCGTTTTTTCATTGCCTTGAATTCAGTCACAAGTATCTGTTGTCTTTTATTTTAGCGGAATGTCTTACTCCATGACTCACTCTGTATCTCGCCGTTTATATGTTTTGTGTGTATGTGTTTGTACTGCGTACGCGTGTTTCTTACGTGTATATGTGATATCGGTGTGCCGAATTTATGTGTGTTTGCGCAGGCAGCTCTGTGTGAATTCGTGGTGTATGCGTGTCTGTGTATGTAGGTGTGTGCAAAGTTCTTTGTAAGTGCGTTCGAATATTGCGTGTGTGTGTGTGGGTGTGTATGTGGGGGAGGTGTGTGTGGGTGTGTGTTTGCATCTGGTCAGTTTGTATTAGGCTGTACGTTTCGGCACCACTATCTGGTTTGCCGTCTTTGCCTGTTCCTCTCTCTGTATGCGGTGAAAATTGTCATCGAGTTTGGTGGTGCGGCGGTTCCAAGGGCCATTGTAGGTGGTGTTACTGTGGCGGGTGTGTATGGAAACACGGACGTTGCTCTAAGCGGGATTCTGGTCGATGCTCCACAGAAAACAACACAAGAACATAAGCATTCTCTTCCGCAAATACACAGCAGCAAGAGCACATTTGAAATCACTTCTTTTTCCTCTGGAGTGAATTGGAGGTCAGTTCAGACAACAGAGTCACCGTTGTTTGTCCCAGAATCCAGAGGTCGATGAATAAAACCTTACTCTGCTCTTGTTCTCTCATTACCATTTTAACCCGGAGCACAACCGGTAAATCACTTTCATTCACACACCGTCAAAACGTCCGGCTTTTGCAAACTGGCCCCAGCCTTGCGTCCGCTGCTGGTAACCATTCCGCAGCGCCGCCTCTGCGCCACCGGACCAACACTTCACCACAGGGGTACCGGGGATATGGTCACAGTGAGGAGACAAGCAGCAGAAGCTGACGTCTGTACACACAATGAAATCTGTACGTGGCAGAGGATATTTTTCAACATCAGATTACTTTTCAGTGCAGTAGGTGATACATTTACCCAATCTGGAGTTCCTGCACAATGGTCAAAATGTTTATCTCTCAGACACCCCATGAAATACAAAATTATGTACGCAGGCAAAGAAAATATTGTAGCAGCGTTGTATATCTAAAACACTAGTGAATATCGATACAATGGAAAACTGTGGATACTTGGGGACAGTGAGGAGAGAGGTGATGACGAACAGGACCTGCAGTGAACTGGACAGGGAGAGCGGTGTTTTTCGTTCTGTTACCATTTATTAAGACTGGAAGTTCGCTGAATTGTCATGATGGAGTAGAAGGACTGAAGGAATGAGGTGCACAGATTTGACTGGGGAAATTGCAAGGGCAGAGGAGAAGGGTCAGTTTGTGTCGATGGATTCACTGCTCACTGGGGATAAATTTGTGGCATTTACAGATTACTAAATTGTAAAAACAATTGTATGAAAACTATTAATGGAGCCACTAACTGACAAAGATCAGCGTTGTGTGTGAAGTTAACGGCCGTATTTTCACAGGGACAATGCCAAGAACTGTGGTTTACGTGTGTTAAATCGTCCCTATATTTCCAACAGAGGCAATGGTGTTGTTGTAATGTGTTTATGCAAGCGAGTGTAAGAAAAAGTGCAATGGTTTGGGTGCAGTTGTGTGACTGGATACTGATTCCCTGTATCAATCAGACCCCATTGGAGAAGGTCAGCTCAGATTACCTGTCCGATCTGAGGATTCCCACACAACAGAAGTCACTGCTTGTCACTGAAATGGTGTATGCAGTAATCTGGCGGATAAAAGACATTGACTTTCCTCTTCCTTCAGCCGTTGGAATTCCCGGTAAACCGCAGTCTCAGCTGCCGTAGGTGGAAATGATGTCTAATTCCAATGTTAGGTATGGCTTGTCTCGCTGCTTGTTTCCACAGCCCCCTGTCCAGTCCTTGCATTTCTAAGAATGGAATGGGGCACAAGAGACTGTAGATTCTGGGATCTAGAGCAAATTGCGGGAGGAAATCAGCGGGTAGAGCAGCTGGAGAATCAGAACGTTCTGGGAGCGGGTGTCCGATGAGGGACAGTAATCAGAGAATTCAGTGAAATACTCGCCGTCAGAGATGATATTGCGTTTAATTATTATCAATGTTGTAAAATGTTGTTCTATTTTCCCGGTATCCGACAGCGCGGCAGACGTCTGACTACCGCACCGAGCTTTTGCTGCCTGTTGAAATTCCCTAAACTGCCTCGTTCTGATTCATTCAGTAAGAAACGACACGTCCGGCCGTGAGATTGTGTCAGGCTGCACTGTATCTGTTGGAATTGGTCGTGCTTTATTGTAAAACCAAACAGATGGCAGATGATGGAATGTGTAACGAAAGCAGAAAATGCTGGAAGCCCTCAGCCCGGCAAACAGCGTGTGTGGAAAGAGAAGGGCGGGTCCATTCTCAGAACAGTTCTGTGGAAGGGTCTCTGTCCCGACACATTAATTGGTTTCTCTTTCCACAGATAACGTTTGCCGGGGAGAGAGCCTCCAGGATTTCCTGATTTGTTCCGTCCTTCTATTGCTCTGTCGCTGACCGGGGGAGCCGGGGAAGGTGGCGATTAGTACATCGTACACTGCCGCTATCTAGCGGCCGGGTTTATCCATTCCGTTCACCACGAGACGCGGACACGCGACGGAAAAGCTGATCCATCCCCATTTTCCTCTGAGGAAACACATACCCAGACTATATTTCCCTGCGACCTGAAATTTCCGTCAATGCTAAGCAATTAGGAACTGCCACACAAAGCAGCAACAAGGTTCCCGTCAAACTGCTCCTTTGGCTCCGGACTGATCAGTAATCCTCTGATTTCCTTTCTCTCTCTTCCAGTCCATTTGGTGTCGATTGTGATCCTCTTTCTGGAAAAATGCGGTCTCTCCAAATGTATCACTTGCTACCTGGTGGGAATGGCAGCATCCCATCTCCTGGTCGTTATCTCGCACCCTCTCCTGAGGTGGACTGCTCTGATTTATTTACCGCGTTCATTCCTCCTCATTACTCCCGTGTGCAGCATACTTAGCTGAATGGCTTTTACAGTCACCTTAGTCTCTGTCTGACTGATCGTCGCTTTCACCTTCGATCGATTTGTGGCCATTTGTTCTGAGAAGCTGAAGACAAAATATGGAGCGAGAGAACGGCGGCTGTGATTATCGAGACAGTGATTGTGCTGGGCAGTATGGAGAGTGTCCCTTGGTACTTGACAGTCCAAAGTTCGTTCATAATTCATCATGTTCCCGGGGATTGTGTCAATGACCAGATCTTCTATACATCTCCCACATGGGCTGCATTTGACACGTTTCACTGCATATTAACCACTTGTGCGCTGTTCATTCTGATTTTGCTGCTTAATGTTCTGACGGTCAGATAAAGTTTAGCGGCCAGCAGAGTCCACAGGGGGCTCACGGAATGCAGCAGTGGCGAGAATGACAAGGTCTCAGAGATGGAGAACCGAAGGAAATCCATCGTTTTACTCTTCAGGGGAACCGGCAGTTTCTTATTGTTGTGCGGAACACTTGTGGTGTTTTACATGTACCAGCGAATTTCAAAGATTTACCACTATCCCGTGACAGTTCCCCGTTACATCTCATAATGCACAGCGGGAATATTGCAGCTTCTCAGTTTCTGCAGTGACACGTGTACTTACGCCGTGACTCAGAGCAAGTTCCGAAAGAAGCTGAAGAACGCGGTGAAATACCCGCTGATTCCAATTATGAGAACCATTAAATCATAGCAAGAAATTGTGTGAAACAGTGCAATGAAATTGACTTACCAGCCCCCTACACTCCACCCCCGACCCGGCAGGAAGTGGAAATTACGTTACCTGTTAACCCTCACAATGTTTTATAGTGGCATCCTATCCGGATGCATCACGGCTTGGTGTGACATCTGCTCTGCTGAAGACCGCAAGAATCTGCAGAGAGTTAGGAACACAGCTCAGTCCATCCCGAAAACCAAACTCCCCTCCATGGACTCTGTCTACACTTCCCACTGCCTCGGTAAAGCAGCCAACATGTTCAAGGACCCCACCCACCCAGACATTCTCTCTTCTCCCCCTTCCACAGGGCAGCAGATAAAACAGACGGAAAACACTCACAGCCAGCGTCAAGGGCGGATTATGTCCCACTGTTATCAGACGATTGAATGGATCTATTATACGACAAAGATGTACTTTTAATCTCACATTCTACCTCGTCGTAGCTCTTTCACCTTGTTGTCCACTGCACTGCACATTCTTTGTAAATTAACACTATATTCTGCATTATGTTATTGCTTTTCCCTTTGTCCTACCTAAATGTACTAATGTTTTGAAATGATCTGCGTGGATGGCATGCAAACCAAAGTTTATTTTCACTTTCTTTGTACACGTGACAACAATAAACCAATTATCATTTCAATTATGAACAGAGCTCCATAACAGCCGTTTACGGCTCATCCTGACGTCACTCCCGGCCTCACCATCCCCGCGATATCCCGCTTACCTCATGCATCCTTCCCCCACTCACCTCTCATCCTGACACCAGTTAGTTACCTATACTTCCCGGTTCTGACACAAAGCGTCCGACCTGAAGCGTTATCCCTGTTCACCCTTCAACGCATGTTGCCAAATCTGTTGAATGCTTCCAGAATTTCGTCTCTTTCTCTACCTTCTGCTGCTCCTTTACATCGCCACTTTTTAAGCCTTCGCTCTGTCTCTCGCTTTCTGCCTGTCTGTCTGTCCGTCTGAATGTCTGTCGATCTGACTGTCTCTCCTTCTGTTTGTCCGTCTGTCTATCTGTCGATCTCTCTCCCTCTCCCCCCTCTCTCCATGACGGTCCTTTATCTTCTCTTCCTCTCGCTCCCGGTCTGCCCACATTCCGTTGTTATCCAAGTTTCCCTTCTGTGTCCTGATGCTGAGACCCTCCTTCTCCTTACTCTACATTCAAATATATCTCACGGATTTAGCGGTACTTGCAACGTGTAATTGCAATCCTTGAATTAACTTTCATGAACAGGATTAAACTGTTGTTTTAATGTTGATAAACCACCATTAAATCTCCCTGCAGCTTCCTCTGTTTCAGAGAAAAATAGCCCCACTATTTCAATTCTTTCCCACAGCTGGAATGTCGCAGAGCTGGAGGTATCACCATAAATCTCTTCCTCCGTCACTACAATCTCAGCTAAGACCATGGTTACAGAGTCATCGAGCACAGAAACAGGCCCTTCGGCACCCACGGTCCAACCTTCAATCACCGATTTACACCAATCCTTTTTTACTCGCCGCACAGTCCCAGCAACCCCTTCCCCATATTATGCCACGCACCGGCACATGATGAGCATTTTACGGTGCTAATTACCCTAGCGATCGCATGTCCACTTTTACCTTGCAATTACCCTCGGGTGCAGTGGTGCTGGTTACTGCTGAAAGACAACGGATTATCAGCAGCCGACATTGACACGATGGACGAGATGGCCTCTTCGCTGAGATGTGAAACAAAAGCAGAACATGCTGGAAATACTGAGCAGGCCAAGATGCATCGGTGGGAAGAGAAAGAGAGCGACCGTTTCCGATGAAACACCCCTCGTCAGAACTGAAAAGGGGAAAAAGATGCAAGGGGTGATCTGAACTGAAACGTTAACTCCATTTCCCTTCCCACGGACACGGCCTAATCTGCCCAGTATGTCAACATGCCTGTTTTATTTAATATATCCACCATATATTTTATTTTCACTTAGGAACAGATATAAAACTCGACGATTTGCTCCGGACCCGAATCTTTTGGCCCGCAGTTCTTGAGAAGCAATAATATCACCTCTCATTCACTCAACCCCATAGAGTGTCGGCCCAGCTGCTGAAACCTCTCCTCACAGGACAGACGCGGTGAACCTTTGCAGTGCTCCCTCGGTCACAGGTGTATTCTTCCTCAGATCGGGGCCGGACCTGTACACAGGACACCGTGAGTCTTTGGATCTCCCCGCCTCAAAGAGATGTGGAAGCAGAGATCTGAATATTTTTGAAGACCATACATGGTCAATCAGAAAGGGGTGAAACGTCACCGGGGGAGGCGGGAATGTGTTCAGTATGCAATCAGATTAACTTCCTCATGGCTGAGCAGAAGCGAATGGCCGAGAGGCCCATTCCTGCTCCTGATTCGCATCCAGGTTCCATCTCACCAGGGCCCTGTTATAATTCCAGTGAGATGTGATTGCTCCGAGACCCAAACCCTCTGCAATAAAGATCAACATACCGTTTGCCTTCCCACTTGCTCACCGACGCTGCGTGTTAATGTTCAGTGTTTTGTGTACAAGGACACCCGGGTTCCTCAGAACACCAACACATTTCAATCACTCACCATTGAATCATATCCTGTTTCTGAAGAGCGCCTCGCAATCTCCACATTCGCATCCAATCCGTCATGTCGTAGCCCATTCCCTTCGCCTGTCGATGTCACCCTGAAGCTTTACCGAATCCTATTCACAACCCGTATTGACACCCAGTTTTGTGTCATCAGCAAACCTGGATATATTGTCCGTGAAAGTCAGAACGCAAGATGTGGAAATCTGAGGCAAGAACAGAAAGTTCTAAAACACTCGTCTTCCGTGGCGAGAGAAGCAGAGTTAACGTTTTAGGTTAAAGACCTATCATCTGGCGACCTGAAACGATGACTCAGTTTTTCCCTTTACAGATGTTGCTCGGTCCGCTAAGTGAATCGACCATTTTCTGTTTTATATTTTCCTGATACCCTGCTCCAAACCATTGATAGACTGTGAACACTGAACGTAAAATCCCGGAAAAGCTGAAAATAGACCTGACTATAAATCCAAACCTAACAATGGCCCCACCCGCAGAGAGCTGGGAACTTGACATCCGACATGGATAAACCACCTCCAACATTACACGCAGAAGTTATGCCTCAATCTCACGCCGCCTGCACACAGCACTGCGACCGGTTATTTTTATAGACTGTCGACACCACCGTACGTCCCGGTACCATAATCAACAGCCTGATAAAGAGAGATAATAGATAATGTAAAACGCATTCATTTCTGATATGCCTGCAACGAGGTGTCCGACTGGGTCGGAGCACAGACAACACAGTGATCGTAACCGGATGGGGCAGAAAGTAAGAAACAAAGAAAGCAAGATAGACAGAAAGGTGGAGAGAAACAGACATGCCATAAGTCAGGTAAGAAGAAGTAGTCAGCAAGGGAAAGGACATGATGTCGGGAGGGAAACGACATATAAGATAGATATCCTCATTACATCGAAACACACGGCGAAATGCATCTTTTGCGTAGCGTGTTCTGGGGGCAGCCCGCAAGTGTCGCCACACTTCCGGCGCCAACATAACATGCCTACAACTTCCTAACCCGTACGTCTTTGGAATGTGGGAGGAAACCGGAGCACCCGGAAGAAAATGAACGAAGGATATAAACAACATTCATAACTGAGCATCAGGACACAATGTTTGCCAAACAACAGAATTGCGCACTGGGAACATGCTCGACCCAGAACCCTGAAGTCGATGGATCGAAACCATCCTCTGCTACTTGTTTTGATGTTGACGACCATTCTCCAACAGCGCATTTTACAAAAGAGAGAATCCAAACTTCTTTCACGTACCTACACTATAAATATGGGTAAAGAAATGGTAGGGCTGGTCAGGAATAAAAATGGGTATATTCCCGTTGAGTAAAGGGCGTGACTGAAGCTCTGAATGCAAAGGAAGGATGTGTTTGCTGTTCAATCGGATGTTTTGTAAGGTTGGTCATTTTAGTTATGAAGAAGTACTGGATAGACTGCCGTTGTTTTTTACATGGAGTGGTAGTAGATGACTGGGACCTTGGAGAGTTATATCAAATTATCAGGAGCGTAGATCGTGGGAAAATTTTCATCATCGTAGAGCCGTCTGAAATAGAGAGCATCGGAGGAATAACTTATTCACTAAAAGGATATTTGGATTTTGGAACACACCCTTCAGTGTGTGCTGGAGGTAGATACACTCTTGATATTTGAGAAGTATCTGAAGAGCGCTTGAATCGCCAGTTACTGAAGGTAATAGACTAAGTGGTGAATGAGATTAGTCCAGATTGGTACTTGATGGTCAGGATGGACAAGGTGGGCCTAAGTACCTGTTTACGTGCTGCCCGTCCTGCGATTCCATATTACATCTGTCACTGCAGAAACGCGAGTGAAATTTCCTCTCGGAACAGAGGGGTAGTGAGAGGAGAGATTTCAAAGGGTTTAAAATAGATCGAGAGTGGGTGGGAATCAACTTATGAACACAGTAAATATTTATTTATATGAATCTCGTCCACCATGACAATTGTTTCCAGCAGTGAAACCACCCATAGCCCCAAAAGGGTGGCGTGGATCTCTCCTTTCAGGGAGACGCACACTTCACTTCAGCTGTCTAACTAAACTTTCTTTCTTAATTTCATGAACCCAGCCGTTGATACTAATAATTTTAGAAATTATACTTATTTGAAGCTTGTTGCCCATATTATAAATAATGTGGATCCCAACAACAGTTCTGCTGGAACAACGAAAACTTTATCACAGGAATACAAATCGCTATATCATTATTCGAAAAGCTTAATAGACGATAATAAAACAAATTGTTTGCAATATCCTTGAGGAGGCCAGAATTCGTTGCAAGTGACACAACAAGTAAAATGGTTCATGTAAGTGTTTGTTCAGTGGGTTGTGCCTGATGCGACTGAGGAGTGGCCACACTAATTGGCTCTCTGCAATTTACACGTCTTGCACAAGAGTTCATTAAACCAATCACAAGTTCATATGGGTGGCTGTAAGGGTTAGAACAACTAACTGCTTTTTCACGTGGAAAATGGGATATCTAACAATCTAACATATATGGAGATTTACTATCCTGTACCTGCACGTTTGGTGTCCCGGGTAAGATACTGGAGCTGGCTTTATTTTGTGTGGTTTCATCTTCGTCACTATTGAATAACCACTATGATATCGAGCACAGAAGCTGCTCGCCTGATGTGTGTTTCTCGCATTTTCATCGTGCATGTTAGCACTGACTTAATTGATGCAATCGAAAAAAACTAGATTTTCCATATTTATAGATTAGAATTTTTTCAAAAAGTTCATAAGATCACAAGACAAGGGAGCAGAAGTAGGCCATTCGGCCCATCGAGTCTGCTCCAACGAAAAGGAAAAAAGAAAAAGAAATGAGGAATTGTGGGGGGGGGTAAAAACACCATTCTAACCCCAATTTCGCCTTGTCCCCATATCCCTTGATACCCCGACTAGTTAGATATCTACCTATCTCTTCCTTAAACGCCTCCAATGATCTGGCCTCCACTGCTGTACCTGGCAAGGAATTCCACAAATTCACCACCCTCTGGCTAAAGAAATTTCTCCTCATCTCTGTTTAAAACCTCTACCCTCTAATTCTAAGATTGTGCCCTCTAGCCTTGGACTCACCCACCAAGGGAAACAGCCTAGCCACATCTACTCTGTCCAGTCTTTTCAACATTCTAAATGTTTCTATGAGGTACCCTCTCATTCTTCTGTACTCCAGTGAGTACAGTCCAAGAGCCGACAAACGCTCATCATATGTAAGCCCTTTCATTCCGGGAATCATCCTCGTAAATCTCCTCTGAAGCCTCTCCAACATCAACACATCCTTCCTAAAATATGGGGCCCAAAACTGTGCACAGTATTCCAAATGAGGCCTCACTAGTGGCCCGTAGAGCCTCATCAACACTTCCTTACTTTTATACACAATACCTCTAGAAATGAATGCCAACATAGTATTCGCTTTCTTTACCATCGATCCTACCTGGTGGTTAACCTTTAAGGTATCCTGCACGAGTACCCACAAGTCCATTTGTAATTCTGTACTTTGAATTATCTCTCCTTCTAGATAATAATCTGCCCGTTTATTTTTGTTTCCAAAGTGTACAACTGAACATTTCTCAACAATGAATCTCATCTGCCATTTCCTTGCCCATTCTCCTAAATGATCTAGGTCTCTATGCAACCTTCCTGTCTCCTCAATGCTCCCTACTCCTCCACCTATCTTGGTGTCATTCGCAAACTTAGCCAGAAAATCATTTACTCCATCAGCCAAATGGTTAATGTACAAAGTAAAAAGAAGCGGCCCCAACACCGACCCCTGCGGAACACCACGAGTAACCGGTAGCCAACCAGAACAAGATCCTTTTATTCCCACTGTTACGGACTCAGTGAAAGTCCCTTTAAGATAGAGAGTGTGTGTGTATGTGTGTGTGGGGTGTGCTTACGTCAATAGAAGATAAAGGACGTAATGACGTTGTTGAAGAAGTCAGAAGAAGGAGAGAGAGAGAGAAGGGAGAGAGACACCAGCCTGCTTGTTTTCTCTGTCGATGGATGAGAAACAATAACTGTGTTTGCCACTGAAATCCATGTATGGAAGTTGGAAGTAATCCGGTGGAGTTCACTTTGTTGCTGACCTGTAGAAGGAAACAGGTATTTGTGTGTGGACGACCACGGTTCGGATGCTTTTCGGGGTGAGGAAGTCACTACCGAGTAAACACTGAAGTGTCGTTTGGGTTCCATCGTGGAACATTTGGATTTCAGTATGTACTCTCCTCTATGTTTTTCTACATCTACATCTTATCTTCAGACAACTGGTGGTTGTTGAAGAAGCCCTTGCTCATGTTTCACCTTATGGCTTGCGGACTGAACTTTAAGAACCATTCCGGAACTGGGAGTTTGGGACTTTGTCACACACACACACGAAGAGTTTAGTTTTGGGGTTAACATTCGAGGTTTAAACATTCTTGAATTCTAATCATACTACATTTTACTTTTATTTTACATATTATCATAAGTAGTGATTAATAAAAATAGTTTTTTAAACACTGAATCATGCTCATGTGTGTTTCTTTTGTTGCTGGTTTGTGACAAAATTGGTGGCTGGTCCGGGATAGTTCCCAAGGTTAACGAGTGTCGTCTGGGATTGTTCCCCAGATTAACGAGATTCGTCTGGGATTCAATCCAAAGATTTTGAGTGAGGTCTGAATAAATTCTTTTTTAATTGGCTTGTGTGTGTGGAAACCAGCAGCAATGGATATTAAGGCATTTTTGGAGTCACCAACCCAAAAGGGATTGGAGGTGGCGAAAAAGGATGATTTGATAAAGATTGCTACAAGGCTAAAACCTTACAGAAGTAAGCAGTCTATGAGAAAGGCAGATATTCAGAGACTGATAGCTGGCCATTATGTGGAAAAGAAGGTGTTTGAGAAGGAAGTGTTAAAACAGTTTCCTGGCAGTGAAATAGCAATTTATGAGCACAGGTGCAGCTGGCAAAGATAGAAGCTGAACGAGAGCAAACCAGTTAAAGATAGAGGCTGAACGAGAACAAACCCAGTTAAAGATAGAGGCTGAACCCGAGAACAAAAGAAATTAGAAGCTGAACGAGAGCAAAAGAGATTAGAGGCCGAGCGAGAGAAATTAGAGGCCGAACAAAAGAAATTAGAGACTGAACCAAAGCTAACTCAGATGAAGATAGAGGCTGATCTAGCAATGAAGCAGATGGAATTGAGAGGATGGAGCTGGATAACGAGGAGGAAAAAGAGGCAGCATGAGTTACAAATGAAGCGTAGGAGTTCGGAATCTGATTCTGATGATGGTTTTTCAGCCAGCAGGGAGGTTCGATTAGTCCCTACTTTGAAGAAGATCAGGTTGATCAGTACTTCCAACATTTTGAAAAGGTTGCTGTGAGTTCAAACTGGCCAAGGAAAGGATGGGTCTTATGGTACAGGAGTGTGATTAAAGGTAAAGCTCAAAAAGCTTATTCTGCTTTGTCTGTTGAGGATGCAGCTGATTATACCAAGGTAAAACAAGCTATTTTGAAGGCCTATGAATTGGTCCCTGAGGCTTATAGACAAAAATTCAGAGACTTGAGGGAAATCTGCAGATCAGACTTATATGGAATTGCCAATGGAAAGAGAATAGTTTTGAACGATGGGTACATGGCTAAAAATGTAGATGGGATTATGATAAATTGACAGAATTGATACTAGTGGAAGACTTTAAAAGATGTGTTCCAGCTGAATTAACAACATATTAAATGAAAAGGCAGTGGAAACTTTACAAGAAACTGCTAGGTTGGCAGATGATTATGCTTTAACCCATAAATCCAAATGGGACAACCTAAAACCTTTCAAAAGAGTTACAAAGACAATCCAGGTAAACCGGAGATTAAATTGGGAGGTAATCAAAAAGGAAAAGATGAAAAGAAGCCAGGGTTGGAGAAACCTGTCGAGCGTACTTGTTATTACTGTAGGAAACCTGGCCACGTGATATCTAATTGTGCCCTTTTGAAGAAAAAGAAGGAAGCTGGGCCCAATGCTTGCTTTCAGGCAATTAAAAATCAAAAGGTTTAGGAGATGCTGTTAAAGACCAGTCCTTGCAAGAGGGAAAAGTGGAAAAGTTGGAGGAGGTGAGAAAGGAATTCCGTTCGTATGTATCAGAGGGTTTTGTTTCACTGAATGATGAGTCACCCCAGGTGCCAGTGAAAATTCTTAGAGATACTGGGGCTAGTCAATCTCTCTTGCTGGACAGTGTTTTAAATTTTGGTGAAGAAAGTGACACTGGTGAAGTAAATCTAATACGAGGCGTTACAGGTGAGACCATGTCCGTCCCTTTTCACAGGGTGATTTTAAAGTCAAAGTTCGTAGAAGGACCAGTCGAGATAGGGATAAGACCTAGTTTGCCAGTGGAAGGAGTTTCTTTGTTATTGGGAAATGACCTTGCAGATGGAGAAAGTGATCCTGTGGTACGGTTAACAACCAAACAAGGATTGATGAGTCTGAGAATGATCCAGATGTTTACCCATCATGTGCGGTGACTCGAGCTAGAGCTAGAGAATTAGCCAAGACAGACAGTCCGGTGCAGTCTGATGTGGTTCCTTGTGACAGTCCTAAACAGGAAGAAAATTATGATGCCTTATCTGAGACTTTTCTGTCTTCACTGGAGGATCAACATCCTTATAGTGAGCCTGAATTTAAAGATTTGTCTTTGTCGAGGAAGGATTTTATGGTGGAACAGACAAAGGATCCTGAGTTGACAGAATTGAAAGAAAAAGCTCTCTCATGTGAGGAGATTGAAAAAGTGCCAACTGGATACTATGTCAAAAATGGAGTGTTAATGAGGAAGTGGAGACCTCCTCATGTTCCTGTTAATGAGGAATGGGAAGTTATTCATCAGGTTGTTGTTCCAAAAGTTTATAGGAATGAGATTTTAAACCTGGCCCACAGTATGCCTTTGGGTGGTCATTTTGGTGTGAATAAAACTGTAGGGAAGATCTTGAAACAATTCTATTGGCCTGGTTTGAGAAAAGATGTGGTGATGTTTTGTCGAACCTGCCACACATGTCAGATGGTAGGTAAACCAAATCAAAAACCCCCTGTGGCTCCTTTGAAGCCAATTCCTGCTTTTGGTGAACCCTTTTCGAAGGTGATTGTGGACTGTGTTGGCCCCTTACCAAAGTCTAAGACTGGAAATCAGTATTTGTTAACCATCATGTGTGCCACTTCTAGATTTCCAGAGGCAATACCCCTTAGAAATATTAAGGCCAAGACGGTGTCAAAGGCTCTTGTAAATTTTTTTACCTTGTTTGGTTTGCCAAAAGAAATCCAATCTGATCAAGGTAGTAATTTTATGTCAAAAATTTTTCAACAAATAGTCTATGAGCTGGGAGCAAAGCAGATTGTATCACCTGCATATCACCCAGAATCTCAAGGAGCTCTGGAGAGATTTCATTCTACTCTCAAAAATATGCTGAAGACTTATTGCTTTGAAAACACCAAGGATTGGGACGAAGGTATCCATTTACTTTTGTTTGCCGTTAGAGAATCGATCCAGGAGTCAATAGGATTTAGTCCGTTTGAGCTTGTGTTTGGACATAGGGTGAGAGGACCTTTGGAGTTGTTAAGAGAGCAATGGGTTAATGAGGAAGTTCACTTGAGTCTGTTGGACTATGTCCAAAAATTTAAAACTCGGTTGGAGAGAGTCTGCCAGCTAGCGAGAGAGAATCTGAAAACAAGCCAGATAAGAATGAAGACATATTTTGATAGACGTGCTGGGCCTAGGACATTCGCAGTGGGGCAAAAGGTGTTGGTATTTTTCCCCTAGCCAAAATAATCCCTTGCAATCTCGTTTTTCTGACCCCTATGTTATTGAATCTCGAGTGACTGATCTAACATATATAATCAAAACACCAGATAGACGCAAGAAAACACAACTCTGTCATGTAAACATGCTAAAACCTTATTATGAGAGGGATTCAGTTGTGGCCTTGGTGGATCGTGTAAAGGTTGTTTCTAGAATGCCTGATGTTGATGTTGAGGAAGGCCAATTTAGACCAAATATTGTTCCATCGAAACTAAAAAACCAAAATATCATGGAGAAACCTTGAAACGAAGTTGGACCATTTACAAGTTTCACAAAACAACAGATGAGAGAATTAATTTTAAAATTTAAAAATTTGTTCCCAGATGTTCCAAACAAAACATCGATAATTACCCATGATGTTGATGTTGGGGATGCAAAACCAATCAAACATCACCCATATCGAATGAATGTGGAAAAAAGTAAACTTGTCGATCTGGAAATAAAATACATGTTGGAAAATGATATTATTAGACATTCAACTTCAAATTGGAGTTCGCCCTGTGTTATTGTACCTAAACCTGATGGAACTGTTAGATTTTGCACAGATTACAGGAAAATGAATGCTGTAACAAAGTCAGATGCTTACCCTATTCCTAGGGTGGATGATTGCATAGACAGAGTGGGAAAGGCAAAATTTCTTACAAGAGTGACCTATTAAAAGGGTACTGGTGTGTTCCATTAACAGAAGAGGAAGGGACATTTCAGCCTTTGTAACCCCTTCTGGATTGTATGAATACAATGTTTTAGCCATTTGGAATGAAAAATGCTCCGGCAACATTTCAAAGAATGATTAATTCAGTGATTCATGGGTTAAAACATACAGATGCCTACATTGACGACTTAGTGACTGGGAATGATACTTGGGAAGATCAGATCTCTGCGTTAGAAAGGTTGTTTGAAAGACTTTCCAAGGCTAACCTTACAGTTAACTTGGCTAAAGTGAATTTGGCCATGCCACTGTGACGTATCTTGGTTATGTTGTAGGTCAAGGCAAGCAAGCTCCTGTTCAGGCAAAAGTTCAAGCGATATCTGAGTTCCCTATTCCCACAGGTACGAGGACTGTTAGAAGATTTTTGGGAATGGTTGGATATTATCGAAAAATTTGTAAAAACTTTGCTGATATTGCTCTTCCCCTAACTAATCTTCTGAAGAAGGGAGTAAAGTTTGTTTGGACAGATTCTTGTCAAGAAGCATTTGAGAAACTGAAAGCCATTTTATGCTACCATCCTGTGCTCAAATCACCTGACTTTGAAAAGCCATTTTCATTAGCAGTAGATGCCAGTGATGAAGCTGCAGGAGCTGTGTTGTTGCAGAAGGGTGACCTTGATGATATTGACTATCCTGTAGCTTACTTTTCAAAGAAATTTAATGAGCATCAAAAGAATTATTCCACCATAGAGAAAGAATTACTGTCACTTGTTTTAGCCTTGCAACATTTCAGAGTATATGTTTGCACCGCTCAGAAACCATTGACTGTGTATACAGATCACAACCCATTGGTGTTTATGAGCCGAGTCAAAAACAAGAACAGAAGGCTGTTAAACTGAAGTTTAATTTTGCAAGAGTTTGATCTCATGATAACTCACATTAAAGGCAAAGATAATGTGATTGCTGATTGTCTTTCCCGATGTTAAATGGGAAACATGTATCTGTACTAATCTGATAGTCTGTAGTTGTGTAGCATGATAATTATTAACATTACTAACTGTATGCGCTGTTAAAATTTTCTTGGGAAAATTTTTTTTTAGGTGGGAGGCTCAAACCTCTTATTCAGGTGCTGATTACCCGGGAATGCCTCACCGCAGCCCACCCGAGCACAAAAATACCTTTCACTTTAACAGAGATACAAGAAATTCTGCAGATGCTGGAATCTGGAGCAATACATAAAAAGTGCTGAGGAACTCAGCAGGTTAGGCAGCATCTATGGAGGGAAATAAACAGTCAACGTTTCGGGCTGAGATCCTTCATCAGGACCGGAAAGGAAGAGGGCAGAAGCCAGCAAAGTTTTTACAAAATTTTCGATAATATCCAACCATTCCCAAAAATCTTCTAACAGTCCTCGTACCTGTGGGAATAGGGAACTCAGATATCGCTTGAACTTTTGCCTGAACAGGAGCTTGCTTGCCTTGTCCTACAACATAACCAAGATACGTCACACCACCCTTTGCTTCCTGCCAACCAGCCAATGCTCCACCCATTCTGTTATCCTACCTGTAATTCCATGACCTCTCATCTTATTAATCAGTCTCTTATGCGGCACCTTGTCGAAGTCCTTTTGAAAGTCTAAATACACAACATCTGCCGCCTCTCTCTTATCCACCCTACCTGTGATTTCTTTTCAAAAAAACTCCAATAGGTTGGTCAGGAAGTATCTTCCCTTCACAAAACCATGTTGGCTAGGACCTATCTTGCCATGCATCTCTAGGTATTCCATAACCCAATCCTTGAGGATCGATTCCAATATCTTTCCCACCACTGACGTCAGACTAATAGGACTGTAATTTCCTTTATGTTACCATCTACCTTTCTTATGCAGCGGAACTACATTTGTGACCCACCGGAACCATGCCGGAGTTTATAGATTCCTGGCAAATTATCACCAATGCCTCCGCTATCTCTAAAGCCGGGGATGCACCTCATCTGCTCCGGGAGACTTATCAGTCTTTAGCCCATTTAGTTTTCCTAGCACCTTCTCTCTAGTAATCTTAACTGAACTCAGTTACATTCCTTGAGACTCCTGACTATCTGGTATATTGCTGATGTCCTCCACAGTGAAGACCGATGAAAAATACTCATTTAGGTCTTCTGCCATCTCCTTATCATCCATTATAATCTCTCCCGCACCGTTATCAATTGGTCACCATTATCAATTGGTCCTATATCAACCCATGTCTCTCTTTTACTCCTTATATATTTAAAAAGACTCTTAGTATCCTTTCCAATGTTATCCGCCAACTTCCTTTCATAATTCATCTTTTCTTTCCTAACGACCTTCTTAGTTTCTTTCTGCAGGTTTTTAAAAGTTTCCCAGTCTTCTGTTTTCCCACTAATTTTTCCTTCCTTGTATGCCCTCCCTTTTGCTTTTATTTTAGCCTTCACTTCTCCATTATCCACATTTGTGGCTTTTTTCCATTCAAAGCCTTCTTTTTTCTTGGAATATATCTATCCTGCATTTTCTTTATTTCTTGTAGAAATTCCTTCCATTTCTGCTCCGCCGTCCCATCAGCCAGCTTACTCTTCCAATCAATTTGGGCCAACTCCCCTCTCATACCATTGTAATTTCCTTTGTTCCACTGAAATGTCGATACACCAGTTATTAACTTCTCCTTCTCAAATTTGAAAGTTACTTTACATTCATTTCCAACACCATGTAAAATTGAAATTACGGAAAAATTAGTTTTAATCCTTATCAGAAAGGCCTGATGGCAATAATTTATGATTGGATTATGAAAATACGTTTAGAGGAACCTGATAAAATTAAGAATGCATGGAAAAGAGAACTTCAGATACTTTTACCTACAGAGACATGGAAGAAAATTCTTCAAATAGTTAATACATCTTCAATGTGTGCTAGACACTCTTTGATACAGTTTAAGGTGGTTCAGAGGACCCATATGTCCAAGGACAATTTAGGCCGTTTTTATCATCATATAAATCCTCTATGTGACAGATGTAATTCGAAAGAGGCTTCCATGACACATATGTTTTGGTCCTGTCCTCTTTTGGTAAAATATTGGAAAGACATTTTTAACATTATTTCATCTGTACTGAACATTGATTTACAACTTCATCCTATTACTGCAAGTTTTGGGTTACCAGTAATGGAATCTCGCCATTTATCCGCTTCTGCTCGTCGTATGATCGCCTTTGTCACATTAATGGCCAAGCGATCCATTTTGTTCAAATGGAAGTATCCAATACCTCCCATCACTTTTCAGTGGTTTTCTCAAATATAGCATGATTAAACTTAGAAAAAATTAGGAGTGGCACTGTTGACCCTTCGCTTAAGTTTGAGAAAATTTGGTGTCCATTTATTCAATACTTCCATATGATATAAGCTGACCTTTTTCAGATCTCTTTCAATAACCCTTGAATACAGAGCGGAGTTGACGACATAGTCATGTTTTTTTTTCTTTTTAACTGAAGAAATATCAGTCCAGTATTTTTTGATGTTGTTTTTTTGGTTTATTATCAAATTTTTTTTATTTGGGAGCTCTTCTTTCATATAATTAAATTTAATTTGTTTTCAATGCTTCCTTTTGCATTTGTTCACTTAATAAGAGAACGTGAGGTCTAGATTACTTTTTTTTACTCCTTGTGATTAACTGTTATGATTGCTATTCTGATCTCTTTGCACCATTTGTATAATTACTAATGTTATATATATATTATTTTGTACTAATTTGAAAATTAATAAAACGATTGAAAAAGAACGACGAAGAAACTAGCTATCAAAAATATCAACAATACATTAAAAACTGATGTTTGAATTCCGAATAATACTTGAAAATATCATGAGGTTAGGCACTTATATTGGGCTTCCAGAGTGCAGCCGGTGCAAGAGGAGGTGCCAAGAAGGGCGGCACGGTAGCGTAGCGGTTAGCGCGACGCTATTGCAGCGCCAACGAACGGGGTTCGATTCCCGTCGCTGTCTGTAAGGAGTTTGTACGTTCTCCTGTGTCTGTGTGGGTTTCCGCCGGGTGCTCCGGTTTCCTCCCACATTCTAAAGACGTACCGGTAGGTGAATTTGGGCTTTAAAATGGGCGGCGTGGACTCGTTGGCCCGGAAGGGCCTGTTACCACGTTGTAAATAAAAATTAAAAAAAATATTAAAGAGAAAATCAAGCAAATTGCAGCCAGCTCCAGCATCTTCCCAGGGATACCAGCTGTCCACATGTACTACTGATTTGTTGAACGTGTTCTTGGACAAAGGAGATAAACGCCACAGAACCAATTAGTATGAACACCTCCTTTGACACATCAGCCAAAATCCACTGAAAAAACATGTACAGTAAACTATTTTACTTATTGCATCATTATTTAACAGATTTTGCTCCTCAAGGAACTATTTTTCAAAAAATATCCATTGTAACCTATTCCAAAGAGGTATTTTGCGAATACTATTTCTTTGACACAAGCTTCGTTGCTTAAATTGAACAATTCTCACAATTTGTATTATTTATAACATGAACAATCATCTCCAAACGGATATCAGTTGTATTATTTGGCTGAGCGCAATGGTTTCTCAAACTGAGGTAGAGAGTTTAGTTTGGCAGGGGAAATGAAGTCGAAGATCCACGTCTCCCTGCTGCCTTTCGCGTGGTTTCAGTGCTGGTCACAGCAGATGATATTTAACAGAATAAACGTTTACCATATTCATTTACCTCTGATGACATTAACTCATGCACACCGATAACGGCAGCAATTGCAATGAACAGAGACAATTCTCTCTGGCATTTATGGACAGATGAAAAGGAAACATTTTCTAGCAAAAATATTGGCCGTTCAGCCTGAAGCCCTAGAACCTCTCCCACTGAAGGACCTGGACACCTCAGCTTGTATTCTTGATGTTTGTTGCAGCCTGTTGCTTTTTTTAAACATCAGAAATTAATCACCATTACATTCTGCAGTCTCCACTGATCTGAATATACCATATACTTCACCAGGCCTTGTCTTGCCTGAGCGAAAGTGACAGATCCGCAGTTTCCTCGGCCGGTAGATTTATTTCTCATCAGATTCCAGGTCACATTTTTCCTTATTTACTTCAAAGAGGGTTACCTTTAAATCATAACAAACCTATTCATCCAAAGACATTTTCAATCACCAAAACAAAAGTCATATAATGACAGTGAATAATTCCCGCACTACCCTTTTGTGGGAGGGCCCAGTCCCTGGCTACATCTCCAGGAAACAAGGCAGGGCCTGTTCTTATTGTGCCCAGGTGACAATCCCACATTGACGTCGTCCAGTTACTTTGTCTGCGAAACATGAAACATTTCGGTCCACTTATCCTCGCAATGTCCTCTCACGTTCCAGTTTACTGTTGATCTAAATGTATTGCGGAGCTGTGATTTTGTGTTTAAGTTACTCCTTTCCCGTTTCACTTTCTTGAAGTAGCATATCCTTCCGCTCATACAAAACACAGCGTCCTCCACTGGGGAACTGGTACCAATCTGCAGATCAATCCTCGGAATACTGGAGAAGGCTTCAGAAATTATATAAACTTCCGCCACTCGTCGTTTGAATACTATGGATGAGCGCTGTCAAAGTTGCTCTCTCCCAGATGTACATTTGACTCTTCTTTTCCAGCGAAGTACGTTTATCCAGAACGTGTGAAGAGCTGACACTTAACAAGCTCTTCATCCCGATTCCTTCTCCGCCATTCTTATTGTCAACAGCGATCTCCTTCACTCGGGCGGGATGCTTGATTCAAATTGGGCCGCTCAGTCATTTATTTGGGTTCTCCGTATTGCTGCCAAAGCAGAGCTTGTTACCAATCCCCAATTCCCATTGAGAATGTGGTAGTTAATTAATATTCTGAATGATTGCAGCCCTTCTGGTGGTGAACAGAAACACTTCGATCCAATTACAATCAAGGGCCGGTGAGATATTTCCAGATAGGAACGATGTTTGCCATGCACTGGAATTTGCGGGTGCTGATGTTTCCATGGACTTACTGCCATTGTCCTTGATGGTCGAGGTGCTGTCGGGAATAACGCTGAACATGGTTACACTGCGGATATCATTCACCTATGGTGAGGGAAATGAAAATCTGATGTTGCGCCGATCAAGTGGGCTTTTCTCTACCTGGGTTGTGTCAAATTTCTTGCGAGTTTTTGCAGCTTTACGTTCACAGAAACCATCACTTGCTTTGTTCCTTGGAGATGACGGAACTTTGCGGTCATTAACTCGCGAGTCACAGAGCAAACTTCAGCAACTCTCTGTGCTTCATACTCCCAAGCCAGATAGGGCTCAAATTGCCAAACTGACCCAGATCCCTTGGGCTTAATCCTCTTGGACCGGACCCCTGTGCACGTGCATCAAAACATTGTGATGTCAATGCCATGATTTTCAGAGGCCAAGTGCAATGATATCGCTGCATGGTTCGTTTGGCTCCGGGACCGAGGATGAAGTTCTGTTCGTTGCTGACTAGGTTTCTTTGAGAAGGTAAACTTTAAGTATGACCGATGCAGCAGCGCAAAGAATTCCAACATGTTGCATATAAACCTCACACAAAGGATGACGAGTACTTTAAGGAAGAGATGGGGCGACGTTGGTATTTTACTGATTACCGTTAATAAATACAAATTAATGTTGGTTGGAGGTAAGAAGTTGACAGGGATGGCAGGGTTGATCCATATGCCCCAAAACACCAGGAACTTAATCATGTTGCCCACATTACTGCACCATACACATGCAGGTGAAGAAGGCAGTGCCTTGGGGAAAATCTGCCGTCATGTCAAAAGACCTGATTTGAAACAAGGATAAAAGATCCATTAATCTGTCAGCATTTTCTCGTACCAAGGTCTAATAATTCAGGTCGTCTGAAATCGTTTGCATTGGCCTAACCACTTCGAGTATGAACTTTGCCATAAAGTACACATTCCGGGGGAGGTGTGCGGGAGTGGATGCAAATACCAAAGAGGCTTGGAGTTCTGGCGTTTTTTAGATCCTGCAAACAGCAGGAAACGAACCGTGATTTCAACAGAGCGGTAAAGAACAGAGAGGATGTTGTGTTAAGTTATTGGATGAAGGAATCCGTTTTTCTTTTACGACTGTGCTATTTGTTTTAAATTTATGTGGAGTTTTGCGATACGTTCTTGATGGATGGATTATTACATGAATCCCATTGGCCAATAGCCTTCGCAAGTAGAGTACTTCTGAACTTGGCACGTACCATGCCAAAGCCACCATGAGAACGAGTCACTTTTTCACAATTAACACGTGTTTTATTTGATTCACTTGAGTGCGTGTTTTTTTTCACTTTGGAGACATTGGCACATCTTTTGCCCAGGTGAAATTCCGTTTGATCACGGCAGTAAATACCCTCCATCTTCAGCAGAGCTGAATCATTTATTTTGTTTTCAAGGCCACTTTTATAGGCAATAAAATAGCTTTGCATTGCAATCTCCCAGGCATTGTGACAGGGTGTCTGGCGGCCGGACCTGTCTTTACCGGAGTCCAAGATGCAATCCCTGTCTTGTCAGTTTCAGTCGCACTTTGTTAAGAGACAGAATTATTGGTAACGCTGACAGGAAGTGTAGGTCGTCAGCGTGTCCCTGCCGAATAATTCACACATTTAATTCTCCCTTGATATGTTTCACAATTACAGCATAGATAAAAATATACATGCTTAACTTTCGATAGATCTGATAACTTGTTGGGCAATGCAAACGTATGCACGTTTTATTGTGTTGTATACTCTGTTAGCCTCACTACGGAGAAAAGAAATGCAGCTCCCCTTCACTTTGTTTGACTGCAATTTAGAAAATGATCATTGAATTGTAAATGACACCTTAAATGATTTGACGAAAGGAATCTTTCCCTCTTTATTCTTGCAGCTTCCCGCACAACCTTTTAATCTACTAGATTGAACTCCACTGGCTTTTCTGCAGTCCTAATGAAACAATCAACGATAAGTTCTTCTTTTCTTGCAAGTTCATAATTATCTCTGGCATCTTATATGGTTTTCTCCTCGGCCCCATTCTCCATCTCTTCTGATGGGTAACTTTTTGCAACTTCATCTGAAAATATGGGGTAATTATTTTAAACATCAACGCTAACAATTGTCTCTCACCAGTATGTCCTATGTGCAGTGATGGACAAAAGAAAATCCCACAACTAAATAGCAAGAAAAACTGAGCTGTCATCTTTGGTTTCCTAATACACATTGTACTCCCTTACCTCTAAATACATCCACGTCTCTGTTGCCATCTCAAACTAAACTAGGCTCAACATGGTATTTCGTTCTGGGATTATTTTGGCCCACACACCAACGTCATCGCGTACACTGCCTATTTCAGCCTCTGCACGATCTCGCAACTCCATCCTGGTGTTGGTTCATCCAGTGTTCTTGACGTCATCCGCACTTTTATTTCTGTTTATTAATAATTACTCACATTCCTGAATCGCCTCACTGCTCCATTCTCCATAAACTGCAGGACATCCGACACATCGCTCCCCGTGTCCACATTGGGCGATTAGCGCTGGAGGCAGCAGCATTAAATTCCTGTCATTAACATGTTGGATGACCTGTAATGGGCCCTGCACACAGATGCAATCACAAGAAAAGCAGAAGGTTAAGGAGGTTTGGCTTGTCACCGACCACTCTAACCAACTTCTAATGTTGAAAGTATCCAGACTGATTGCATCATGAACGGCAATTTTACGCAGGAACGTAAAAATCTGCAGAGAGTAATGGACACTGCCTAGTCCATTACAAGCACACCCCTCCCCTCCATCAGTGGTATGTAGAGGAGACGCTGACTCAAGAATGCAACGTCCACCATCAAAGATCCCCACCATCCGGACCATGCCATCTTCCTGAAGCTACCATCGGGCAGGAGATACGGAAGCCTGAAGTCCCACAACACCAGGTCCAAAAACAGCTCCTTCCCTTCAAACATTCAATTCTTGAACCAACCGCCACAGCCCTAATCACTCGAGTTTGCCAACACTATGATCGCATTGATTAATTGCTGTCATCTGGAATTTGTGTTTAATTTTGGTTCTATTTGCTTTCTTTCTTTCAAAGATCGAGTTAACGTTTTTTTTCTTGTCAATGCTTCTTTTCTGATGCCATATGCCTGTGATGCTGCTGCAGGTAAGCTCTTAATTGCACCTGTGCACACATGCACTTGTGCAAGTGACAATAAACTCGAATTTGACTTTAACTTTCCTGGCATCATTCCTGGAACCAAATCCAATGTTTCGGTTTATTTTTCAAATTCAAATACATCTTGTTCCAGGTTGCTGTGTTCAACGACCTCCGGATAGCTTTCACCAATTGTAAGTCTGTCCTTACTTTTCTTGGAAGAGATCAGGACCAGAATGAGAATCGGGTTTGTTATCACTCTCTTATCTGACATGACATTTGTTGTTTTGCGGCAGCAGTACAGTGCAAAGCCATAAATATTACTAGAAATTACAAAATAAATAAACAGTGCAAAGAAAAGGAATAATGAGGTAGTGTTCATGGAATGTTCAAAAATTGATGTCAGGTGGGGGGTGGTGGTGGAGAAGCGGTTTCTGAATCATTGAGTGTGGGTCTTCAGACTCCTCTACTTCTTTCCTTACAGTAGCAATGAGAAGAAAGGCATGTCCCAGATGGGGAAGGTCCTCAATGACGCATGCTGCCTTCAACAACATCCGGGGGGTGAAGGTCACCATTGACCCTTTTGTACCGGTTGGAAACTCAGTTGGACCAACCACATGGCCACCAGAGCAGGTCAGAGTCTGGGTATCCTGCAATGTCTTTCTCACTTCCTGGCGTCGCAGAATTTTTCCACCAGTCACATGGGCAAAATTCAGGATGATTATGGAATACTCTCTGGATGAGTGCAGCTGCATCAAGATTCAGGACAAAGCAGCCTGTTTGATTGGCACTTTATCCACCACCTCCACACCTGTGCACTGAGACTGCAGAGTGTAGCATCTGCAAAACCTTGCTTCCCCAGGCTACTCCCTCAGCATCTGCCAAAAGCACTGTCTCTCCTATCGAGAGAGGACATGGGCAGCAGGCTTAGGTAAGCACCACACCTTGTTGTTTTCTGTTCTGCAGTACAAAGCATACTGACTGGAAAAATTTTCAAACTGTGTTACAGAGTTAGAAATAAGCGAAAGCAATATATCACTGAGCCTTCATTGTCACTGGGTCTAAATCGCTCCCGAACAACACTGATGGAGCACCTCCACCAGTAGGATGGTTCATTATCACCTTCAGAATGGCAATTACGACAGGACAATAGTTGCTGATCTTGCCAGCAATTATTGTCTTGCCGTAATTGCCCTTTTGAAGTTACGGCAATTACGGCATGACAATAATTTCTGGCAATATGACATCTTGCCAGAAATTGTCATCTTTGCTTTATTGCCGTCTTTGCTTTATTTTCATAGGTGGTTGAGGTGTTCGGCAAGACACCGAACTCTCCAACAAACTTCGACAGATGACCTGTTGAAAGTATCCTGACTGGTTACATCATGGTCTAGTATACCAATTCAAACACGCAGGAAGGAAAGATGCTGCAGAGAATAGTGGAAACAGCCCAACACATCACAGGAATATCCCTCCCCACTATCGGAAGAATCCATATGAACCGCTATCTCAAGGACGCAACATCTATCATCAGAAACTCCCACCATCCGGGCCCTGCCATCTCGCAGCTAAGTTCGGGTAGACGGTACAGAAGCCCGAAGTCCCACATCATCATGTTCATAAAAAGCTACTTCCCTTCAACCATTCGGTTCTTGAACCAGCCTGCAAAACTCTGATCACTACCTCGGTATAGCAACACTATGACCAGTTTGACCACATTGCACAACAACAGACTTTGTTTCTTTCTTTTTTTTGTTTTAAATGTGTTTTTTTCAGGTGTAATTTTGTATAAATTATGTTAATAGTTTATGCTTTTCTTGTGAATGATGTGCATCTGTGTAACCTGCGACATTAAGGATAGTAACCTGAGGTCGAGAGGGTTCAAAGGTTCAAGGTTCTTGGAGTGAAAATCACCAGTAGCCTGTCCTGGTGCAACCCCACAGATGGCACAGGCGAGAAATCTCACCAGTGCTTCTACTTCCGCAAGAGGATAAGGAAATTTGGCACGTGTCTTTTGACCCTCAAAAATTTTTATCAATGCACCATAGAAGGCATTCTATCCCGATGCATCATGGCTTCGTATGGCAATTGCTCTGCCAGATTCCGCAAGAAACTGCCGAGAGGTGTGGACACAGTTCGGCACATCATGGAAACCGGCCTTCCCTCCATGGACTCTATCTACATTTTTCGCTGCCTAGTTGAAACAAACAACGTAATCAAAGACCACACTCTCCATGGACATTCTCTCTTCTCCCCTTTCCCATCGGGCAAGGAGATACAAAATCCTGATAACAAGAACCACCAGGCTCAAGGGCAGCTTCCATCCCACTGTTATCAGACTCTTGAACATTCCCCTTAATAAGTAAAGATGAACCCTTGATCTCAATCTACCTCGCCGTGACCTTGCGCTTTATTAATCCAACTGCAGTGCACCTTCCTTGCAAATGCAACTCTTTATTTTGTATTATGTTATTGTGTTCCTTTGTACTACGTCAATGCACAGTTATAATAAAATGATCTGTATGGATGGCATGTAAAACGAAGTACATGTGACAAAAGTAAAGCAATTTAACAAACTGATGCGATGTGTCTGTGATGCTGCTGCAAGTCATTTTTTATTGCACCTGTGCCTACATGTACTTGTGCATATGACAATAAACTCGACCTTTACATTGATTTTGACTACATGACTGAGGAGACCAGGATATAGAGAACAAGATGAGGGTGGTTTGCAACATAAGATTTTCCGCAAGAATTAAACCTGTTTATTTGAGTAATCTGTGAATGAGAGTCAGTGGATATCTCAGCCCCAGATTTATCTCGTCTCTGATCTTACTCTGTGTCCCTGCATAAATAAATGGATTCACGCAGGAACACAAGAACTGAAGCATGTACCCGCTTTCTTCCAGAGGCAGTATTGAATCACTGAAATTGGAACCTGAAAAGTATGTGATGTCGGCAATGCGAATGTAGAGGAAAGTTATCAGCACCAGAAGCCACAGGAGGATGAAGATACCCGAGATACTTAGGAGCAGGACGATAGACTTCCTGCGGCTATCCTTCTCCGGGTCGTTCTGTCTCTCACTGTTCCCGCCGCCCTGGAGTCTCCTGCGGATTCTAATTGCCCTTAAAATGTGCCTGACGGTTAAGAAATTGAACAGCAAAATTAGAAAGAATGGCAGGCAAGGGGTTAAAATGCTATCGATCCAGTCGTGTGCTACCCAGCCAGGCGAGGTATAATATGTTGACTTAATTTTGCACAGTGGAGGTTCATACACAAAATACATGGATACATTTTTGAAACAGCTCAGGACAGTAACGGTTCCGATCACCACTGCCGCTGTTCGCTCTGTGCAATATTTCGTTTTCAATTTTTGGCAGCAAATAGCCACAAAGCGATCAAAGGTGAACATCACTGTTACCCAGACGGAGCAGTCTATTACAGCGAAAGTTACTGCGAGGTTCACATTACAGGCCGGAGATATGGTCAGGAAATTGGACGGGAGAGTCATGGGAATAATCCGGATTAATATCACGCCCGTGACAATGACCAGGAGATCCGTCACCGCCATCGACAACAGGTAGACCGTTATACATCTGGAGAGACCGCATCGTCTGCGGAACATCACCCCAATCACGGCCAAGTTAGCTGAAATAGAGGAAAACAGAGGAAGTGTGCGTGTGTTAGTGATTGCGTGTGTGCGTGTGTGCGGTGTGTGTATATGTGTGGTATGATTGAGAGTGTGGATGAGTGTGTGGTGTGAGAATACAGGTTTATATGTGGTATGAGTGTGGTGTATATAATTGTGTGTGATAAGTATGTGTGGTTTCTTTTAGTGTGTGGTGTATATTGTGGGTGTGTACCTTATAGTTTATTTCAATGTGTGTGCTTGACAAAGAAGAAAAGCATTGGATACAATTCTACTTGATGGTATTCAGCTTGACTTTTATTGCTTTGACACTTGAAACTGAGTTGACCGACTGTTACCCCACTGCGAATTCTATCATAGGATTAACTGTGCTGTGATGTTCCAACATACTTCAGTTTGGATCTCACAATAGATTCTCTCTCTGTGGAAAAAATCCAAACCAATAACGTTTTCTTCCACTGAAAACTTGAACATCAACACCACTGATTTCCGTGTTGTCCATCAGCTCTTCTATGAAACCGAAAATCCTGGAAAAGCTTCTTTTTTTCTGGCAATTTCACGGCTTTCAATATTTCTCCCTCCAGTACAACAATGCCATAGACCTCTCCTTTTGTGAATAAACCATAATGTACGTTTGGAACTCACTTCGCGAAAGCGATATATGCATATTTAGACAACATTTGGATGTGCATTTGAAGAGGGCAAGAGACATGGTGCTGAAAGGTGGAATGAGGCTTTTTGCAATTGCACAGCGACAGCTCACGAATTGGCCCAACTTTGTAAATCTTCATAGCTCAGTTAAATTATAGATCGTTACTGCAAAGCTGCGCTCCCTCGGATGTCCCTTTCACATGCACGTCTCCATCCACCAAATGAATTCTGTATTTCACTCTGCTCCCTCCCAACATGCACTACTAGTAATCTGGTTTGTCCAATCAACATGTAGTTTAAGGTAACCCACAATTTTACCTCCTCACCAAGAATACCAATATCAAGCCCTTTTACACCATCCACTCATCCTCTTGCCTAAGCTTATTTAAGCTAAAATCCTATTCATCTGGATTCGTCAAATTCATCTTTCACAATACATTCTCCAAAAATTCACTTTCCTCACTTCTCTGCGGCCAGTACATTGAATCACAAAATGTCCAGTGCAAATGCCCATCCCACACTAAGTTACTTCCTGAATCCTCAGTTCCACTATTTCAATATTCTCATGCTGTTTCCTAAACACGTAATGTCCTGTTTTAAACTCTTTGATGTAAATTTGGTGTCCAATTATGTTTCCAACTGTTCATACAAGTGCCATAAGAAAAGAAATTGCTTCCATTATAATTAGGTGTTTACCATCAGCAGGAGAAGAGATGCTATAACACGTATCAAAACCATTGAATATTAGAAGTTATAAAGAAGAAACTGAACTACTAATTGTGACAATATGCATGCGAGAGTAATGCAATTTAAAAGGAATAACATATGCGACTGAAATGGTACAACTAATAGGAGAAAATAATGAAAGGATACCAATGATACTGAGAGAATAGTAAAGGGGTAAAAATCTACAATTGACAGAAAGAAACAATACCACTAAACACAGCAGTGATGTAACATATCACAACATTTTGCAGATTTATAATTAACACCAATACTTTACCTAGAATGCCGATAACTGCAATGATGGAATAGCAAATGGCCAATTCCAAGATTTTTGGAGCTGCATGCATTGCTATTGAAAGTTTTAAGCACACAATGCACTGCATTCACAGTCTGTTATATTTATACCCGACATAAGTCACCAGGGAGCCTATCAAGAAGGCATCTTTGTTTTGATGAACAACTGTGTATCATGTGTATTCCTGCTTCCATTATGGAGTCCAGCAGCTCTACTTTGTTTGGAGTTTGATGGGATTTGGTTTGTCACCAAATACCCTAACTCAAGTATTATTCCTTTCCGTCATCATATTTCTCAACGGTCCATCAACACGACATCATTATTCCTTTGTTTTTGCACTGTTCATTTATTTTGTAATTAGTAGTAATTTTTATGACTTTGCGCCGTACTTCTGGTGCACAACAACAAATTTCACGTCAGATATGTGATCACTGTGACAGTGATAATAAACCTGATTCTGATTTCTTCCAAGAAAAGTAAGCACAGTCTTAAAAGGTGAATGTAATTGGTGAAAGCTCCCTTCAGACTGTTGAACACAGCAACATGGAGCAAGATGCTTTTGACATTATAGATGAACTGACACATTGGAGTTAGTTTGTGGAACGATCGAAGTCAAAGTCAAAGTCGAGTTGATTGCACAAGTACATGTACGCACAGGTGAAATGAAAAACTTACTTGCAGCAGCATCACAGGCAAATTGCATCAGATAAGCAGCAAACACAAGAAAAATATAAATTAAACACAGTTTTTACGAGAAATAACACCATTTGAATTTCTAAAAATGTCAATTTTAGTGCACAATGATAAAAGTGGTCCTAGTTTGGTATACTCAACTGATAAGGGTTGTGCCGATTGATTCAAGAACTGAATGTGTGAAGGGCAGTTGCTATTCTTAAACCTGGGTGTCCAGGACTTCAGGCTTCTGTACCTCCTGCCGGATGGTAGCTGCAAGAAGATGGCATGGCCCGGATGGTGGGGATCTTTGATGATGGATGTTACCTTCTTGAGGCAGCGTATTCTGGAGACACTGCCGATGGTGGGGAGGGATATACCCATGATGTATTGCGGACAGTCTACTGTTCGCTACAGATACTTACATTCCTGCGCATTCGAATTGCCATTCAGACCACCAGACAACCAGTCAGTATACTTTAAACAGTACATCTGTAGAAGTCTGTTGTAGTGTTCGATGACAAGACAAAACAGTTTAACCTCCAAAGAAAACAAAGACGCTGGCGCGCCTTTCTTGTGGTTGCATCTATGTGCAAGGTCCATGACAGATAATCTGAACTATTAACATTTAGGAATTTAAAGATGCTGACTATCTCCAAGGCCAGTCCCCCAATGTAGACGAGCGAATGTTCGCACTCCTTCCCTTTCCTGATATCAACAACAATCAGCTCTTTAGTTTCACTGACGTTGAGTGAGAGGCATCACCACTCAACCAGGTGTCCTATATCGCTCCGGTAAGATGACTCACCACCTCCTGTGAGTCATCCACCAACAGTGTTGTTCTCGGCAACTTTTTAAGTGCAGCTGTGCTTAGCCACACAGTCACGTGTATACAGAGAGCGGAGCAGAGTAGAAGCACTCAGCCATGAGTTACACCTGTGTTGATGATCAGCGAGGAGGAGATGTTGTTACCAATACTCACAGACTGGTTTCTGCCGATGTGAAAATCGAGTATCCAGTTGCAGAGGGAGGCACAGAGGCCCAGGACCTAGAAGTTTGATATGTGTTTGGATGGGATAGTTGTGTTGAACACTGAGCTGTAGTCGATGAACAGCAGCCTGACGTACGTATTCCTGCTTTCCAGATGGTCTAGAGTAGAGTGAAGATACAGAGAAATCACATTTTCTGTTGACCCGTACTTACGGTTGGCAAATTGAAGTGGATACAGGTCACCTCTGAGGCAGGAGTGATTTGCGCCATAACGAACTTCTGGTGGCACTTCATTATGGTTGACGTAAGCGTTAACGGACTACAGTCATTGAGGTAGGTCAACACGCTTTTCTTCAGCACCGGTACAATAGATGCCTCTTTGAAGTAGATAGGAACCTAAGACCACAGATGCGATAGTTTGAATATGTCCGTAAATATACAAGCCATTTGGTCCGCATAGATCTCCAGTCCTCGGTCAAGTATGCCGTCTGGACCAGACACCGTTTGTGGATTCACCCTCTTGAAGGAATCCCGGAATTTGGCCTCAGGGACTGAGATTACAGGGTTATTCGGAGATGTGGCGGCTCGTGTCGATACGTCACAGTTCTCCCTATCAAAGCGTGCAGAAAAGACATTGAGCTCATCTGGTACTGATGGGTCGTTGCCATTTACATATATATTAACCAAGGGGTAGTAACTTCCCTGCAATGAATGATTTTCTGGTCGGAATATTTTTCAACTCCTTCATTTGAAACGAGAAGTAACGACATCATTTAAAGGAGTCAACATCTTGTAAAATGCTGCTTTGGTTAAATTATTCACAAAGTGCTAGGAAGCATAGCAAATATAGTTTGAATCTCACTAATTTCTTTGGGGACTAAAAGCGACTTCATTGCCTCTGATCTGCTTAATCTCAATCTAAATTAGTACTTAATGCAAGTGAATCAGTGATACTGGAAGATGTCTTTCCATTCAAGTACAAAGCAACACTGCATTTGTTACAGCTTTTCATTCCTCTCTCCAACAGTGTGTGTGTGTGTGTGTGTGTGTGTGTTCGCGCGCGCGCGTGCGCACTTCACCCCCGTTGCGATTCCCTTCATGTTTCGCAATCACCCGTGTGCGTGTGTGCGAGTATGCATCCGTTCCTGTTCATTCATTTCCCGCATTTGTCTTTGTGAATAAATCCTTTTTCAAAATCCAAAGACTGCGTCCAGAGTTCTCTACCTTTGAGAACCCAAAGAACCTTTTTTAACAACATCTGGTGCTGCCAGCAGGGTCTTAGAGGTCTTGGCTGAACACAGACGCGGGTAGGATGTTCTGGAACATGGGAAGAAGGAAAGTCTAGGCACTGAGGAGAGGATCCCCTGATGGAGCAAGGAGAACGAGGGATTTGGGAGCTTGCCAGCATACTGGCAGACCACCGTAAACCAGTGAACTGGGCTGAGCAGTTGGATCCACGTGGTAAGAAACTGGGGCACCACGTGGTGGCCCTCCTCCAGAAGTGGAGGTTACCTAGAGCCAAAGGGAGTCAAAGCGGTGCCCTCTGGCTCCTGGCGTCCCTCCTGAGGCCTCAGGTTGAGATTACTAGCCAGTTGCAGAGTACATGTCTACAGAGCGAAAAGGAGATAGAGACTCTCTTGCAGCGATGCTGTACGGTGCGGGATACAGTTCAGACTTCCCAGACCCGGGCCAACGACCTCGAGGCCAGGGGTACCGAGATCGACTGCCGGCTGATTCAAATACAGCAGGCGCAAGCTGCCCGCAGGTCTGGCTGGCAACCAGACCCGTTTAAAATCCGAGCCTTGGTCCAGTGCGGCAACAAACTTGACGCATGGCTGGGGGATGCGGGCATATGAATGGACAATTATGAAGAGGGGGTACCCGAAGATCCCAATCTCCATCACATCCGCCCCTCCTCTACGCACCCGAGCCCCCGCAGGCTCGACCCATTGTCACGCTGTCCCAGGTCCGCCACAGAAGAGAAGGGAGTCAGGATGGGATCCCTGCAGGGGTAAGTGCCCACTGTCCCTCCAAGACCATGGACACCAGGGACTTCTCCGTTAAGGAGCTCACCCAGCTGGCGGAACGGCACCGCGTCGGGCGAACTGCTGGCCGTGTCGCTGCTCCGGCTGTGGGATGAGGGGGACAAAAATGTGAGCCACTCTCACCCAGAGGTGAGCGCCCTGGGGAGATTGTCGGACCAACAGACCATTAATAACGGCCTGTGGGCGCCACCGGGAGGGATCGGGGACACCGCTAACCTGTGGTATGAGGTAGTGGCCCCCGTGAGGGCCCGGTACCCCACCATCCTCGAGTGGGATCTGTACGGCCGACCACAGTAGAGCACAGTTAGCGAGGACATGAGGATCATCAGGGAATGAGCACTAGTGACTGGCATTTACGCGGGGACGGGCGACCTCGAGCTGTTAGAGAATACCACAGCGACCAGTGCATTAGCGGGGTACCTGGTTGCCACCGTGCGTCCCGACCTGAGGCCAATGGCCCTGCCCCTCATGGGACCACCTAGTGGGAAGACCGTAAGGGAAGCTATCACTCTACTGGAGGGGCTAGAATAATTGCTGTGGGGGTGCCCACCCAGGTCCGTAGAGAGGAGACGAGGGCTGGGGACATCACCTCTCATCTCACGCACAAGCAGCTGTACCTGGACTTGTTGCACGCAGGGGAGGACCGCGCTAGAATAGATGGGGTCCCGACCTCCGCTCTCCATGCACCATGGAAGGAGCTCTGTGGGGCGAAGCTCGGCTGGCGTGAGACCCATGACTACCTCGGGGCCAAGTGTGACACAGGGGGCAGCCCAACCGCTGGACCACGTGGGCTGCCCTCGCAGACACCGATACTGCCTCCGCCCCTCCTCCACCTGAAACAGCCTTCCCTTCCCTGTGCATAGACAGGACAGCCTGGAGGGCTCGTCTACTGAAGCAAGCTGAGGAATAGGAAAGGTGTGGCCACACTAATAGGGTTGTATTATAGACCGCGCAATAGTCAGAGGGAATTGGAGGAACAAATCTGTAGTGAGATAGCCGACCAATGTAATAAACAGAAAGTTGTAATAGTAGGGAATTTTATCTTCCACATATTGACTGGGACTCCCACACTGTGAAAGGGCAGGATGGCTTGGAATTTGTCACATGTGTTAAGGAAAGTTTTCTAAATCAATATATAGCGGTACCAACGAGAGGGAATGCAACACTTGATCTCCTATTGGGAACCAGACAGGTCAGGTGACAGAAGTATGTGTCGGTGAGCATTTTGGGTCCAGTGACCATAGTGTCATTCGTTTCAAGTTAATTATGGATAAGGACAGGTCTGGTCCTCGGGTTGAGGTGCTAAATTGGAGGAAGACCAATTTTGTGGAAATGAGAAAGGATCTAGGAAGAGTGGATTGGGATAAGTTGTTTTCTGGCAAGGATGTGCTCAGTAAGTGGAAGGCCTTCAAAGGCGAAATTTTGAGAGTGCAGAGTGTGCATGTTCCTGCCAGGATTAAAAGAAAATGTAACAAGCATAGTGAACCTTGGTTTTCAAGGGATATTGGCGATCTGTTTAAGAAAAAGAGAGAGGTGTATAGCAGGCATAGGCAACTAGGAACAAATGAGGTACTTGAAGAGCATAGAAAAAGTAAGAAAATCAGGTAGAAAAAATCAGGTAGAAAATCAAGAAAAAAGGAAATCAGGTAGGCAAAAAGAAGACATGAGGTTGCTTTGGCAGATAATGTGAAGGTAAACACGAAGGGTTTCTGCAAGTATATGAAGAGTAAAAGAATAGTAAGGGACAAAATTGGTCCCCTAGAAGATCAGAGTGGACGTCTATGTGTGGAGCCTCAGGAGATGGGGGAGATCTTAAACAGATTTTTTGCATCTGTATTTACGCAGGAAACGGGCATAATGGATGTGGAAGGAAGGGAAATAGGCAATAGTGCCGTGGAACATATAGAGATTAAAAAGGTGCTTGCTGCTTTACAGCGAATAAAGGTAGATAAATCCCTCGGGCCTGATAAGTTATTTTCCTGGTTATTGAGAGAGACTAGTGTAGAAATTGCAGGGGCCCTCGCAGATATATTTAAAATGTCCTTAGCCACGGGTGCGGTGCCAGAGGACTGGAGGGCATCTCATGTAGTTCCGTTGTTTAAAAAAGGATCTGAATGTAAACCAGGTAATTACAGGCCAGTGAGCCTGACATCAGTAGTGGGTAAATTATTGGAAGGTGTTCTGAGAGATCGGATATCCAAGTATTTGGATAGCCAAGGGCTGATTAAGGATAGTCGGCATGGCTTTGTGCGTGGTGGATAGTGTTTAACGAATCTTGTAGAGTCTTTAGAGGAGGTTACCAAGAAAGTAGACCAAAGAAAGGGTGTGGATGTTGTCTACATGGACTGAAGTAAGGCCTTTGACAAGGTCCCACATGGGAGGTTATTTCAGCATGTTCAGACACTAGGTATCCATGGAGAGGTTGTAAACTAGATTTGAAATTGGCTGTGGGAGAAGACAGAGAGTGGTGGTTTCTCAGACTGGCGGCGAGTGACTAGTGGTGCGCCACAGGGATCTGTTCTGGGGCCATTGTTGTTGTCTATATCAATGATCTTGGTGATAATGTGGTAAATTGGATCAGCAAGTTTGCTGATGATACTAAGATTGGAGGTGTAGTGGACAGCGAGGAAGGCTTTCAAAGCTTGTAGAGAGATCTGAACTAATTGGAAGAATGGGCCAGAAAATGGCAGATGGAATTTAATGTAGACAAGTGTGAGGTGTTGCATTTTGGAAGGAGAAATCAAGGTAGGAGATACACAGTGAATGATAGGGCACTGAGGAGTGCAGAGGAACAAAGGGATCTGGGAGTTCAGATACATAATTCCCTGAAAGTGGCATCGCAGGTAGACAGGGTTGTAAAGAAGGCATTTGGCATCCTGGCATTCATAAATCAAAGTATTGAGTATAGGAGTTGGGATGTTATGGTGAGGTTGTATAAGACATTGGTGAGGCCAAATTTGGAGTATTGTGTGCAGTTCTGGTCACAATAGGATAATTGAGATAAAAGAGGTTCTGGAAGGATACGTTATTCTGGAAAGATAATTGTAAGATTGGAAGAGTGCAGAGGAGATTTACTAGAATGTTTCTGGGTCTTCAGGAGTTGAGTTACAGGGAAAGACTGGACAGGTCAGGACTTTATTCCTTGGAGCGCAGAAGAATGAGGGGAGATTTGATAGAGGTTTACAAAATTATGAGGGGTACAGACAGTGTTAATGCGAGTAGGCTCTTTCCACCTAGATTAGGAGAGGTAAGTACGAGAGGACATGGCTTTAGGGTGAAAGGGGAATATTTTAGGGGGAAATTCTTCACTCAGAGTGTTGGGAGTATGGAAAGGACTGCCATCTGATGCAGTAAATGCGGGCTTACTCTTGAGTTTTAAGAATAAATTGGATAGATATATGGACGGGAGAGGTCTGGAGGGTTATGGACTGGGTGCAGGTAAATGGGACTAGCGGAATAGCGCTTCGGCACAGACTAGTAGGGCTGAATGGCCTGTTTTCTGTGCTGTAGTGTTCTATGGTTCTAGATCACATTTTTTTCGATACTTACAGATTGGAATTTTTAAAAAGTTATTTTACCTTCATTTCCGATAACATACGAAATTAAAATTATGGAAAAAATCTTAGATTTTAATCCTTATCAGAAGGGCATGATAACAATATTTTAGGATCTGATTATGAAAATAGGTCTGGATACACTTGATAAAATTAAGAATGAATGGGAAAGAGAACTCCAGATACTTTTACCTATAGAGACATGGAAGAAAATTCTTCAATTAGTTAATACATCTTCAATGTGTGCCAGATACTCTTCGATGCAGTTTGAGGTGGTTCGCAAGACCCATATGTATAAGGACAAATTATCCCGTTGTTATCACCATATAAATCCTATATGTGACAGATGTAATTCGGAGGTGGCTTCCCTGACACATATGTTTTGGTCCTTCCCGCTTTTGGAAAAATATTGGAAAGACATTTTTAACATTATTTCAACTGCAACCTCATCCTATTACTGCAATTTTTGGGTTAACATTGATGGATTCTGGCCATTTATCTGCTTAGGCTTGTCGAATGATTGCTTTTGTTACATTAGTGGCCAAGAGATCCATTTTATTTAAATAGATCCTATACCTCCTAACACATTTCAATGGATTTCTCGAACTATAAACTTAGAAAAAAAAGGAGTGGCACTGTTGATCCTTCGCTTAAATTTGAGGAGGGTTGGAGTCCATTTATTCAGTATTTCCATATGATATAAGCAGACCTTTGAATACAGAGGAGCGGAGTTAACTACATAATAATGTCTTTTTTTTAACCGAAGAAATACCTGTCCAGTTTATTTTTGAAGTTTTCTGGTTTGCTTTTGTTTCTTATTAGTTTTGATTTGGGGGTTCTCTTTTCAAATAATTAAATCTATTTTCTTTTTTTTTGTATCATGCTCACTTAGCAAGAGAGCGGGAGGTCCAGATTATATTTGTTACTCATTGTGAGTATAAATATTAACTGTCATTATTGTTATCCCGATCTCTTCGCACCGTGTATAATCAATAATGTTATGTATATTAATTTGAATTATTTTGAAATTCAATACAAAGATTGAAACAAAAAAAAACACCTTCTCAGTGTAGCCCCACATCAACCATCCTCTGGGTAGCTCGACATCAACACCTCTTTCCTAGCTCCAAATAACCACTTTCCTGTGGAGCCACACATGATCCCCTATCTGTGTAGCCACACAAATACCCTTCCCTGTGTATGTCTCACATAAAGACCTCTATATGTAGCCCCGCATAATCCCCACTCTGTGCAGCCGCAAATAAACCCTTCTCTGTGTATCCCGACTAAACACCTCTTTTCTAGCTCCAAATAACTCCTTTTCTGTAGCCACAAATAAACCCCACTCTATGTAGGACCACATAAGCCCCTCTCTGTGTAGCCCCACATAAACACCTCTCTGTGTCGCCCCACATAATGCCCTCCGTGTAGTCCCACATAAACCCCTCTCTGTGTAGACCAACATAAACCCTTCTCTGCAGCTCTACATAACCCCCAATCTGTGTAGATCCACATAAACCTTTCTCTGAACAGCCCCACCTAAACCCTTCTCTGTGTACCCGACATAAACGCTTCTCTATCTAGTCCCACACAAACCCTCCTCTCTGTAGCCCAACATAAACCCCTCTCTGTGCAGCACCACATAAACGCCACTCCTTCTAGCCGCACATAAACCTCTCTCTGTGTAGTCCCACATATCCTCTCCGTGTAGACCTACAGAAACTCTTCTCTATTTATCCCTACATAAAGCCTTCTCTGTGCAGCACCGCATAAAAACCTCTCTGTGTAGCCCCACATAAACCCCTCTCTGTGCAGCCCCACATAAACCCCTCTGTGTAGCCTCACATAAACCCGTCTCTGTGTATCCCCACATAACTCCCTCTCTGTGTAGGCAACATAAACCCATCTCTGTGTAGACCCACATAACCCTTCCCTGTATAGCCCCACAGAATCCTTCTCTGTGCAGCCCCACATAAACCACACAGTGTATCCCCACATAAACCACTCTCTGTGGAGCCCACATAAGTCCTTCTCTGTGTAAACCCACATAACCGCTTCTCAGTCAGACACCCGGTGGTCTGGGGTGGCCAGCGATGACATTCCCGGTGGCCAGCGGTGAAACTCCTGGTGTCAGGGGTGAGACTGCGGGAGGTCAGGAGTGACACTCCCGGTGGTCAGTGATGGGACACCCTGTGGTCTAGGGTCAGGCTCCCTGTGGTCAGTGGTGAGACTCCCGCTGGTAAGGGGTGAGACTACCAGTGGCCAGGGGCGACATTCCCGGTGGTCAGTTGAGACACTCACGGTGACCAGGGGTCTGACTCCCGCCGACAGGGGTGAGACTCCCGCTGGTCAGGGGTGACAATTCCGTTGGTCAGGTGTGACACTCCAGGTAGTCAGGGGTCAGATTCCCGGAGAGCAGGGGTCAGCCCTTGATGGTCAGTGTTAACACTCCTGGTGTCGCGGTGACACTCCCAGTGGTCAGGTGTGACAATCCCATTGGATAGGGGTCAGATACACGGAGGTCAGGGGTGACACTCCCGGTTGTCAGGGGTGAGGCTCCCCGTGGTCAGGGGTGACACTCCCGCAGGTCAGGGGTGACAATCCCGTTTGTCATGTGTGACACTCCCGGTGGTCAAGGGGGACAGCCACGGTGGTCAGGGGTCGGACTCCCGGTGGTCAAGGGATTATGCTGCCGGTGGTCTGGAATGAGACTCCCTGTGGTCAGGGTGACGTTCCCAGTGATCAGTGGTCAGACTCCCGGCGGTCAGGAGTGAGATTCCCTGTGGTCAGGCTGACACTCCCGGTGGCTCGGAGTCAGAATCCAAGAGGTTAGGGGTGACACTCCCGGTGGTCAGGGGTGACTTTCACGAGGGGTCGGGGTGAGTCTCCCGGAGGTAGGGAGGGAGAATCCGGGCGGTCAGGGGTCAGACTCCCCGTGGTCAGGGCAGAAATTCCCGGGCAAAGGTGTCAGACACCCGGTGGTCACGTGTGAGACTCCTGGCGGTGAGGTGTAAGTCTCCCTGTGGTCAGTTTTGACACTCCCGCTGGTCAGGACTGAGACGCCCGTTGGCCAAGTGTGAGACTCCAACTGGCGAGGGCTGACACTCCCGGTGGTCAGCGGTCAGATTCCCGGATGCCAGGTGTGACACTCCCGGTGGTCAGGGGTGAGACTCCCGGTGGTCACGGGTGAGTCTCCCGGTGGTCAGGGGTGAGACTCCTTGTGGTCAGGTGTCAGACCTCCTGTGGCCAGGGGAGACACTCCCGGCAGTCCGGGTCAGACCCCAGTGGTCAGTTGTGACATTCCCAGTGTTCATGGGTGACAGACACAGTGATCAGCGGTCAGACCCCCGGTGATCAGGGGTGAGACTACCGGTGGTCATGGGTCAGAGTCCTTGTGGTCAGGGATGAAACTCCCTATGGTCAGGGGTCAGACAGCGTGTGGTCAGGGGTGACACTCCCGGTGGTCAGTGGTCCGTCTCCAGGTGGCCAGAGGTGATACTCCTGGTGGTCAAGAGTGACACTTCCGGAGGTCAGGGGTGACACTCCTTGTGGTCCGGGGTGACATTCCCTATAGCCAGGGGTCAGACTCCCGGTGGTCTGCGTTGAGATTCCCAGTGGTCAGGGCTGATACTCCCGGTGGCTAGAAGTCAGAATCCAGGAGGTCAGCAGTGACACTCCCTGTGGTCAGGGGTGACATTCACGGCAGTCAGGGCTGAGACTCCGGGTGGTCAGGGGTGAATCTCCCGGTGGTCAGGGGTGACAATCCCGGTGGTCAGCGTTCAGAATCCCGGTGCTCAGGAATGAGACTCTTGGTGGTCAGGGAAGACACTCCCCGTGGTCAAGGGTCAGACGACTAGCGGTGAGGTGTCAGTGTCCCGGTGGTCAGGGGTCACACCACAGGTGGTCAATGGTTAAACTCCCGATGGTCAGACGTGAGTCTTCCGGTGGTGAGTGGTGACACTCCCGGTGGCCACTGGTGTGTCTCCCGGTCGTCAGGTGTGAGACACTCTGTGGTAATGTGTCAGACTCCCGGTGACCACGGTGAGACTCCCGGTGGTCATGGATGACAGTCCAAGTGGTCAGGGGTGATACTCCCGGCGCACGGAGAGCGGTTTATGTGGTGTTAAACAGAGAGGGTTTATGTTGGACTACACAGAGAGGGGTCCAATTTAGGCTACAGAGAGAGGAGTTTATGTGGGGTTACACAGAGAGGGGTTGATTTGGGGATACAGAGTATGGTTTATGTTGGACCACACAGAAGGGTTTATGTGGGGCTACACAGAGAGGGATTTATGAGGCTAAACAAAGAAGGTTTTACGTGGGGGTACAGAGAGAAGGGTTTATGTGGCCCAACACAGAAACTGGATTATGCGGGGCTGCACAGGTTGGGTTTATTTGGGGCGAAACAGAGAGGGGTTTCTGTGGGGCTTCACAGAGAAGCGTTTCTGTGTGCCTACACCAATAGGGTTTATGTGGGACTACACAGAGAAGGGTTTATGTGGGGCTACACAGAGAAGAGTTTATGTGGGGCTACACTGGGGGGGTTATGCGGGGCTACACAGACATAGGTTTATATGGGTCTACACAGAGAGTGGTTTATGTGGTTCTGCACAGAATAGGTTTTATGTGGGACTGCACAGAGAGGGTTTTATGTGGGGCTACACAGAGAGGCGGTTATGTGGGGCTATACAAAGAATGGTTTATGTGGGTCTTCACAGAGGATGGTATATGTGGGGCGACAAAGAGAAGGTTTTAAATGGCGCGACACAGAGGGGGTATTATTTTGGGCTGCACACGGGATTATTTGGGGCTACACAGTGAAGGGTTTATGTGGGTTTACATGGGGAGGTGTTTTTGTGGGCTTCAAAGAGACGAGTTTCCGTGGGGCTGAACAGAGAAGGGTTTCTGTGGGTTACACAGAGCGGAGTTTATGTGGGTATAAAAGAGAAGGGTTTCTGTGGGCTACACAGAGATGGCTTGATGTGGGTCAACGCAGAGAGGGTTTTATGTAAATCTACACAGAGAAGGGTTTATGTGGGAATACACATTGTAGGGATTATGTGGGGCTAAACAGAGTGGTGTTTATGAGGGGCTACACAGAGAGGGTTCAACTTGGGCTACATAGAGATGTGTTTATGTGGGGCTCGGCGCAGAAGGGTTCATGTGTGGCTGCACAGAGTAGGGTTAAGTGGTGCTACACAGAGAGGGGTATATGTGGGGGTCCACAGAAAAGGTTTGGTGATACACAGAGATGGTTTATGTGGGGCTCCACAGAGATCGTTTTATGTGGGGCTAAAAAGAGAAGGGTTTATGTAGGGTTACAAAATGATGTCTTTATGAGGGGCTACTCAGAGAGGGGATTAGTTGGGGGAACAGAGAGACGATTATGTGAGGCTACACAATGAACGGTTTTTATGGGGCTACACAGAGAGGGGTTTCTGTGGGGCTACACGGAAGGATTCAAGTGGGGCTGCACAAAGTTGTGCTTTTGTGGGGCTAGACAGAAAAGGGTTCCTGTGTGGCTACACAGATAAGAGTGTAAGTGGGGCTACACAGATAGTGGTTTATGTGGGGCGACACAGAAGAAATGTTTATGTGGGGTTACGGAGAGGGTTTAGTTGGGGCTTCACAGAGAGGGGTTTATGTGGGGTACACAGAGAAGTGTTTATGTGGGGCTACAGTGAGAAGTGTTTTTCACGTGGGGCTACACAGATAAGGGTTTATGTGGGGCTACACAGAGGGGGGTTTATGTTGGGCTACTCAGAGAGTGGTTTATGTGAAGATACAGAGAGACAAAGGTTTATGTGGGACTAGACAGAGAAGGGTTTATGTGGGGAAACACAGAGAAGGATTGATGTGTGGCTAAATAGAGAGGTGTTTACGTGGGGCTACACAGAAAAAAGTTTCTGTGGATCCACACAGATAAGTTTTTAAGTGTGTCTACACAGAGAAGTGTCCCTGCGTGTCGTCACAAGAGTTATCGTTATGTGTGTCTAGAAAGAGGAGTGTTTGTGGCTGCACACAGTAGCTTATTTGGTGACAGACAGAGAAGCGGGTTAACAGAGAGGGGCTTATTTGGCGTTGCACAGCGAAGCGTTTATGTGGGCCTGCAACGATAAGGGTTTATGTGGGGCTAAAAATAGAGGGATTTATGTGGGGCTACACAGAGAAAGGTTTATGTGGGTCTACACGGAGATTGGTTTATGTGGCGCTACACAGAGTGGTGTTGATGTCGGTCTAACTGAGAAGGGTTTATGTGGCCCTACACAGGGATGGGCTAATGAGGGGCTATACAGAGATTTATGTTGGGCCACATAGTGGGGCTTTTGAGGGGCTACTCAGGAAGGGGATTATGTGGGACTACACAGAGTAGGATTTATGTGGGGCAAAACAGAGATCCCTGCGTACCTCCACCCTCTCCTCCTGCCAATAGCCAGCAGGATTTAGAGGAGGAATGTTTAGGGAGATCGCAGATAGCTGTCGGAATAATAGGCTGTGATGGTAATACACAAAATGTACTGGAGAAACTCAGCAGGTCAGGCAGCATCATACACAGGTGGAAGTAGGTGATTTTATCTTCCCTAATGTTGACTGGGCAGCCACAGTGTGAAGGGATTAGATGGGGTAAAATATGTTCAATGAGTCCAGCGAAGTGTTTTCAAGCAATGTGAAGATATTCCTCCCAGAGAGAGAGCAACACTCAATCTCCTCCTGGGACATAAGGCTGGGCAAGTGTCTGACGTGTCAGTGGGGAAGCACTGTGGCACCAGTGGCCGTAATCCCATTATTTTTTTCATAGTTATGGGAAAAGTTAGTGCTGGTCCATGAATTAAAATCCTAAATTGGGGAGAGGCAAATTTTGATGTCATTGGATAGGAAATTGCAAGGTTGATTGGGAGAGTTTCTTAACAGGTAAAATGATTTCTGGCAAGTGGGAGTCTTTAAACATAGGATAGGAGAACTTCAGGGCCAAAGTCTCCCTGTTAGAGTGAACGGCAATTGGCAGGGTGAGAGAAGTGAATTAGATTTATGATGGATATTGAGGATCTGCTCAGCAAAACACAAGGAAGCACATGTCAGGTTCAGGTAGCTCAGATGAAGTGAATTTCCTGAGGAGTATAAGAAATATAGGAGTATACTTGAGAGGGAAGTTATAAATGCAAAGTGAGGACACGAGATATCTCTGACCCATCAGGTAAAGGGGAATCCTGAAGCATTCTGTAAGTATATTTTGAGCAAATGGGCAACTAGAGAGAGAATAGGTCCCCGTAAGGACCACTGTTGTCTACCAGTGGAGCCACAGGATATGGGTGAGTTTTTATATGGACACTGGTCATCTTTATTTACCGCAAAGACATGGTAGTTGGTGAGTAGAGGGAAGAGGAGAGTGATATCCTGAAACACACCGACAGAATGAATGTGTCGGTGTAGGCGATCTGGACAAATCCCTAGTGCCTGTATCCGCTGGTGTTGTGGAAGTAGGTGAGGACATTGCTAGGGCTCTGGCAGAGATTGTTGTATCGCCCCTAACCATCGGTGTGGTTCCGGAAGACTGGAGGGTGGATAATGTTGTGCTTTATTGAAGAAGGTTGCGAGGACAATCCAGAGAACTACAGGGCGGTGAGCCTCACATCAGTGGTTGAAATGTTACTGGAGGGGATTCTGAGGGACAGGATCTACCAGCATTTGGAAAGGCAAGGACTGGTCAGGGACGGTCAGCATTGCTTTGTCGGTGGGAGATGATGTCTAACGAATTTGACTGAGTTTTGTTTGAAGAGGTGACGAGGAAGATTGATGAGGACAGGGTGGTAAAATTTGTCCACATGGCTTTTGGCAAGTCTCTGAAAATGTGCTTCCTGGTCGGCTGAATCTGGAAGGTGAGATCACATGGGACAAGAGGGTGAGCTACTGAATGGATACAACACTGACTTAGTGGAAGGAGGCAGGGGTAAGAGGGGAGGGTTGTGTTTCAGATTGGAGGCCTGTGACCAGTGATATGTGGTAGGGAAGGGTGCTGGCTCCCCTGTTGTTTGTCATCTATATTCCTGTTTGGAGAAGAATGTTGGTGACGTGATCAGTAAGTTGGCAGATAATTCCAAAATTGGTGGTGTCGTGGACAGTAAGGAATGTTGTCTGAAGTTACAACAAGATACTGATCAACTGGTAAAGTGGGCAAAGGAATGGCAGGTGTTATTTAACTCAGACACGTGCAAAGTGATGCATTCTTTGGGAATTTAAAGAATTCCGGGACATCCATGGTGAATGGCAGTACCCTGACTGGTGTTGTTGAACAGAGAGACCTAGAGGTACAGGGACATAGTTCCCTGCAGGTGGCAACACAGGTGGACAGGGTGTTGAAGAAGGCACAGGGCATGCTTGCCTTCATCGACAGAGGCAGTCAGTACCGGAGGTGGGACCTTATGCTACAGTTCTGCGAGGTGTTGGTGTGAAGTGTTGTGTGAAGTTCCAGTCTGATGCTGTAGGAAGGATGTGGTTAAAATGGGGAGGGTGCAGGGAAGCTTCATAAGGATGTTGCCTGGGTTGGAGGGTTTGAGGGATTGGATCGGCTGGGACTGTTTCCCTGGAGTGAGAGCGGCTGAGGTTGACCTTTCAGAGGTTTGTAAAATTATGAGGGGCAGATTCACAGTCTTCTCCCCAGAGTGGGGGAATCTAAACGTCGAGGGCACTCTAAGGGAAGAGGGGAAATATTCACAGGGAATCTGAGGGGTGAGGGTTCTACACAGAGAGTGGTGGGTCAATGCGTAAATGAAACGAGCTGCCAGAGGAGGTGGTAGAGGCAGATACAATGACACGGTTAAAGCAAACACATGGGCAGGGACGGGGAGATGAATATTTTTACGGGGAATATAGACCAAACGCAAGAAAATTGGATTGGTGCAGATGGCCACCTTGGTCAGCACGGACACGTTGTGCCGAAGGGCTTGTTTCCGTCCTGTACACGTTTATGAATGGATGAATTTATAAATCAGATGAGACCGCTCGGGATCATTCAGGGCTCAGAGCAGTACCGGTCAGCGGTACCCACAGTCCTGTCACTCTCTGGTCCTCCTCACTGATACCCGGGGCTCAGTGCACCAGTTAAAACACCTTTCACACAGGTCAGACCAGGAGCCGCCCACACAAACCTCCCCCAGATCCTCACCCACACCCGTTGCTCTCGAACAGCCCTGTGTCCGACATTCCCAATAGCCCTGTGTATCGGGGCCCTTTTCTCCCCTCGGGCATCAGTACAACCAGCAGCCTGAGACGGGCACTGCAGGGACAACCACACTGGTGGTACTGGAGTCACACAGGGACCAGACTAGGTAAGGGCGGCAGCCGTTCTTCCCTGATTGTGAGAAGATGATTACGTGATGTGGGATTGACCAACAGCTGTCATCATTTGACCTTCAACTTTGTTCCAACCTCTGTCCCCTGGTTACACATTCTCACAGTTGCAGCACTGGAATGGGTTCATTCAGTCTCAGTCACTCCAGACCTCAGATCCCGATGTGGCCAGAGCAGGACACAGTCATAAACAGTATCAGTCCCAAATAGTGAAGCCCCGGGATCCTCAGTGATCCCTTCCCTACGGTGGCACAGCCCCTGTACACTTTACCTGGTGCTCTTTTCCAAAGATTATATTCTGATTTTTGGCATGTCACTTTAAGTCTGGAATTCCCATAGTAGCGCTATTCTGGGAGCAGCTGATGTAACCTGGTTGTTCTGTGAATGTAAATAACGTCAATGATCAGGAGACTGGTGCCGCTGGAGAGTTCTCTCCTCTGCAATGAGCTGCCGTGAACATCTCAGCACTGGTTTGGCAACGGGCCTGGCATGTTGCCATCAATAGAGGAATCACCACTTCTCCGTGAACATGGAAGCCCGGATACTTGGACAAGTCCTGGCCATTTACTATCCAGTTCTGGCAGCTGTCTGTGTTCCCCGTGAATAGTTACACACAGGTCCTCACCCTGTTCATTTCTGTTAACTCTGTAGGTGCTGGTGATGGCTGTGTGCCGCATTAATGGCCTGTTACACTGCTGTATAATTCTGTGGGTGAGATCTGCTCAATCCTACTATTGCTTGCAATTTAAACCGGTGCCTTCATTCAAACTGTGATCTCAGGCAGAGTCGCCGTGTTGTACTTTGACCCCTGAAGGTGTTGCAGTGTGATGTGTGCCGCCAGTGTCAGGTCAGCGGTGATGGTGTGAGTTTACAGTGTACATTCTGGGTGTGTGGGCAGAGAGGGGGAACACGCTGATAGTCCCAGTCTGTAAAATACACCGTGAAATAACCCAGGATGGGTGTTCCTGGGTCTCCCGGCTGTTACAGCACTGAGGGACACTAACCTGCTGTCAATGACTTCCTTTCCGTTCCAGGGACTGGAGATCAGCCGTTGATGCTTCCGCCCGGCTGTGAGACCGGCGCTGTCGCTCGGCTGCCCGAGACACGCTCGAGTTTCACTTCCATCCACTTTCTTTATTCACAGGCGGCGCGGAATATTTCCACATCCCGAGATACGTCCCCGCTGGTCTGTGATAAAACCCAAAACTGCTGTCAAAGCTCAGCAGGTCAGGGGGCACCTGTGGAATGAAACCCTGATAAAACCCCAAACTCAGCAGGTCAGGCGGCACCTGTGGAGTGAGAAACAGTGAAGGATTCAGGTCAATGTTCCTTGATTCGGACTGAGAAAGGAAGTTAGTGCAGGTGGCAGAGGAATTGGGGGGCGATGGGTGGAACACAGGGGATGTCTGGAACTGGGCGAGATGATGTTGCCATTGAACGGAGAGTTGAGCTCCTTTGCGTCATGTGTTGCTCATGTTGTGAAGTTCACGGTGATGTTGTGAAGTCCGAATGATGTGGTGAAGTTGATTGGTCGAGGTCCTCCCGTTTGATGCAAATATGATGAAAATGAGTCCGTTGTGACTTTACTTTGCCTCTGAATGTGTGTTTTGGATGCTGGCTTGTAGTGTGCACGAGGGGGTGTGGGTGTCTGTTGTTTCCAAAAATAGTTTAATGGAGAATTTGTGGTCCTCATTTTTTCATACAATTTTTAAAAAAAAGGTAGTGTCCAGAAACTCTTTTTTTCTGTGATCGCTATGGCTTTGACTTTGGGTGATGGATGTCAAAGATTTGAATGCCTACCTCTAAATCCATTTTTGAATATGTCCGCACTCCCCAAATGTCATCTCAGTGACTGCAATAACACATTGGTCACCTAGGGCACTTCTGGAAGACTGTCTCTTCCCAGACTGCCATAGACTTGTTGGCATAAGCTGAGGCAAACGTTTTCCCCGTTGTTGTCCCTGTGACTTGTAAGCCACATTCGTCATTGAATTCAAAGTCATTCTTTGTCAGGCCCAGGTAAGTTAGTTTGACCAAAGCTTCACCTGGTCTGTCAGTGTCAGGGTTTATTGCATGGAAACGTTTAACATCCTTCAGGCCCCTGTCTGTTTCTCTGTTTGTGTACGGGCTTCCAATGTCCATGGTAAAGAGGGTGGCATCAGGGATCACGGTCAAGGAGTTAACCATCTGTGTAAAGTGATATGTGTCTTTGATGAAGCTGGGAAGTTGCAGTATCTAAGTCTGGGATAACATTGTGCAGTCTGACCTGCTGGAATCTGCCCAGTATATTCCAGCATTTCCAGTTATGCAACAATTTTGGTTTTATTTCAGATTTTCAGCATCCACAGATTTTTTTTATTTCCCCACTGGTCCGTGGCTGTGATGCTCCGTCCCCAGAAATGGAGCTTTTCCAGTTCTCTTTGTACCTTGTGGTGATATTTGAGCTAAGTTGTTCCTGGTTGAAGTACATTTCAGGCTGTGGTCCAGAGAGATAGGGCCGTGTTATTGCAGGGACTGAGTACATTTCTATCCCTGTCCAGGTTCTGTCTGAATCTGAGATCAGATCTATGTATTGAGGCGTGGACTTGGGTGACAGACGGGGCACAAGTCTGTGTCTGATCCTCATCCCTTTTTGCTCTGTGAGGGGAACCCCGTGGATCCAGAACCCTCACAGCAGCTGACTGAAGAGCTGTTGTTGAACTGCTGCCTCCTTGTGGGTGTCGGTTCTGCTACAGTGGTGAGCGGTGGGGGATCCTGGCTCTGTGACCCAACGTCAGTGGAGAAAGGCAGCACCTGTTCCAGTGGGGAATGGGTCTGTGAGCTGTGGGACACAGCTGGAGGTGACGGTAACCGACAACGTTGTTTGGTGTCAGACAGCACACAGGGATACGTTGCTGGAAAGGGAACTGGAAGGGTTGGTGCGGTGCGTTCTGTATCACACACAGAGGTAAACTTCCTGTAGTCAATGGTTTAGGCTGAGATTTGTTGTGACTCCTCTGCACGCCTCAGATCTCCCGACTTTGTTCACGCAGCCTCTGCATTCCTCATTATATTTGCTTCACTGTGAATATACAGTGTTGCAGCTGGTCTGAGGTGTGTTGATTTTTGCTCTTGGTCATTCGTTAACTGTCCGTGAGTTCTTTCTTAAACCTCATTGCTGAGCTCAGTGTTAGATTCTGAATTCCTCTTCTCCATTGGCGGCAGAGTGGCTGTCCTGTTAGACTTGTTGCCTCATCGTCCAAGTGACCAGGGATTAATGTTGACCTTCGGTGCTGTCTGTGTTGAGGTTGCACATTCTCCTTGCGGTGCTTTGGTTCCCTCCGAATGCACCTGTTTCCACTCTCACCCAAAGATGTGTGACTTAGTCGTTTCCTTCGCTGCTGGAAGTTACACAATGTGTGTCGATGAATTGTCAAATCTGCAGTGAATTGATGTGAATGTTGGAAGAAAACTTCCGTTTATAAGTCCATGATGTTATTCTGCTAAATTGTGGATTGGGATGAGATGTTTTCTGGCAAGGATGTGCTCAGTAAGCGGAAGGCCTTCAAAGGCGACATTTTGAGAGTACAGACTTTGCATGTTCCTGCCAGGATTAAAAGCAAAGTTAAGAAGCATAGGGAACCTTGGTTTTCAAGGGATATTGGCGATCTGCTTAAGATAAAGAGAGAGGTGTATCGCAGGTATAGGCAACTAGGAACAAATAAGGTACTTGAAGAGTATAGAAAAAGTAAGAAAATACGAAAAAAGGAAATCAGGAAGGCAAAAAGAAGACACGAAGTTGCTTTGGCAGATAATGTGAAGGTAAATCCGAAGGGTTTCTGCAAGTATATGAAGAATAAAAGGATAGCAAGGGACAAAATTGTTCCCCTAGAAGATCAGAGTGGTCGTTTATGTGTGGAGCCTCAGGAGATGGGGGAGACCTTAAACAGATTTTTTGCATCTGTATTTACGCAGGAAACGGGCATAGTGGATATGGAAGGAAGGGAAACAAGCAGTAGAGTCATGGAACATATAGAGATTAAAGATGAGGAGGTGCTTGCTGCCTTACAGCGAGTAAAGGTAGATAAATCCCTCGGGCCTGATAAGATATTTCCCCCGACATTGAGAGAGACTAGTGTAGAAATTTCAGGGGCCCTGGCAGATATATTTAAAATGTCCTTAGCCACGGTTGCGGTGCCGGAGGACTGGAGGGAAGCTCATGTTGTTCCGTTGTTTAAAAAAGGATCTAAAAGTAAGCCAGGTAATTACGGCCGGTGAGCCTGGCATCAGTAGTGGGTAAATTATTGGAAGGTGTTCTGAGAGATCAGATATACAAGTACTTGGACAGCCAAGGGCTGATTAAGGATAGTCAGAATGGCTTTGTGCATGGTAGGTCGTGCTTAACGAATCTTGTAGAGTTTTTCGAAGAGGTTACCAAGAAAGTAGATGAAGGAAAGGGTGTGGATGTTGTCTACATGGACTGAAGTAAGGCCTTTGACAAGGTCCCACATGGGAGGTTAGTTCAGAAGTTTCAGACACTAGGTATCCATTGGCAAGGTTGTAAACTGGATTCGAAATTGGCTGTGCAGGAGAAGACATAGAGTGGTAGTGGACGATTGTTTCTCAGACTGGAGGCCTGTGACTAGTGGTGTGACTCAGGGATCTGTGCTGGGATCATTGTTGTTTGTTGTCTATATCAATGATCTAGATGATAATGTAGTAAATTGGATCAGCAAGTTTGCTGATGACCCTAAGATTGGAGGCGTTGTGGACAGCGAGGAAGGCTTTAAAAGCTTGCAGAGGGATCTGAACCAAATGGAAGAATGGGCCAGAAAATGGCAGATGGAATTTAATGCAGACAAGTGTGAGGTGTTGCATTTTGGACGGAGAAATCAAGGTAGGACATACACAGTAAATGGAAGGGCACTGAAGAGTGCGGAGGAACAAAGGGATCTGGGAGTTCAGATACATAATTTCCTGAAAGTGGCGTCGCAGGTATACAGGGTTGTAAAGAAGGCTTTTGGCATCCTGGCATTCATAAATCAAAGTGTTGAGTACAGGAGTTGGAATGTTATGGTGAGGTTGTATAAGACATTGGTGAGGCCAAATTTGGAGTATTGTGTGCAGTTCTGGTCAGCTAACAAAAGGAAGGATATCAGTAAGATTGAAAGAGTGCAGAGGAGATTTACTAGAATGTTTCTGGGTCTTCAGGAGTTGAATTACAGGGGAAGATTGAACAGGTTAGGACTTTATTCTTTGGAGCGCAGAAGAATGAGGGGAGATTTGATAGAAGTTTACAAAATTATGAGGGGTATAGACAGAGTTAATGCGAATAGGCTTTTTCCACCTAGATTAGGAGAGATAAGTACGAGAGGACATGGCTTTAGAGTGAAAGCGGAAAGGTTTAGGGGGAGCATTAGGGGGAACTTCTTCACTCAAAGAGTGGTGGGAGTATGGAACGGGCTGCCATCTGGTAGTAAATGCGGGCTCACTCTTGAGTTTTAAGAATAAATTGGATAGATACATGGACGGGAGAGGTCTGGAGGGTTATGGACTGGGTGCGGGCAAATGAGACTAGCGGAATAACGTTTCGGCACAGACTAGAAGGGCCGAATGGCCTGTTTTCTGTGCTGTAGTGTTCTTTGGTTCTATGGTTCTAAAATGTAAACCATTCCGTCAACTGGATTGTGCATACACAGATATTCCAAGGTGGTGTGGGATGCCAATCAGGTATCTGAAATGCACACCGGTGCTATTCCACATTATACCAGAGCCTAAATCTTACGTGTGAAGTGGTTGCCACACCAGCCTGTTCACAATTTGAGCATCGTAGAGAGGTATCGTTTCCATATTACAGCATTGCTTTGATTTGACTGGAGGAATGGCGGAGCATCTTTTCCCTCCCGTTATTCTGTGCGGAAATTGGGAATGATGAGGAATTATTGGAGAAAGTGGATATGTTTTCGGTGGAACAAAATGTGAGGGGAGTCTCAATGAAGGATCAGACAAATAATGTTGACGTTTATGGGCAAAACATCAAGGTAAGAATTTGATTTTCGGAAAGGTAAAAGAGAAGGGAAGATCTTTCACATTCAGCTTCAGAGTCACCTGCACCATCACCCCGCCTGGTCCCACTGTACCTTCACCCTGCCCGGTCCCCACTGCACCTTCACCAGCCCCGTTCCCACTGCACCTTCATCCTGCACAGCCCCAACTGTACCTTCCCCCTGATTGGTCCCCACTGCACCTTCACCCTGCCCCGTCCCCACTGCCCCTTCACCGTTCCCGGTCCCCACTGCCCCTTCACCCTGCCCGGTTCCCACTGCTCCTTCACCCAGCCCGGTTCCCACTGCACCTTCACACTGCCCGGTCCCCACTGCACCTTCACACTGCCCGGTCCCCACTGCAACTTCCGCATGCCCGTTCCCCAGTGCACGTTATAATCTTTCTGTCTGCCCTTTGTGAGTGCCCTTTTCTCAGTGATTACGCTCTGCCCTGTCAGTCATCAGTCTGTTCACAGCCCTTTACAGCGCCAGCACTCTCAGCAATTGTAGCTTCATTGTGGTTGTTCTGGAAGTGTGGTTTACAGAGTCCGCAGCAGACTCTGGTTCTCTCTGATGAGAATATATTCAAGTGTCCTGAAATGTGGGGCAGCAGGTTATCCACCGTTTTACTCTTCAGTATATTTTATCCACCGTTTTACTCTTCAGTTTTGTATTGTCCTGAAGCACAGCAGTAGGATATGTCATGTTCTTTCCTCCATCTGACCCTCAGCCTTTATCGCAATCGGCGTCACCTACGTTGACGCTCATCTCCCGAGCACGGGCAACAGCTTGGGTTTGATGTCCTGATCCAGCGCTGGTCCCAAGAGCAGCTGATCAGTGCGGTGAAGAGTCTGAGAGGTCCCTGAACCTGCAGTTGGGCTGGATCAGAAGAAAGTTCATTTGGAACTTCGCAGTTTGATGTTGCAGTTGGGTCGGGGAAGTGGGAATGTCCTGTGAACAGTGTTTGTGAAATTCGTGAAACTATTGAAGGGGTTTCAGATGGAACCGGGCGGGGAACCAGTTTTCGGTACAGTTATTGCCTCAGTTACAGTTCCTGCGCTCCAAAAACTTGTCCCCACCCGTGTCTGTTCTCCAATAACGACATTGTATATTTGGCATTTATTACAGCACAGGAGGAGGCCATTCAAACCATTGACTCCACGTTACCCCCAAAGCAGAATCTCGTCAGCAGCTTCCCCTTCTCATTTACCTTAGTTCTGCAACTTATTCCCCCTCACATACCCACCCCTCCGTAGTGGTGCTCTTGCCAATTACCCTGCAATGTGGGGGAATTTACAGCAGCCCATTAGCACACTGAAACCTCTTTGGGATGCAGAAGGAAACTGGAGCCTCGCGAGAAAGCGAATCGGTCATCTGGAGCAGGTGGAAACTCCACCCAGACAGCATCCGAGGAGGGGATTGTTGTGAGAAAGCCTCATGGATGTCACGTGAGAGTAACGACACTGACCCCCATTGACCGGAGGACAGCATTGCTCCTCTGATCGGAAGTGATACCACTGTCAATCAAGGTGCGGCTCCACCCACCCCTCAGGTGTGAGAGTACCTTTTGCCCTTGAACTTGCCTGACCAGTACCCTTTGTCTCTGAACCTGCCTAACCATTGGCTGTGGCAGGAACCTTTGTCTTTTACTTCCACACCATTGGCTCATTCAAATCATAACAGCGAGGCTCCACCCAGCCTCCTAGCACCATAAAAAGGGATGAGTCCACGAACCCTTCCTCTTTTGACGACCTCAAAAGTAGTGAGACAACGCTGCAGAGATCATTGGTCAGAGTGCATCAGGGAGCTTTCCACTCAGACTCCGGGTAGTATTAGAGCCAATGCTAGTGTGGGACGGGCATTGAAGTGTTATATCCTGAAGTTGTACACTGTTATTGTGTGCTTGTGTGTATCAGTGTGTGTGTGTGTGTATTTTACCCCAGTTGCGATTCCCCTCTCGTGTTCGTGGTATCCTGTGTGTGAGTGAGCGTGTGTCTGTTCCTATCCATTCTGTCCCGCGTTTGCCTTTGTGATTAAACTAGTTTTGGTCTACAAAGCTCGAGTCCAGAGTCTTTGATCCTTAAGACAGTTAAAATAGCGATTTCACACATCAGGGGTCGAACCCGGGTTCCTGGTGTTGTGCGGAATGACGGTTTGTTTGTCCTCAGCTTCCCAGGGTGAACTATTGTATTCCCACCGTTACTCCGGAAACTCCATTCTCAGTGTCAGCCGGGAATTATTTCAGCAGTTATTGCTGCTGACCTCAGGGTAACATTATTTCTGATTTTCTCTCTCTTCCAGTGAACTTGGTGGCGATTGTGATCCTGTCCCGAGGGAAGTGCGGTCTCTCCAAATGTATCACCCGCTACCTGGTGGGAATGGCAGCGGCCGATCACTGACGTCATAGCAAGAGCCAACGGTGAAATGTATCTCCCACTTTCAATCCTGACCATCACCCCGTGTGCTCCCTTAACTCTGTCCAATTCCATCGCGCTCACATTCTCCGAGGTCCCTCTCTGAGGATAACATCCACTCTTCGGATCTCGCCGTCTCGATCTCAGGGAATAGGTCAGCGGTAAATGTACATTACAAGCCCACATTTTCCCACCACGCTAACGACGGTATTTCCTCATATCCTGCCTCCTGTACGGACTTCATTGTGTTCTCCCCATCACTTTCTGTCATTCCTGCCCCGATGACGAGACTTTTCACACGTGCCTATAAGATGCATCATTCCTTCTTAATCGTGGCTTCTCTGCCACCAGATTCAGCACAGTCCTCGAACACACCTCATGTATTTCCTGCCCCTCTTCGTCCACCACCTCTCCATCCGGCTAAAGCAAGGATCGAGCTCCCCTGTTCCCTCCATTTCACTCCACCAGCCGCCGCATTCAACAGCTCATCCTTCGCAATGTCTGGTGCACCTACCGAAGTTCCAGCATTTTCGCCTCCACTCACCGTTCTGCATTCGAAGGAAAGTTCCCTTTGCAATTCCCTGGCCCGCTGCTTCATCTCCGCCAAATATTGCCCTTCCCACGGCACCTGTCCCATACAGACACAGGGAATGTAACACTCACTCTTTAACCTCTTCCTTCCTCATCACCAATTGACTCAAAACCGTCCTTCGGGGTCAGGATCCTGGAGCCCCATCATTGACAGCCGAATGAGTCCCAAGTGGACAGCAACACGCACAACAAAAGCTCTCGGATCGCCAGCGTGCCTGGTTGGGCTGGAACCAACAACCTATCTGTTAACAGCCGAAGGATACCCTAGAGAAGGCATAGGTTCAGCGGTTCTGTCCCGTGAGGGGTGGTTTAGCAGCGTGAGCCGAAACCCTCTGGAATTCAGTTACTGACAGATGATTTCAATCACTCTGGGCCCCGAAATTCGAGGCTGGAGCCAATGATGGCAATTTACAGCTCGGCAAGCAACCTGCTCGGCCCAGTGTTCATGTCGGCGGCAGATGATCAGTCGACTTTCGGGAGTAACGAGGACCTCTGCACCGACAACATTTCCAAGACAATGTCCAAAATTCAGAACGGAAGCATTGACCCGGCGTAAACACCGTTTTATTTATCCCGTAGTTTTCTTTCTCTGGGAGAACAAACCAGCAGTCCCCAGAAAATCCCACACAGACTGTTTACTCCAGGCAGACCTGCTTCCGTCGGCAGCATTCTAACCTGCTTGAGAAAACCCGAACGAATATCATGTCCAAAGCGGTAAACACTTGGCCATTACTGCGGGCAGGCAGAAGGAATTTTCCCATGAGATATGTCCAGTGTGGTCTGGGACGTACGAGAACGGCACCGATCCCAGAATTAGGACTGATCCTGAAATAAAACAGAAACTGCTGGAAATACTCAACAGGTCAGGCAGTATCTGTGTGTGTGTGTGGGGGGGGGGAAGGGGGCGGTTTGTGGTGGGAGAAATAGGTTGGAAGTCTCAGCTCTATGACATTTCACCCTGAACTCCGGCGACAGTTGGACGACGAGAGTCTCACAGGGCGGGACGGGGTATCCTCAGCCCGCCACCGCACCCCCAGACCTCCCATCTTGCTCTCAGTCTCTGATTATGGGCATCAGCAGCAGGGGTAGCAGTTATTGCCGTTCCCCAGCTGCCCTGGAGGAGGTGGTGCTGGGCTGTGTCCCTAGGCCGCTGCGCTCCGTGTGGTGAGGGAGCTCCCCACTGGGCTGTCAGTGACGGGGCTCCAGGATTCTGATCCGGCGACCAGGCAGTGATGGTGATGGGGGGACTCTGCAGGGTGGCCTGGGCTGGGCGGCCGGGCTGATTTCACTCCCCTTCTCCTTTCTGATCCACCCGACGTGCTTGCTGGGCAGCTTCAGGCGGCATCACCAGACGACCAGATTGGTGTGGGCTGGAGTCACATAGAGTCCAGAGCGGGTGAGGACCGCAGGTTTTCTTCTCCGAGAGTCTGGAGGTGGGAGTGACTGAGGGTTAAAAAAAAGTTCTGGTCCCCACATTATGCGGAGGACGTGGTTATATCGGGAGATGTGCAGAGATTCACCGAGATGTCGCCGACCATGTGCCGTTTCATTTATAAGGTGAGATTGGCTCGGCTGTCTTGTTTTCTTGGAGCGGAGGAGGCTGAGAGGTGCGGGACCGGTTTGATGTGCACAAATTATGACGATCATAGGTAGATAATAGGACATATTTCCACACAGCGAGATAGATAAAGCGAGGGGGCACATGTTCAATCCGCGGAAGTGAGCTGATGCTGGCGGAGAGTCTGAATAAGACCCAGAAACAAACAATCAACAGTAGAGCATGAAGAACAAAGGAGCCGAGGGAACTCGGAGAGCATGTGGACAGATCCCTGAGGGTAGGGGGACAGGTCGGGTGGTCTCAGCAGCGAAAGCACAGTCCTCCATTCAGGCAGATGAGCCCTCATCTCATTTGAACCCTAACTCCACGTTCCCGTGTATCCGCCGTTATCTTTCACTCCCGTTTATGAAGTATCTGTCCACCGCAGCTTGAAAGATATGCAAATCTCTGCATCCATGTCCCTTTGCGGAAGAGAGTTCCGTGGCCTAACGAACGACTGAGGGAAAATATTTCACACTTAAATAATGAATGACCACTTACTTTAGACCAGAACCACGAGTTATAGATTCTCTCCCAGTGGAAACATCCTTCCAATGTGTACCGTTTCAAGGCTCTTATTGCTCCAAGATATTTCAACTTATAACCGCTTCGTCTTCTGAACACTTGCTGATAAAAACCCAAACTCTCTAACCCGATTTCATAAAATAATCTTTGTATTCCTGTTATTAGTCGAGTCAACCGTTGTCTGAATTGACTTCAACAGGATAATATCCTGAAATAAAGTAATACTTCATTTGCTCTCGACATGGCCTCCACAGTCCTCGACAGAACTGAAACATTAATTTCTTTTTATGGATTCAATTCTGCTTTCGAAATTCTATGCACTGTGGTAACTTCCCTCATTATTTGTTGTATCTGCACACGGGCATTTTATGAATTATGCACCAGGACACGCAGGTCCCTCTGATCTCCGAGTTCTACGATCTCATATCATTCAAATAATGGAGGGCGAGAATATGCCGGTATCACAGGATCGCACAGACGGCTGGGAGTATGTGGCCAGGATTTAAAGGTGGCTTCGCCGAGGGATTAATTTCCCAGCAGTTCATCAATCATCCATGTTCTGCAATGTGAGACCCAGGATCAGTCCTGTTCGATGCAGATCTGCCCTCATGTCCCAACTCGTTCAAGTTTATTGACATGGCCATACATAACCGGGTTATAAATGTCATGGATATTAACTTTATTCAGCAATCGCACAGTGCGTTACACACAGGACAAACCGAAGTTACATAAAATTAAATTAACATAAATTATACACAACGCGCACAACACAATTATCAAAAATAACATAACGACCTCAGTGCAACTTGAGAGAAATATTGTCTAACGTAGAATTAGGAAATTTCAGGTCGGTTCAAGAACCCGATGGAAGTGGGGAAGAAACTGTTTTCGAATCTTGAAGTGTGAGTCTTCAGGCTCCTGTACCTGCTGCCTGATGGCAGCATCGAGAAGAGGGCGTGGCCCAGATGATGGGGGTCGTTTATCATGGATGTCGCCTTCCTGAGCCATCACCTTTTGTAGATGTTCTTGATGGTGGGGAAATCTGTACCTGTGATGGAACTGACTGAGTCACCAATCCCTGTAGCCTACTGCGTTCCTGTGCATTGGAGTTCTCATACTAGGCTGCGATGCAGCCAGTCAGGATGTTTTCCACTGCACATATGTAGAAGTTTGTCAGAGTGTTCGATGACATGCCGAATCTCCTTAAAATTCTGCGAAAGTGGAGACGCTGGCGTGCCTTCTTCATGGCTGCACCTATGTGCCAGACCCAGGGTAGATCGTTCGAGATGTTGACACTTAGCAACTTGAAGCTGCTGACCTGTTTCCTCGCAGTTTCTTCAATGAGGACTGGTGCGTGTTCGCCTGACTTCCCTTCTTAAAGACCACAGTCAGTTCCTTAGTCTTGCTGAAGTTGAGCACGACGTTGTTCTCACTCCCCCAGCTGACCCATCTCACTCCCGAACGTCTCGCGTCCCTTGCCGTGATTCTGCCAACAACAGTGGTGTCACTGGCCATTTTGTAGATGGCGTTGGATCTATGCTCAGCCACACAGTCGAAGCTATAGAGAGAGTACACACCTTCCAAGATGTGAATTTGAAGTAACTGCACTGTGTAATGAATTGACCCGTAAGATCGGTTTGTAAGACAAGTTTTTCACTGTACAAGTGACAATAATAAACCAATACCAATAATACCAATAGTAGAGCAGGGGTTAGACAGTCAGCCGTGAGGTGCGTTTGTATTGGTGGTTAGTGAGGAAGAGGTGCCATGCTGTTAAGAACAATGCACTCAGAATCATATTGCAGGCCGGTCCAACACTCACATACGGTGTCAGGCTGTGTTGCATTATTTATCATTCGCGCACCATTCAATCAAAGGTTCTGTTCTGATCTACATTGGACCAGTGATAGGATAGCCAACAGAAAAGCCATTCTCTTTGCAGATGTATGAAAATCAGGCAGCCAGGAGCAACGATAAGGGATAGGAGGATTAGAGAGGATCTGCGGGAGACATGTTTTTTCATCCAGAAAGTGGTTGGAATCTGGGACGCACCAGTCCAGCAGCTGGTTGGTGGACAAAACAGTTAATGACTATCCAACCGAGAAGGGGCATGCCCAAGGTAGATAAGGAGATAGACCAAGTTTTTTCAATGGGATTATTGAGGGCGTGTAATCGATGGTCTGCATGGGAAGAATGGGGCGAATGACCTGATGCTGAGCTGCCTGACTCTCTGAATCCCGGAGTACTACTCCAATATAACCAACACCATTCAAACTTGCACTGAAGATAATGTAATTTAAGAATCAGCCAAAGGTGACTAAATATTGTTGTGTTAAATATTGTTTCAACAATCAGCGCAGATAATTATCTAAAGCTAGTCAGTAACGTATTTGTGGAACAACAGACAAGAAAATAGAATAAGCTCCACACTCTCACACTGTCCCAGAGACTGACAGGTATAGAATGAATCTTACACTCTCACACTGTACCAGAGACTGACAGGTACAGAATGAACCCCACATTCTCACACTGTACCAGAGACTGACAGGTATAGAATGAACCCCACATTCTCACACTGTACCAGAGACTGACAGGTACAGAATGAATACCACATTCTCACACTGTACCAGAGACTGAGAGGAACAGAATGAGACTGTCCCATTCTGTTTCTGTCTCGCTGTCCGTGTCTGCTGCCTCTCTCTCTCGCTCTTGTATCTCTCGCTCTCGGTCTCCCTCGCTCTCTCTCCCCCATGTATTTTATGTACGTTTTTTTTCCCACAGACTATCTTACGTCTGTTCCTTTACTCAGTCAGTTATGTTTTGTTTACAATTCAACCATCCTCTTCCTTCCTCTGGCGATTGACTAATTCCAATTCATTTTTATTTTGTTCTTTGACAGACTGAGTGCCTCCGTCAATAATTCCTTTGTAGTTCTCCTGCTTTTGTAACATGGCTCTCCGAATTTTTGGACTCTTTGTGTGACTGTGTGTGTGTGTGTGTGTGTGTGTGTGTGTGTGTGTGTGTGTGTGTGTGTGTGTGTGTGTGTGTGTGTGTGTGTGTGTGTTTATTATGGGTGGAAGAGGACTGAGAGTAAATCAAAATCATTAACGACAGGGACTATGTTGTTCGAGCCCTGGTGGGTTGGGGTATTCCAGATATGGACAGCGGGATGTTAAACCGGTTACATTTATGGATGGAGGTATAGCACAGCTGTATAGAAATTGTAAAGGGAGACGCTCATTGTTGCACGTTTCCCCTCCTCAGTCCCTGTCGGTTCTTTCTGCCTCTCTGCTTGTATCAGGCTCTGTGTCTCGGTGTTTCTATCCTATTGGCCCTATGTGTGTGCGTGTTTGTGCCTCTCTCTGTCTGCGTTGATCATGGGTTTCCAGTTTGTTGCTGTGGCGGTGTGCAGGCCCCACTGCAAGTCGTGGGGATGGATGTGGCAGCTGAGTATGGAAACACACACGTTATCTGAGAGGGATTCTGGGCTTTGGATTACAGAAAAAGACACAGAAACACGGGCTGTGAGTACCACAAATGTACGGCAGATGTGGCGAAGTTGAAATCACTCGTTGACAGGTTGCTGAAGAGGGGTTAATTCAGACAGGAGAGTGGACTGTTGTTGGGCTCAGAATTCCCAGGTCGATGAAGCAAACCCGTGCCTTTCTCACACCCTGCCTCACCAACACCAATGGACATCCGGTTCACCCACTGCCACTCACCCTTCATATGTTTGCTTATCCAAGGCCCTGCTACATATATATGTCCACAGCCCGGCCACTCTCACCAATTATCCATCCATCTGAACCCCAATGGATGAAGGACCCTGAAACACTGATGATTCTTTCTGCCTTCAATCCCCATTTCTCCATCTCTCCATAACTCTGGAAACTCATGTGGAGCCACAATACGATATTTTCTCCGCCACCTCCACCCGACCGGCTGCTCACCGAACTGACACTTCCTATTTTTACAACCTCTTACTTATCCTGCCTCCCCCCTGCCATGAACGGACGGTCAGGGGTTCAACCATCTGAAAAACAAACAGGAATAAAAACAATCAACGTGGGGATGGGAAGAGGGCATTCGTCGAATGAATGTTGATGAAACCATTAATTCCATTATTGCCGGTCTGCTGTTAGCTAACTTTCAGAGTGTTGTCGGAATTTCTCCATTGTGAATAGATTGTCTCACTTTTTCAGACGATATGTGCATACGACTTGTCGTAACGTAGAGTTTTAGAATAAGGGGTTTATGTTACAACTAAATAAATCATGAGTTAATCCACAGCTAGAATCCTGTGTGCGGTTCTGGTCGCCCTAATATGGGAAGGATGTGACAGTGCTGGAGGAGCTTCAGAGGAGATTCGGCACGTGTGTTAAGTTGGCAGCTAACAGGTTGCTGCAGAGACGTTATTTCAGAAAGCACGGTGTTGCGTTGCTTAGCACATGTCCCTGAGGTCGAGGAATTAAACGCTTCTGCAATTTGCGCTGTCATTACCGATTTTCCAACTCGACTCTTTCACACAATACTGTTGCGTCACGTGGACGCAAATTCCATCTTCATATATCCGGCAAATTTTTCAACCCAGAACACATCCGGAATATGACCTTCATTCGCTCAGCAGCAAACGCTCTGAACACTGCAAAGTCGCCCCAGCCTTGCGGCCCTTCTGGGAACCATTCCTGCAGCGCCGCAAGGACCAGCACGTCAGCACAGGGATACCGGACGAATGGTCACAACGAGGAGACAAGTAGCAGAATAAGACATCTGTATACAGCGCGAAACCTACTTGGCGGAGAATATCTTTAACGCTCGACCTGTCCATACCACACATGCTACGTTTACACAGTAAGGGCTTTTACGCAGTAATCAACTGCGTAGAACATCAGACATCCTGGGAATAGAAAATTAGCTAAATTGTGAGGAAAATCTTGAAACATTGTTGCATGCCATACCACAATGAATATCTTGACAAAGAAAAATATCTTCAGATAACTGAGGCGAGTGAAGGAGGCGGTGATGGAGAACGGGACCTGTGGTCTGCTGGGCAGGGAGAGTGGTGCTTTGGATTTGTTACCGTTACTGAGGGTGGAGGCTGGGTGTGCGGCCAGGAAGGAGCTGAAGGAAGGAGTTCTCACTGGGAAACTTCAGGGGCAGAGGACAGGGGACGCATTGTGCCGCTGCATTCACTGCACACTCGGGAGCAATCAGTTACGAATATGGATGAATCAGTTTTTAAGACTGAATGCAGCGGCCTACGGAAGACGATCAGACCTGTGTGATCAAATCTACTGGTATTATTTGCAAAAGAGAAAACGCTGAGGTAATTTCAGGGACTTGGACGTATTTGTGTTAAATCGCCACAATATTTGCAATAGATATACTCGTGTTGATATAATGTGTTTCTTCAAGTGACTGTAACTAACAACAATGGTCTGGGGTATAACAGTATAACCGTGTCACTGGAGACTGACCATCTATAATTCAGAGCCTGTTGGAGTACATCAGCTCTGAGTGTCAGCCGGAGCTGTGGATTCCGGAGGAACAGGTCACAGCTTCTCACTGAAACGGGATATCCGGTATTTGGGCGGATACAAGACATTTACTGTCCTGTTATTTCAGCCGCTGGTATTCCCGGGAAGCCGCTGCGTCAGCTGCCGATGGTGAAAATTAATGTCTAATTCCAAAGCTCTGAATTGTTCCTCTCTCTGCGAGTTTCCACCAGCCACCTGTCCAGTCGCAGCGTTTCATGAATGAAATGGAGACGCAGGCAACGTCTGACATCTGGAGTAAAAACAAACTGCTGGAGTAAAAACAAACTGCTGGAGTAACTCGACGGGTCGAGCAGCATCTATGGAACTCAACAGCTCGGACAGCTGCAGCCTGACCCACTGCGTTCCTCCAGCAGTTTGTCTTCTCAACAGTGGAATGTGCACGGTCTCTGCGCCTTTGGTCTTGTAGCAGCTCCGCTGCATTTACTGTGATTCTGTTTTACAGCCCGGGAAAGTGACACAGCATGATTGTCTGTGCTGAGAGTGGTTGTGCGGGTTAAGGACGAGAAACAAATAATCGACAGGTGGCAAAGCTGAGTAGTTGTGAAGAAATCCATGTTGTAGAATGAAGCTGTTGTGGATTTTAAAAAATAAATAAATATGAAATGACTGAATGTATGAAGAATTCAGTGAAATGCTCTCGGCGTCAGGGATAACATTGTGATCAACAGTTATCAATATTGTAATATATTTGTCTATTATATCTGCGATTAACACCGTTCCAGATGTCAGACGACTGCACTGAGACTTCTGCCGGTTGCTGAAACCCTCTCCATTGCCTCGTTGTGATGGATTCAGTGGGAGACGACGTCTGGCTGTGAGGTTGTGTCAGCCCGCACTGTACCGGTTGGAATTAGCCGACCTTCCATTGTAAAACCAACAAAATGGCAAATGATAAGATGTGAAACGCAAACAGAAAATGATGGGATCACTCAGCCCGGCAAGTAGCGTGTCTGGAACAAGAAACCAGTGAACGCTTGGCTTGGGGTCACGGGTCTTTCCCAGAACAGTTCTGGAGAAGTGTCGCGGACTTAGAACGTTAACCAGTTTCCCTTTCCAGATTTGCTGCTTGCCTGGTTGAGTGCTTCCAGGTTTTTAATATTTTTGATCCGTTATTTAATTGTTTCGTCACTGACATAGAGTGAGGCGAAGGGACGTAGTTCGTGTTTGGCTGTTGGATCAACGGCGCATTCTGCTGTCCCGATTTATTACTTTCATTCAGCAGAATAGGCGAACAGCGCCGGTACAGCTGATCCATCCCTCATTGCCTCTATGGAGGCAGTTATCCAGTTGGAGCTTCACTGCTACTACAAATTTAAGTCAGTATTTAGGAATGCTAGTCTAGATCTGACACACTTCACACGATGGTGTAATCTTCTCTGTCCACAGTAGCTCTGCGCCCTCTCTGGATCCTCCAAAGGAGACAGGAACGAGTTTCCACCGCTCGATGCAGCGACAAAGTGGAGCTGTCACCGGGACCGGTCAAACTCCTGCATTGGCTTCGGGTCTGGTCAGTAACTCCTCTGCTTTCTCTTCTCTTTCTTCCAGTTAACCTGGTGGCGATCGCGATACCGTCTCGGGGAAAGACCTGGTGGGAACGGAAGAGGCCGATCTCATGGTCGTTATCTCGGACCCCCTGCTGACGTGGATTGTTGAGATTTATCTTCCGCGGTCATTCCTCCGCATCACCCCCGTGTGCAGTCTCGGTATGTGGCTGGTGTTTGCAAGCACCGCGGTCTCTGTCTGGCTGACAGTCGCTTTCACCTTCGATCGATTTGTAGCCATTTGTTGTGAGAAGCTGAAGACAAAATATTGCACCGAGAGAACGGCGGCTGTGGTTACAGGGACAGTGAGTGTGCTGGGCTGTTCAGAGGCTGTCCCAAGGTACTTCACATACGAGCCTGAAGCAATAATTGACGATGTTCCCTGGAAATGTGTTCTGAAACTGAGCTTCAGTACATCCCCAGCATGGGCACAATTGAGTTGTTAAGCCACATTTAAACCCCCTGTGTCCCATTCTGTCTGATTTTGCTGCTCAATATCCTGACGGTCAAACGGATTTTAGCGATCAGTAGATTCCGCAGGCGGTTCCGGGGCCGCAGCAATGGAGAAGATGACAAGGACCCGGAGATGGACAACTGACGGAAATGCATCGTTTTACTCTTCAGTATAACCAGCAGTTTCATGTGGTTGTGGTAACACAAGTAGGGTTTTATATCTATCATCGAATTTCAAGGATTCACAGTTACACTTCCATTGATCCCCGTTCGATCACAGTATTCACATCGGGAATGCTGCAGGTTCTCAGCACCTGCACCAACACGTGTATTTACGCCGTGACTCAGAGCAAATTCCGACAGGAACTGAAGAACGCGGTGAAATACTCACTGAATCAGATTGTGAAAATCATTGAACGTTAGAAATAAATGGTCTGAAACATCACAATTAAATCTGCCGACCTGCTGCCTACCGGACATCCCCCACTTGTGGGAAATGGAAATTGTGTTATGAACATAGTTCTGAAATAACAGTGACAGCTGATCCCGTCCGCAGCCCGGTCTCACCATCCCAGAGATCCCCCCTTTGTGTCACACGCCCCTTCCCCACTCGCCTTTCAGTTTAATACGAACTTTTACACCTGTTCCCCGGTTCTGACAACGCATTTTCGACCTGGAGTGTTAACCCCGCTTCTCTTTCTGCAAATGTTGTCTGATCTGTTGTGCGCTGGCAGTATTTTTCTCGGCTCTCTCTCTGCCCTCTCCTGCTCCCGTCATGACCCGCTCCATTTCTTCACCGTCTTTTTCTTTTCTCTGTCTCTCTGTCACTCTCTCTCTCTCTCTCTTTCTCCCCCTCTCTCTATAATGCCTGATGCCTTCTCTTTCTCCCTCGAATTAACATCAGTTTGCAAAATTTAACTGTTTTATAAATGACGGTAAACAGCCGTTCCCTCTCCCTGAAGCTTCCTCTGTTCCAGAGTCAAAAAAGGTACCTCTGTTTCTCCATGTATTTTTTCCTCCACAGCTGAAATATCCCAGTGCTGCGAATATCTTCATAAACCGCTCGTCTTCGTCACTGCAATCTGAGCTCTTGTGTGACAGGATCATGGTCATGGAGTCGTGGAGCACAGAAACTGACCATTCCACACATTGGGTCCACACATCAATCACCGGTTTACACTGATCTCATTTTATTCTCACAACTTTCCCATCAACTCCTCCACTCACTTGCACACGAGGAGCATTTCAAAGGACCAATTAACCTCCCGACTATATGTTCAATTCCACTTTGGAATTTCTCTCCTGCGCAGTGGCCCTGGTTGCTTCTGAAAGTCCAGTGATTATCTGTGGACGACATGGACGAGATGAGCCGAATGGTGTCGTTGCTGAGCTGCAAAACAAAAACAAAAATTGTGCAGGAAATGCTGAGACCCTGTGGGAAGAGGAGCACAGTTTCAGGTCAAACACCTTTCGTCAGAAATGAAAAGGGAACAGAAGATGCCTGCAAGATGCAGGAGAGGATTTTGACCTGAAACGTGAACTCCTTTCTCTTCCCACAGATGTGGCCTCATCTGCTCAGTATTTCAGCATTTCTTGTGGCTGTTTTATGTTCCTGAAATATGAGTTATTTATAATTTTTCACTTGCTATCAGACCTAAAAATCATCCATCGGCTTCTGACACGAACCCGTGGGTCCAGAGAGTGTGAGTGACAATGAGATCACCTCTCATTCACTGAACTCCTGAGAGTGTCGATCCACTGTGCACCATGACAGGCTCTGAAGCACAGCAAGGAAGGGTGAAAGCAGGCCACAATAGTGATATTAGACCAGATAGTTATGGGGCAGACAGGAGACCCTGTGGCCGCAAAACGTACTCTAGGATGGTGTGATGCCTCCCTGGTGCCAGGGTCGAGGATGTCTCTGAGCGGTTGCAGAACATTCTCAAGAGGGAAGGTCAGCAGCCAGAAGTTATTGCACACATTGGGACTAATGACGCAGGAATAAAAAGGGATGAGGTCCTGCAGAATCGGGAGTTAGGAAACAGCATGAAAAGGAGTACCTTAAGGGTAGTAATAACTATGTTACTCGCCGTGCCACGGGCGAGTGAGGGTAAGAACAGGGCAATATGGCAGATAAATGCGCGGCCGAAGAGGAAATGCCGGAGGAGGGATTCAGATTTGTGAACCACTGGAATCTCTGTGGGACAGAAGTGACCTGCACAGAGGGAACTGTTCCAGATTCTCAAGATTTTTGGAAAGTGACCAACAATTATTCACTGTTTCCAATGTGACCTCTTTCTAGTATAACTCAGAGGGAGTCTACAGTTGAAAAGAACGCAGCCTTTGACAAAGTGCGGCATCAACAAGTGTTGATAAAACTGAAGTTAACGGGAACCAAAGGGAAGATACTTCAAGGGTCAGAGTTATCTTCCGCGCTGTGGAAAACTGTTGTAGTTGTCGGTTATCCATCATCCCAGCCCCAAGACATCACTGCAGGAGTTGTCCCCCAGGCTCAGCCACATTCAGCTGTTTCATCAACGCCTTTCCTTCTATCACGTGGGGATGATCACTGACGATTTAGTTATCTTCCCACTCCCCGCAAATGAAGCATCCCATTGCTGCGTGCAACAAGACATCCGGGGATGGGTTGACCAATCACAGGTAACGTTCCGGCAACAGGAGTTCCAGGTAATGACCATCGCGACAGGAGTGGAACCCCGGGTGTTACCGCTGACCAGAAACTACACTGGGCGAGCGACAGAAACATCGAGACTATTGTGAGATCCGGGTGCTCTGGGGTATTGTTAGAAATCGCTCCTCTTATTGTGCTTCGAGACTGGCCGGGAGTGTGACTTAATTTTGGGGGAAACTGTGCACCATTGAAAAGGTAGAGTTTTGATTGATTCACAGCTGATGTGAGTTACAAGAAACTCTATTCACAGCTCATCAGCTGTTGCAGGTGTCGACTCTCAGCTGAATAAATCCTCTGCGTTGTGTAAAGGCAATCTGTTGGAGGATGGGAACGTCACGTGGATGAAACGGTGGATACGTTTAAATTGAGTCCATCTGAAACTGCAAAAGATGGGACTCGTCAAGTCACCACTGTCAGGGTTTAATTTCCGAATAAAAATACATATATTTTTTTAAAAATGAGGTTGATAATGAGTGTGAGAAATTATTTCGTCACTCCTTGAAAGCAGATCAGGGATTTCATTTTCATCCCTCATCTTTTCCCGGTCAATCAATGAACGGATCAACGCATTTTCCAGTCCTCACTCTCTCTCTATTCTAGATGCCTACAGGAAACTGTATGCCTACAGATGCCCGACATGTCCCAGATGATGTGCTCACACTGAGTGACGTCCGTCTGTTCACCCCTCGCTCGTGTCTTTGTTTACCCTGTGGAATCTCTCTCCTCTCGCCCCCTCCATTCCCGACAGAGACTCTGTCCCCTTCTTCTGCACAGACCGATGTCATGTCTTCGTTCCGAGTCTCAATCACTCTCCCTGTTCCACAGGAATATTCACGTTTGTACCCTGAACGCGCGCACTGGGGCTTTGGAATTCCCTCTTCAGTCTCAGGCCACATTCCCTGCTCCCTCGGTGTTGAGCCTCCCATCGTTTTCCGATAATTCACCTCCAGTCCATGTACTCCTCTTCCAGTCCCATCGCCAACGGGAGCGGCTTCTCCCTGTCTACTCTTCCTATGTCCTTTGTCACTTCACGTACCCCAATTACATTACGTCTCAATCTCCGCTGTTCCAAAGGGAACAACCTGTTAAATTCCATGCCCCGCCTCATGAAGGAACTCACCTGTTTGGATGCGTCACACCCTTATCTGCATTAGCTGTCACGTTAGGGGTCTCTGTACTTGAACATCAAGGCTCGTCCATCCCCTTAATACACATTAAAATACACCTGTGCAAGTCAGGGGAGAATTTAACGCACCGATGACAGTCTCGCACCGGTCCATGTCCGCCCTTGTATATCCAGTGTCGGGCTCAAACAGCCCATAAATACTGCGGTTGCTGGAAATTGGACGACATCGAAACATGGTCTGTAACTCAGCAGGTCACGCAGCGCCCGTGGAGAGAGAAGACAGAAGTGTCAGGTCAATACCCCATGACAGCAGACAGAACATGAGTTCAGCCCCGCCAACCGATCTCAGTCTCTACCACCTGCTGAATCCCAGGTGCTGGGGGAAGAAAACCGGCCGTCCTCACCCGCTCTGGACTGTATGTGACTCCAGCCCACCCCAGTGGGGTTGTCTGGTGACGGTCAGCAAACCCTTTCTGAAAGAAGAGAGTGAATCCGGCCCTGCCGCCCAGCGCGGGCCTCTCTGCAGAGTCCCCTCCCCGCCCCCCCCCCCCCCCATCGCCATCGCCATCACTGCCTGGGCGCCAGGTCAGGATCCCGGAGCCCCGTCACTGAGAGCCCAATTGGAGCTCCCTCACCACACCGAGCGCAGCGGCCCAGGGAGGCGGCCCGGAACCACCTTCTCCAGGGCAGCTGGGGAACGGCAATAACCGCTGTCCCTAATGCTGATGCCCACATTCAGAGACTGAGAGTAAACTGGGAGATCTGGCGGTGTGGTGGCGGGGTGAGGAAACACTGTACCACTCTGAGTGAGACTCCCTCCGTCCAATTGCCCGCCCTGAGTTCAGGGTGAAAGGTCATCGACCTGAAATGTTAACTCTGTTTCTGCACAGACGCTGCCTGACCTGCCGAGTGTTTCCTGCAGTTTCTGTTTTTAGTTTATGATCAATCCTGTTTCTCTGACTCCGGGATTGGTGATGTCCCCGTCCGTCCCGGGACACACTGATCCCAGCGCAGGGCCAATGTCCTTCTGGCTGCCGAGCTGTGAGGAGCGCGGTAGTCGTGGCTGAGTGGTTAAGGCGATGGACTAGATATCCATCGGGGTTTCCCCGCACAGGTTCGTAATCCTGCCTACTACGGCAGCAACGGGTCCGGCCGGAGTAACCGGTATAATTTTGAGGGGTGTTGATTATTTGGTCCCGGAGTGAAAATTCCATGGAATAAATGACACTGTTTTGTTACTGCATTTCAATGCTTCTGTTATGAATTTGGGACGTTGACCTGGAAATTCTCTCCGGTGCAATGGTCCTGGTCACTCCTGACCTTGTTTCCGACCAGAAACGTTACCTCTGTTTCTCTCTCTCCACAGATGCTGCTCGACGTACTGAGTGTTTCTACCGTTTTCTGTTTTCTATTTTCCGTGACTCCCTGAACCAAACCAATGATGCAGGTGGTGAAAAGCCGGGTCCCAGCACCGGTCCCTAGTCACCGCCTCCCAACCCGGGAACGGCCCATTGATTCCCGCTTCCTTCAGCTAGTCTCGGTCAGTGCATTCGGCTGTTACCCGGAAGACTGGTGGTTCGAGCCCACCCAGGGACGCTGTCGATTCGGCAGCTTTTGCTGTGCGTGTCATTCTCAGCTGGGTAACACTGCGCTGTCCGGAGGCGGGCGCTCCCTGCTGCTGCCTCACTGGGCTCAGTGGGAGCCCTCCCTGTGGGGTCTCACGTCCGGGTCCGGATGTTCCGCTCCCTTTTACCCGAATGTACGAGTTTCTCCGGTGACATCCTTGGACCTAACGGACTTGCCAGGACTAATGTCTTGTTTTGATTTAATTCCAAATGGCCTCTGCCCCAAAATATTTTCATGGCATGTGGGGAGAGCGCAGAACAAGGGCTTGAACTTGGATGATGAGCCATGGTCGCACGGAGTGGTGGAGCAGGATCGGCTGAATGGCCAGTGGCAGCCTTGTTGTCTCTGTTCCAGTACCTCTGTTTTATGCTCAATGGGTGAGACACAGAAAAGAGCGGACTTCTGAAATTACGGAGCAGCAGTGGGGATGTAGCTCGGTGGGAGAGCGCATGCTTTGCATGTATGAGGTCCCGGGTTCAATTCCCGGCATCTCCACGCTGGTGATCTTGAACTTTGAATAATTCTGACTGACCTCAGAACGGACTCGGACTGTGAAATCCAAACCTGATGTTGTCCCGAGCCACAGAGAACTGGGAAGGTGACATCTGACAGGGATAAATAACCTGGAATATTGCATCGCCAACTCCCAGAGATGCGCCTCTTAATTTAACCTTGTACCTGGGAGAGAGCACAGACAGCAGATTAATGGTAACAGGAAGAAAGGAGGGAGAGAGAGAGAGAATGGGAAGAGATAAAGTAGTCAGCGAGGGGAAAGAAGAGGCCAGCAGAAGAAACTGTGTGAAGTCGGAAAGGAAAACGGCAAGAAGAATAAAAGAGAGAATGCAGAACGATGCAAGTGTTTGCCCAACAGCAGAGTGGCGCAGCGGAAGCGTGCTGGGCCCATAACCCAGAGGTCGATGGATCAAAACCATCCTCTGCTATTCTTCAGCTGAACATTTTACAACAGGACGCTGTCACTTCACACATCCACACAATATACATTTCACTTCACTTCGAATGAAAATCACGCGTCTCAATATTAAAGTTCCTTTCATTCCATTATTCTGTGTGGACAGGTTCGTTGGGGAGAACGACGGTCCGTGTTGTGCTCAGCTATGGTCCAATACAGAATGTTCTCTGCTCTATGAGGCTGTGCTCCGATATAGAACAGAAAATGCTGGAAACACTCAGCAGGTCAGGCGGAAATCGAAAGCGACTTCACGTTTCAGTCCCGGGACCCGTCAGTAGAACCGGACAGAGAGAGGGAGAACAAGATCACACACAAGATCACAATGCAAAGGAGAAGAATAGGTCATTCGGCCCATCGAGTCTGCTCCGCCACTTCACCATGAGCTCCCATCCAGCCCCAATTCCCGGCCTTTTCACCATATTCCTTGATACCCTGACTAACTAAATACCTATCAATCTCTTCCTTAAACATCCCCAATGAGCGGGCCTCCACAGCTGTATGTGGCAACGAATTCCATAAATCCACGACCCCCTGGCTAAAGAAATTTCTCCTCATCTCTTTTAAATGGGGACCCTCTAATTCTAAGACTGTGCCCTCTTCTCCTGGATTCACCCACCAAGGAAAACAACTTAGCCACATCTACTCTGTCCATTCCTTTCAACATTCGACATGTTTCTATGCGGTCCCCTCTCATTCTTCTGTAATCCAGTGAGTACAGTCCAAGAGCCGACAAACGCTTCTCGTATGTCAGCCCTTTCATTCCGGGAATCATCCTCGCAAATCTTCGCTGAAGCCTCTCCAACATCACTGCATCCTTTCTAAGATATGGGGCCCAAAACTGCACACAGTATTCCAAATGAGGCCTCACTAGTGCACCGTAGAGCCTCATCAACATTTCTTTACTTTTATACACTATACCTCTAGAAATGAATGCTAACATGGCATTCTCTTTCCTTACTGCCGATCCAACCTGGTTGTTAACCTGTAGGGTATCCTGTACGAGGACCCCCAAGTCCCTTTGCACTTCGGGATTTTGAATGTTCTCCCCATCTAGATAATAATCTGCCCGTTTATTTCTTATTCCAAAATGTGCAACCGCACATTTCTCAACATTGAATCTCATCTGCTATTTCTTTGCCCATGTTCCTAAACTGTCCAAGTCAAGTGAATGTTCAGCAGCAGAGAAGGTGGGGAGTGGGCAGTGGGAGAACAAGGGGAACATCTCTGACAGGGTGAGACCAAACACATCACGTGACGGGGCTGTGGGACACACAGGACAGGCCGGCTTTACCCCTGGAAAGGGGAAACACGGAGCCACAATGACAGCCGGCTGACGGGCAGAAATGTCCAGTTCCGAGACAGGGGAAGGGGTTTGGAGACGGTGTGAGGAAGGTTTTCATCCAAAGGGTGGTTGGTCTCTGGACCGCACGACCTCAGGGGGCGGCGGAGGCAGGAATTCTCACAACATTGATGAAGTATCCAGATTAACAATGAAGTCGCTAAGGCAGAGACGTTTGTGGGACAAGTGCTGGACAATGGGTTTAGCACAGAAGGAAATGTTACGGTCGGTGTGGACATTTCTGTGCTGTGTAACCCTGTGTTACACCTGTCAGTGCAGAAACACCGGGATGATTGTAGTTGTCGGTTACCCATCATCCCAGCCCCAGGACATCACTGCAGGATTTCTCCGCCAGGCCCAGCCACATTCAGCTGTTTCATAAACGACTTTCCTTCCATCAGAAGTGGGGATGATCGCTGACGATTTAGTTATCTTCCCAGTCCCCGCACATGAAGCAGGGAAGGGTTAGAGGGATATTGGCCAAATGTGGGCAAATGGGACGAGTCAAGAAAGGCATCTTGGTCGGCATGGACCGGCTGGGCTGATTATCTGCTGATTTTCCATTAGTAACCTTTCAGACTCACTTTGCATAGCACCTGCAGCCACTTTCTGAATGTTTTTGGAAAGAAATCGCAGAATAAATTGTTACTATTTATGTTTTCCCATTTGTGACGAGCTGTATCTAATTTTCTATCTCATATTTTGTGCATTTCATATAATCTTCTCTCTCGGTTACAATTTCTATTTCCCTTCAACAGATAAGGACTTTGCATCGAAATGTCTCTGAAGCTCTTTTTTTCAGGACAGTTTCAGCAATGTCTCTGCAACACTGACAGGGTCCCAGCGGCTCCTCTGATTGACAGCTCGCTCCGCCCCGCCTCCCGGGGTGGTACCGCCTCGTCACGTGGTAGGCAGCGAACAGGTCGGGCCTGTGCGCGTTGACGTCACAGACGTCGTTCCCCTAGCAACGGGCCGGTCGGGGCCCGGGGCGGCGGCGAGGCCTGGGCTCCAGGGTGGGGGTGAGGCTTCCCATCGGCCGGGGCGGGGCGGCAGCTCCACGGGGCCGGGCCGCAGCGGCCGGGGGTGGGGCCCATGTGTTCGGTGCCCGGTGCCCGGAGGGGTGGGGGGGCCGCACTGAAGGGACAGCGGGTGGGGAAGGAGGCGGACGGGTCGCCGCCTTCAGTAGCGGGGCAGAGAAGGGAAGAGCAGCGAGGGGCCGGGAGCCGGAGGCGGCCGGGGGGCGGACACTGGGGAGGCCGCAGCGGGCCTGTGGTTCCAGTGTTGCCTCCGTCCCCGCGGGGCGGCCTGAGGATGCAGGGCCCGGGGGTTGATCCCCCTGGGATCAGATCCCATGGGCTGGGAAGGGGAAGCATTGAGCCGGCTGAAGCTGCGCTGAAAGGGCCGCTGCAGAGAAACTGCTCCCTCCAGTCGGCACCTCTGACACCAGCCGACAGGGGCTCCCGGGGGCAAACCAGGGCAGCAGCTGCTGGCAACACCCGGCAGGTCGGGCAGCATCTGCGGGGAGAGAAGCAGAGGTTCAGTCCCGTGTCTCAGCTCTGGTTCTGTCTCCACAGACGCTGCCTGAGCTGCTGAGGGTTCCCAGCAGGGGCTGCCTCTGTCTCGGGGTTCCCGCATCTGCAGGGTTTTGTTAACCTCCCAGCTAAAAAATAATTAGGGTCCTGAGGTCAAGGACTGAACTGAAGTGGGGTCGGTCTGTATCTGCTGGGGTTTAGAAGAATGAGAGGTGACCCCATCGGCTTCTCCTGTGGTTTGCAGGGTGATGTGGAGAGATAGAGGAGGCGGCGACTGGATCAGACGGGCTGCTCCTCGCTCTCTGCCGTTCCCATGTGGATCTGTGACCTGACTGATGGGGTCTGTGGGCCTGACTGCTCCTCCACTGTGGGCATCGGCCTCTTCTCTTCCTGCCTGCCGGCCGGTGAGCAGTCAGTGTCTCTGTTCCTCTCATTACCTAACAGACCCTGTGACCCTCTGACATCTCTGCTCTCCTCCCTCTGTGGCCCCTTTTGTATCCTCACATCCCTTCCATTTCAGACAGGAGGCCTGTGACCAGCGGTGAACCACAGGGACTGGTGCTGCTCCTCTGTTGTTTGTCATATACTGTACATTAATTACAGGTGACTCCAAAATTGGTAACATTACACAAAGAAACAGATAAAACTGGGAATGACAGGTTGAATTTAGCTCAGGCTATATCAGTTGCATTTTGGCAAGTTAATCCAGGTCAGCACCATGGCAAGGGCCTGGAGATTGGTGCAGGACAGAGAGACCTCCATGGATGGTTCCCTGAAAGTGGTGACACAGGCAGTCTGGGTGGTGAAGGAGGTTACGCTTGCCTTCAGGGCACTGAGTACAGGGGTCAGGATGCCATGTTACAACTGTACAAGATGTTGGTGAGATTGCATGTGGTGTATTGTGTGCAGTTCTGGTCACCCAGCTACAGAAAGGATGTGATTCAGCTGCAGAGTGTGCAGAAAAGACAAGGACGTTCCCGGGACTGGAGGGCTGGAGTTACAGGGAAAGGCTGGAGAGGCTGCAGCTGTTTCCCTGGAGTGTTGGGGGCTGTAAGGTGACCGTGTAGAAGGGTATAAAATCATGAGGGGCGTAGATGAGGTGACTGTTCACAGTCTCTTCCCCAGAGTTGGGCAGTCTAAACCCAGAGTTAAGGTGAAAGGGGAGCCGTGTAAATGGGACCTGAGGGGCAGTTTTCCACACACAGGATGGTGGGTCTGTGGAGGAAGCTGTAGAGGCAGGTACAATTACACTTAAAACACAGGTACATGGATCAAAAAGGTTCAGAGGGATATGGGCCAAATGCAGGCAGATGGAACTAGCCCAGGTCGGCAACTTGGTCAGCACGGATGGGTTGGGCCAAAGGGCCTGCTTCTCTGCTGTATAAATCTATGACTCTATTTCGGGAAGTTAAACCAGAGCAGGATGTACACAGTGAATGGCAGGGTCCTGGGATGTTGCTGAGCACAGAGACGTTGTGTGTTCCTGCCTCCACCACCTCTGGCAGCTCACTCAAGGTACTAACTGTGTGAAATGATTACCCCTCAGATCCCCTTTAAGCCTCCCCGCTCTCACCTTAAACCTCTGCCCTCTAGCTTCAGACACCCATATCATGGGAAACAGACACTAACTCTCTACCCCATCTGTGCCTCACATAATTTTATACACCTCCATAATGTCACCTCTCAGCCTCCTTCACTCCAGGGAAAAAACAGACCCAGCCGATCCAATCTCTCCTGAAAGCTCAAGCTGTCCAATCCAGGCAAAACCCTTTCTGCACCCTCTCAAGTGTAATCACACCTTTCCTGTGGCGTGGTGACCAGAACTGTCCACAACACTCGGAGTGTGGCCTGACCAACGGTTTGTGCAGCTGTAACACGTCCCAACTCTTTTCTATAATTTTGTGGCTGATGAGGGCAGCATGTTAAACGTGGTCTTCATCACCCTGTCTACCTGTGTTGTCACTTCCAGGGAACTGTGGAACAACACTTAAGAAGCATCTGCACAGGTTAGTGAATGAGCAAGGCATGGAGGGATGTGGAGTGAATGCAGGCAGGTGGGATTGCTGGAGATAGATGTGATGGTCGGCAGAGACATGATGGGCCGAAGGGCCTGTTCCTGTGCTGTACAACCTTGTGACTGTGACACTCCACCATTGCCTACAGTGACTTTGGCTGCTTGGGCCCTCAGCTCTGAGCTTGTCTCACTGAACCCCTTGTCCTCTGAGATGATACTTGGACCCTCTCACTGTGACCGAGCTGTCAGCCATCTCTCCTAATATTATCCACAATGTTCCCCAATTTCCCACAGAAGAGGAGTGTTATTGATGCATCTGGAGAGATTCGTGCCCCACAGGAGGGAGGTGGTTCATTATTTGCCTCTTCGTCCCCTGGTCCAACAGAAATCCCTGCCCCTGGGCTCCACTTCCTTTAGTCATTCACAGATTCACTAGTTCCCAATTGCTTATATGCAGTGTATACCTCCCTCTATTTCTTAACCACAGTCTCAACATCTCTCATCAGCCAGATTTCCTGAAAGCTTCCAGCCTTGTCCTTCACCTTAACAGGAACATGCAGGCCCTGAACCCTTGACATCCCTCTTTGAAAGGCCTTCCATTTGGCAGACGCTCCTTTCTCTGCAAACAATCTCACCCAGTCAACCACTGCAAGATTCCGTGTAATGGCTTCAAAATTTGCTCTGCCCCAGTTCAGGACCTTAACCTGTGTACTGACCGTATCCTTCTCCATAACTATTTTAAAACTAATAGAACTATGGTCATTGGACCCAAAGTGCTCACCGACAGACACTTCCGCCACTTCTCCTGCCGCATTCCCCAGAAATCTCCCTTTTCCAGAACTACTTCGAAATTTCCTGAGTTCTGTTCACTCACTCCACAGTCCTTGTCCACTGACACTTCACCCACCTCCCTGCACTGGACCCAGTAGGACTATCTATGTACTGGCACAACAAGCTCTCCTGGATGCACTTGAAACATTCTACCTCTGATCCTTTCACACAAAGTGGATCCAGTTAATATTGGGGAAGATAAAATGCCCCGACTACTGTGACCCTATTCCCATTACACCTCAGTGTGATTTCCCAAGAGATCTGCTCCTCAATCTCCCACCAACTGTTGGGAGGCCTGCAGTATAATAGAAATGCCCTTTTATTTCTAAGATCTGCACACACAGCCTCATGTGAAGAGCCTTCAGAGACATCCTCCTTCATTACTGCAGTGATGGTGTCCTTAACCAATCTTGCAATGCCCCTGCACTCTTACTTCCCTCCCTACCACGTGTGAACCTCCTACACACCAGGGTGATGAGTCTCCAGGGTGCAGAAGGTAACGTGATAGAGAGGAAAGCCAAATATTGTTTTAAACGTTGCATTTGTACCCACCTCTACAGCTTCCTCTGGCAGCTCATTCCATGAACTCACCACCCTCTTGTGTGGGAGAAGTTCCCCTTCAGGTCACTGTTAAATCTTTCCTCTTTCACAAATCCATGTCCTCTAATTTTAGACTCTCCGACCCTTGGAAAAAGTCAGTGATCATCCACCTAATCCACCCCCCCCCCCCATGATGTTATAAATTTCTATAAGGTTCCTCAGCCTCCTAACCTCCAGGAAAAAAATAGGCATGCCCTCTCCAGTCTCCTTTTAACTCAAGCCCTAAGTCTCAGTAACATCCTCGGGAATCTTTGCCGCACCCTGTCCCGCTTCATTGCATTCTGCCTATAGCTGAGTGACCAGATCTGCCCACAGTACAATGTGGTGTCACTAACAACTTGTACAGGTGTAACACAAAGTCCCAACTCCTGTACTCGGTGCCCTGACCGATGAAGGCAAGTGTGCCTAACACCTTTGCCGTCCTGTCTCCCTGTGTTTACAACACTGCCCAGGGCCCTGCCATTTCCTGTGCAAGTCCCGCCCTGGTTTAACTTCTCAAAATGCAACACCTCACACTTGTCCCAGTTAAATTCCATCTGCAGTTCCTTGGCCCACCTCCCCAGTTCATCAAGATCCACTTACAGTCTTGGATAAACTTCACTGTCCACGGTACCACTGATTTTGGTGTCATCCACAAACTTACTGACCATGTTATCAACGTGATCATCCAAATCGTTAATATAGATGACAAACAACAGTGCACCCAGCACTGATCCTTGTGAACACAACGGGTCACGCGTCTCCAATGTTGCAGCCACTGATGTCAGGCTCACCGGCCTGTAATTCCCTGGCTTGTCCTTGCAGCCCTTCTTCAACAAAGACACAATGTTAGTCATCCTCCCGTCTTCCGCTACCTCACCTGTGGCTGAAGCTGATGCAAATATCTCCGGCAGGGCCCCTGCAATTACTTCCAAAGCTTCCCACGGTGTCCCAGGATACAATTGATCAGGTCCTGGGGATTTATCCACATTGATATGTTCTTCTCTCAGAGGCCGTGTCTCTGTGACTGCAACACTCCCACACCCTCTCCTGCTGATCAACTCTGTCAGTCCATCTGTTTCACCAGTGCATTAAAATGGATTCAGTTTCCCCTCCACCCCTCCCAAGTCAGGCCCATGTCTGCTCTGTCCACTGGACTGACCCGGCTGGGTGTGAAGAAGTGCCTCCTGACATCCCCAGTGCACAGCCTGGCTCTAATTCTCAGGCCATTCCCCCTTGTTCTGGACTATCCCACCAGGGGAAGTAGTGTCTCTGCTCTTATCTGATCAGTTCCATGAATTGCATTCCAGTGTCAGGGTTGTACAGGTCTCTGTCCCTGAAGTGCTGGGGCTGTCCTGGCGTTTAATGGAGTACAGGTCTGTGTGCTCAGTGCACAGTGCTGAGAGTTTTATAGCTCTGTGTCCTTATGGTGAAGGACTTGATGTTGTAAAATTCGCTGTCCTTGTCATCCACTGCGGACTGTTTCTGTATAGTGCAGTGTGGGGGGTTTATGTGGCTGTGTCCTTAAGGTGCGGGGCTGTGGTTTGTACCCTCTGTGTCCCTGCAGTACAGTTCTGGGTGTTGTATCATTCTGTGTCCTCACACCACACTGGTCTGATGGTGACACTTGTATCTGCACCGTGCTGGAAGTTGTAAAGTCCTGTGTCCTTGCAGTGCTGGGATTGTAAATGGCTGTGTCCATACGATCCACTGCTGCAGCACAACGCTCCATGTTGTAAAGTCTGTGTGTTCATGGTACAACACTTCCTGTTGTAAAGGTCTTTGCTCTCACACTGCAACGTTCTGTGTTGTGAATACCTCTGCCCTCACATTACCACAAGAACACAAGGGAACAGGAGTAGGTCACCGGTCCCTCAAGCCTGGCCCATGATTCCATATCATTGCTGATCTGCCTCAAGCCTCCTCTACCAAATCAGTCGCACTTGGACTCAGTTCTCCAGTTTTGCAAACATTTATCTCCCTCCTCTATAAATCCCTCCAGTGATCCAGCTTCCCCGTCCCTCTGAGGTAGAGAATTGTAGTCCTTGCCATACAGTCAAACAGTGGTGTTTTACGGGACTGTGCCCTTTCAGTACAGTGCAGGGGTTTTATTATTGTTTCCTGTCAGTTCACTACAGTGATGTACAGGGCACACAGAGCAGTATCAGTGACCTGTTGTTGTGTCAGCTGAAGGTGTCCCCCACTGGTACAGTGTGTGGATGGCCGGGAAGTGTAAAGCCAGAAAATGCTGGAAATACTCACTGCATGCAGACTGACCTAAGGACTTTGAGCATTTTCTGTTTTTATTTTAGACTTCCAGCATTTCCAGATTTGTATTTCATTCTTTATTTTGTATGATTACCAGTTGTAAAGGTCTGTGCCCTTACAGTACGGTGTCGGCTGTTGTAAAGGTCTGTGCCCTTACAGTGCAGTGCCGGCTGTTGTAAAGATCTGTGCCCTTACAATACAGTGCTGGCTGTTGTAAAGGTCTGTGCCCTTACAGTACAGTGCTGATGATGTTTATAACTCAGAGTTACTTTGCATAGCTGGGATTGTCCAGCTCTGGGCCATCAGTGATGTGTTTTGTTAAATCTCTGCCCCGATATTAGACAGCTGGGTGGTGCACTGGTCTGTGTCCTCACTGGCCGTTGTTGTGTTCTGACAGCTCAGTGTGCTTGTGATACAGTGCCAATGTTTTTACAGAAGTGTGTCCTTGTTACACACACTGACCGTGTCCACCCTGGACTTTAAACACAGGTGGTGTGGGAAGGGAGAGGCTCATGGAAGAGACCATTTGACCCATCAAGTCTGTGACAGGCTCCCAGTACAATCCCATCAGTCCCATCCCCACTCTCTCCCCACAGCTCTGCAGGTTATTTCTCCTGAAGTACCTGTCCCATTCCCCTTTGAACGCCCTGATTGGGTGTTCCCACCACCCTTGCAGGCAGTGAGTCCTGGATGAGAGCCACACTCAGAAGAACACAAGACAACAGGAGCAGGAGTTGCCCACCCTGGCCCCTCACACCTGCCCCACCATTCACTGTGATCGTGGCTTATCTGTCCTAGGCCACAACTCCCCTTCTGTGACAGTTCCACATCCCCCTCACTTCCCTCGTCTTTCCACCATGTCCCCCTCCTCTTTCCATCCCTCCAGTGATGCAGCCTCCATCCCCTCCAGGGTAGAGAATCCCAGACATTCCCCACCTCTGCGAGAAGTTGCAGCACATCAGCTTTAAATGGCCCCTCCCTGCCCCTGTACCTCTGTCCCCTCATTCCAGGCTCTCCCACTGGCGGAGACACCTCAACACCTCCCCTGTCGTCACCCTGAGGGACCAGGGGTGTTGCAGTAAGGTCACCCCTCGTTTTCCTGAAGCCCAAAGAACTTGGATCTAATTTCTCCAGAACCTTGGGACAGGACAACCCTTTGATCCCAAGGATTATCCTGCTGAATCCGTTTTGGACTGCCCCCAGTGCCAGCAGATCCATTCTTCAGTAAGGGGACCAGAACCGTGCCCAGTGCTCTAGGTGTGGCCTCACCAACTCCCTGTACAACTGCAACAACACTTCCCTATTTCTAATCTCCACCCTCCTGTAACAAAGACCAACGGATTATTTCCCTCCCGAACTACTGGCTACTGAGCTGCACTGATTCATACACAAGAAAACTGAGATCCCTCTGTACCTCACCCCTCTACAACGTCTCCCCATTTAGATCACAACCTACCCCTTGATTCCCATGACTGAAGTCCATGACCTCACACTTCCCCACATTAAACTCCAGTGACCAAGTGTTCTCCCACACACCCAACCTCTCTGTATCCTGTTGCAGAGACCAAATGTCCACACCACAACATGCCCTCCCACCTGTTTCCCTGTTACTGACAGACTTGGATACCTCGCCCTCTGCCCCTCCTCCAGGTGATTAACATCAATGGTAAATAATTGAGGGCCCAGAACTGATGCTTGGGACACTCCACTGGTTACATCCTCCCAGTCTGAAACAGCCCTGTTTATTCTGTCTCTGTCTTCTTGTGTGATAACCAGTCTTCAGCCCATGTTAACACACTTCCCCCAGTACTGTGAGCTCTGGTCTTGTGCATCAGCCTTTCATGTAGCACCTTGTCAAATGCCTTCTGAAAATCCAAACACACCACATCTACAGGTTCCCTTCTAACGTCTCGAACAACTCCGGCATATTGGTCAAAGATGCCCAACTGTTGATGTTGACGGAGTCACTGAGGGGTGCAGCACAGAAACAGGCCCTTCAGCCCATCGTGTCCATGCCGACCACTGTACTTCATCCTGGTCCCATTTACCCCATTTGTTCCACATCCTTCTCTGCCTCGGTGATTCAGGGCTGGTCTGGGTACGTGTGAAACGTTGTGGGTGAATCTGCCTCCACCTCCTCAGGCAGCACATTCCTGATTCCCTCCACTTTCTCTGTGTGAGGGAGTTCCCCCTCAGGTCCCCTCTGAACCTCCTCCCTCCCACACTTCACCTCTGCCCTGCGGGTTCAGACACTCCCACCAAGGGGAGCATATTCTTACTATTTACTTTATCTCTCCTCCTCATACTTTGTATCCCTCTGTCAGATCACCCCTCAGCCTCCCCCCCCTCCAGAGACAACAAACCCAGTCTAACCAAGGTCTACTTGTAACTGAAAGACTCCAATCCAGACACATTCTCCCCTGCACTCCCTCCAGTGCAGTCCCTTCCCTCTGTGCGGTGACCAGAACCACACCCAGTGCTCCAGCTGTCCCCTTCCCAATGGTGGATAAAGCTGTCACCTGCTGTCCCTGCGCTTCTGGTCTCTGCAGCAGCTGATGAAGGCAAACATCCCATGTACCTCCCTCACCACCCCACCTACCCTGTGCTGCCACTTTCAGGGATCTGTGGTCCCTCCGTTCCCCAACATTCCCTGGGGCCCCACCATTTACTTGGTACGTCCGACCCCAGTAAACCTTCCCCAGTGCATCACCCCACTCGTATCAGGATTAAATTCCCTCTGCCATTCCTCTACCTGATGTTCCAGCTGCTGAATCTCATGTTGTGGTCTGAGACCATCCTCCTCACTGTCGACATCACCACAGATGTTTGTGTCAGCCACAGACTCACTGATCACACCTCCTACATTCACAGCCAAGTTGTTCCTTGGTGTGTATCACAGACATCAGTGATGCCAGCACCAATCCCTGTGGGACACCACTGGTCCCAGACTTCCACTGGGAAAACCAACCCTTCACCACCACCCTCTGTCTCCCATTTCCAAGCTCATTTTAGACCCAATTTGCCAACGTGCCTCGGATCCTCTGGGCTGTAACTTTCTGAGCCAACCTCCCATGGCTGAACTTTCACAGAGTCAGAGTTATACTGCAGGGAAACAGACCCTAAAGCCCAACTCGTCCGTGCTGACCATGTTGAGCTAGTCCCATTTGCCTGTGTTTGGCCCATATCCCTCAACCTTTCCTACCCTTGGACCTGTCCAAATGTAGTTTAAACATTGTAATTGTACCCACCCCTACTGCTTCCTCTGGCAGCTCATTCCATATACCCACTACCCTCCGTGTGGGAAAATCTGCTTCTCTGGACCCACTTAAATCCCCCCTCACCTGAAACCTCTGCTCTCCAGTTTTAGACTCCCCTACCCTGGGGAGAAAGACTGTGACCATCCACAGAACATAGAAGAGTACGGCACAGAACAGGCCCTTCGGCCCACAGTGTTGTGCTGACATAGCTATTCACTCCTGCCTATAGAATGCCCATATCCCTCTATTTTCCACTCATTCATCCATCTTATCTGTGCCCCTCATGATATTATAAACCTCCATAAGGTCAACCCTCTGCCTCTTATGCTCGAGGGAAAACAGCCCCATCATCTCAGACCGGTTACCATCTTAGTGAATCTTCCCTGCACCCTTTACTGCTTACTGACAGCCTCCCACCAGCATGTCCCCAGTCACTGCAGTACAGCAACACCATCATCACTTTGCACTGAAGTGAATCTTTTTTGTTTGAATTGTGTTCTTTCTTATAAAAATTGTGTATAATTTTGTATAATTGATGTTTTTCTTGAGAATGCTGCTTATCTGATGCTGCGTCTGTGTGAAGCTGCTGCAGGGAAGTTCTTCACTGCACCTGTGCACACATGTACTTGTGCCTGTGACCATAAACTCGACTTGGACCTGTCCAGTTATTGAGTCACAGATTAACACGGCATGGAAACAGGCCTTTGGCGCAACTCATCCGTGCCGACCAAGGTGCCCATCTAAGCTAATCCCATTTGCATCTTGGGCCCACGTCCCTCTGAACCCCTCCTGTCCGTGTACTTATCCAAATATCTTTTAACTGTTGCAGTTGTACAATGATGTCATGTGATGGACTCCTGCACTCAGTGATGAAAACATGCACACGCCAAACGCTGCCTTCACCCTGTCCACTTGTGTTGCCACTTTCAGGGAACGATGTACTTGTACCCAGAGGGTCTCGGTCCTACACCACTCTCCAGGGCCCTGCTGTTCACTGTGCAAGTCCTGTCCTGGTTTCACTGACCGAACACTTTGCACTTGTCCGAGTTAAATTGCATCTGCCATTCCTTGGCTGATTTTCCCAGTTGATCCAGATCCTGCAGCAATGATAGATAACCTTATTCACCGTCCATTATACCCTTGATGTTGGTTCACCTACAAACTTACTGACCATCCATCTATGTTCTCATCCAAACTGTTAACAAGGATGGCAAACAACAGGGGACGCATCACCAACCCCTGTGCACACCACTGGTCACAGGGCTTCTATCTCAGAAACAACCCTCCACTGCCACCCTCTGACTGTTTCCAAGCCAATTATGCATCCAGTTGGCTCACACACCCTGGACCCAAGTGATCCTGACTTCCGGGCCAGCGGACCATGTGGGACCTTGTCAAAGGCCTTGCTGAAGTCCTTTGAAACAATGTCTGCAGTCCTGCCTTCATCAATCCCTTTGGTCACCTCTTCAAACAATGCAATAAAATACATGAGCCATCATTCCCCATGCACAAGGCCATGCTGAATGTCCCCAATGTGTCTGTGCCTTTCCAGCTGCAGGTAGATCCTGTCTCTCAGAATCCCCTTCACTGACGTTCCTTCCACAGATGTCAGGCTTACTGGCTGCAGTTCCCTTGCTTGTCTTTGCAGCCCTTCGTAAATGAAGGCTCAACATGAGGCACCCTCCACTCCTCCGGTACCTCACCCATAGTTAAACATGATTCATATATCTTTGTAATGGTCCCGGCAATATTTCCTGACTTCCCACAATGTCCAAGGAAGGTCCTCACTAAAGTCCATGTAAATAACATGTGCAACACTGCCCTCATCAATGTACATAGTTACCTCTTAAAAACATTAAATCAGATGAGTGAGACAGCATTCCATGCGAACTGGCCTGTGGTGAAAACCCGTCAGAGACACTGACTTCCTCCGGGGAGGAAATCTGCCATTCTCACCCAGCCTGGTCTCTGTGTGACTCCCGGCCCACAGCAGTGGGGCTGACCCCTCCCTGAATTCTGAACTGGGCTGGAAAGTCATCCCAGGGGATGGGAGATTGGGGAATAATGGTAACCCTGCCAGTGATGCCCACACACCAGGACAGAATAAAACCATTCTCTGGAATGTCCGGCACAGAGTGAGGCCATTCAGCCCACATTGGGCCAACACCGGCTGTTCAGACCCACCCCCTCCGTCGGCCCACAGCCTTGTAGGTTCAGACTTCCCGTGCGGGGATGAGCATTGGATCAGCTTCACATCCCGGTTGTAAATAACTCGGTCAGATCTGAGATCTGCAGCCTCCTCTGTTCCAAGGGGAGAAGCGATGATTCTCACCGGCAGCAGCTCCCACCTCCGCCTCCCCCGCCCTGTCAGTGTCCCCGGACCCTGGGCAGTGGGGGCGGCCTGTGATTGGACTGTCATTGGTCCCTTCACATGTCCAATCAGAAGGTTAATTGAAAACCTTAATTTTCATTCGTCCAAACCGACCAATGACAACCCTCGCCTTCCCCAATCCCTCATTAGCATAGGGCGGGTGCACTGCCTATTTAATCCGCGCTCCGAGCGGGTTCCGCTTATTTTTGGCTCTGAAACCGATAGAAGAAATGCCTGATCCGCCGAAAGCTGCCAAGAAGGGCGCCTAAGAAAAGCAGTGTCCAAAGCACAAAGCAAGAGCGGCAAGAAGCGCAAGAGGGCGAGGAAGGAGAGTTACTCCATCTACATCTACAAAGTGATGAAGCAGGTTCACCCTGACACCGGCATCTCCTCCAAGGCCATGAGCATCATGAACTCGTTCGTGAACGATATTTTCGAGCGCATCGCGGGCGAGGCTTCCCGCCTGGCCCATTACAACAAGCGGTCGACCATCAGCTCCCGGGAGATCCAGACCTCTGTGCGCCTGCTGCTGCCCGGGGAGCTGGCCAAGCACGCCGTGTCGGAAGGGACCAAGGCGGTGACCAAGTACACCAGCTCCAAGTGAAACTCTACAGAGTCCTGACAAACCAAACCGAAAACCCAACGGCTCCCTTAAGAGCCACCCACAGCTTCCAAGAAAGAGTTACGCTAATATTTCAAAAATTGAGTTTGAGCACATTTGTGACAGGACATATTTGCTTCTTAAGGTAATTCTAAGTGTGTTCATGATGATCAAAATTTGAGGTTCCACTGCCTGGTACAAACGTGATGTTGTTGTTGCATTCCAGCGCACTGCACTGACACGGGAACTTTACCCTCGCCTTCTCCTTCAGCTTGTCTGTATCTTTAAATACTTCACCCACAAATCTTTACACAGAGAGCGGATTAATGTGCACAATATGGTTGCACGATTTCTGTTGGTGTAGTTTAATTGCTGTGAATGCGATGTTTTACCTGCGCTCCCCTGTGGTGTAACTGCCCTGAATCTTCTTCCTACTGGAGGCCACAACAGTTTCACGGTCCTTTCACAGAACAACTTCTAACTCTGCAGTGTCTTTTCCGACTGCAGTTTGCGAAAAACCGTCCATAACCTGATGCGTTTTACACAAAGAAATCAACCGGCTGTTGTGAATCAGCGTTTGTTCCGGTCGGTCAGCAGTTGACAGAATTTAAAGATTAAATTCTCTCATAATTGGGAGCGATTTCATACAGGGTCTGTGTTGCAACTGGATCGGAATCCTGTTCACACAGAGATCTGTAATGTGTTTGTGTTTTTGAGTTTGTATAGATTATTTTCTTCTTGGCGGGCTTTTCAAATTTCCCATCATTTTGGAATCTGACGGTTAGTTTTGGCGCTTCTGCTGCTGTCGCCTGTTCATTGGTGAAGGAGCCCGCTCTCTGATGGGGCTGTTCCTCCCACCAATGATTTTAGATGATTCACCACCAATCATTAGCGCCGCCCTGCGGTCCCCCAGCAAGGACAGGGAAGAGTGCGGGAGAATCTCAAGTTCAGTAAAATGTCCGATGCGGGAATGTGAGGGGATTCGGGACGGGGAGGGAGGCCGGGCTGAGGGAGACCGCTCTCTGCGCAGATAAATGGTGGTTTGCTTCAGGGGCGGGAAAGCGCTTTGGACCAAGCCGTGGGGAGGGGTGTCTGCGGCAGATACACGGAACGGAAATCCCCCGGACTCGCCCCAGCCGGTGCTCAGCCCTTCCACAGACACTGTGGGTGGCTCTGAAAAGAGCCTTTGGGTCGTTCGATTGAAGTTTCGCCGATTTACTTGCTCTTGGGGTTGGTGGCTCCGCCGGTTTTCTTGGGCAACAGCACGGCCTGGATATTGGGCAGCACCCCGCCCTGAGCGATGGTCACCCCTCCCAGCAGCTTGTTGAGCTCCTCGTCGTTGCGGACGGCCAGCTGCAGGTGTCTGGGGATGATGCGGGTCTTCTTGTTGTCCCGGGCCGCGTTGCCGGCCAGCTCGAGGATTTCAGCCGTCAGATACTCGAGCACAGCAGCCAGATAGACCGGCGCTCCGGCACCCACCCGCTCAGCATAGTTGCCCTTCCTCAGGAGCCTGTGAACACGGCCCACCGGGAACTGCAGTCCGGCCCGGGACGAGCGAGACTTGGGTTTGCTCTTACCTTTGCCACCAGTTTTTCCACGTCCAGTCATTTCCGCAAACTTCTTCACAGAGAATGAGGAAATCCTTCCGCATTCGCCTTTTTTATAGCTGCTGGAGGATTGCAGCGGGGCGCTTCTGATTGGTGATATTAGCGCTTAGTCTGATTGGTGATGTGAAATGCCCCGATCAGAGAGCTGTCTGATTCTCCAGTGATCAGACGGCAACAAGGGAAGCGCGGAAAATAATGTCGGTCCCCCAAAGGACCTGAAATTTGAAAAGCCCGCCAAAGAAAAGAATAAAATTAAACAATAGTCTAAAAAACAAATCAATTACATTCTTTGTGTTAGTATGGATTCCCCGCATGATCAGTCACTTGATCCCGCTCCGCTTTCTGTCCACACAGAATGTGAATTAATTCTGTGATGACTGATTCTGGGAATTTCTTTTTGTTCTTTGTGAACTCAGATTGAGGACGGGTCACTCTTCACAAACTGTGGTCAGAGCCACAAACAACAGTAATGGACACTTAATTTATTGTCAGGATTAAGGCCACTTACAAAACTGCAGTCACTAAAAGACGATCAGTTCACAATCAGAACACGAAAAACAGCAAACACACAACACTTTTGTGCAAGTTAATCCGCTCTCAATGGAAAGTTCAGTGGGGAAAGTGTATGAAGACCGGGATAAACTGATGGGGAGGAGAGGGTGAAGTTTCCGTGTCAGTGCAGTGGATAGGGATGCAACAGCGACACAAGAATTTTACCGGGCAGTGGGACGGCTAATTGTGATCAACATAATCAGAATGAGAGATATCTCCCGCAATAATATATCGAAGCAGCTGCAGCAATTCAGTGTAGAAATATCAGTACAACTCTTTCATGGAAACTGTGGGTGGCTCTTAAAAGAGCCGTTGGGTTTTCGGTTTGGTTTGTCAGGACTCTGTGGAGCTTCACTTGGAGCTGGTGTACTTGGTCACCGCCTTGGTCCCTTCCGACACGGCGTGCTTGGCCAGCTCCCCGGGCAGCAGCAGGCGCACGGCCGTCTGGATCTCCCGGGAGCTGATGGTCGACCGCTTGTTGTAATGGGCCAGGCGGGAAGCCTCGCCCGCGATGCGCTCGAAAATATCGCTGACGAACGAGTTCATGATGCTCATGGCCTTGGAGGAGATGCCGGTGTCGGGGTGAACCTGCTTCATCACTTTGTAGATGTAGATGGAGTAACTCTCCTTCCTCGCCCTCTTGCGTTTCTTGCCCGCCTTGCCTGCTGATTTAGGCAAGGCTTTCTTGGCGCCCTTCTTGGAAACTTTCGCCGGCTCAGGCATTTCTTCAGTCGACTTCACAGCCAGAAATAGGCGGAACCCGCTCGGAGCGAGGATTAAATAGGCAGTCTCCCAGCCCTATGCTAATGAGGGATGGGGAACAGCCAAGATTGTCATTGGCCGGTTTGGGTCATGGCTATGTATAGATTTGCCCTGACCTTTTGATTAGATATCTGAAGGAACCAATGGCAGACATCCACTGCCGCCAATCAGAGACCGCTCCCACTGCACCGTGTCCTGTGACACTGACAGGGAGACAGTGGGAGGCAGAGGGCGAAGGAGTTACCGCTGACGGTCACTGCTGTTCCCCCTCCCCAGGCCAGGAGGGAAAGTCCCCGGTCTGGTTCCAGTCTCCCCGGGTGTGTTGCTACTGAGGAGCGAGCAGCGGAAACTGAGCCTCCAGCACCGGGTCCGTGGCCCTGCAGGTCACGGCTCTTCCAGGACACATCCCGGGACGTTTAAACGTGATGGGGTTTCAGTCTCTCCCATGCTCTCCGGCAGTGGCTCCAGATCCCGACCGCGCTCTGGGGGAAGAGACTCTCATCACCGCCCCTCCTCACAGCGGTCTGCTGATTACTGGAAGACTCCTTCGTCCCAAACATTGATCCCTCTGCTCATTCCCGTCTCAACCCTTCACAATGTGATGCGACATCTGGGTTCCTCTTGCAGATTGTTTATCTGCTAGAGGAGGCCAGCGGGTCGAGCAGCATCGGGGGGCGGGCTGGTGGGAGAGAGAGGGATTATCGACGTTTCGGATCGAAACACTGCATCAAAACTGAGTGGCGAGGGAGGATCCCCAGGATAAAGGGGGTGGTGCGACAGAAGCCGGAGGTGATTGGTGGATTCTGGGGGTGAAGTTGACGGGTGACGGACAGTTGAATCAGGTAGAGGAAGGGGGTGGGGAGTTGGGAGACGGAGGTAGGGGGATGATAGATGGAGGCAGACAGATGGAGCTGGGTGTGGGGAGGGGAGGGTGAAGGTGGAGACAGCCCAGAGGATGATCAGCAGGAACACATGGACTCGCAGTGCTGAAATCTGGTAAGGAAGGTGAGAATGGGAACGATGAGGGGAGCCAGGACCAGACAGGGGTGGAGAGCGGAGCTGGTGTGTGAAATGTGTGGGTGGCAGGCGGATGGAACCGGGGGTGAGGAAAGGGAGGACTGGAGGGGATTGGTAGGTGAGGGGGGACACACACTGGAGGTGGGGGTTATATTCACTGTCCATCCCATTGGGCCGTGGTGTTCCTCCAGTGTGCTTTGGGCCTTGCAGAGGTTGTGCAGGCAGAGTGCAGGGTGAACCTTCCCACACCACTGGTGTGGCCACAGCTGGAGCACTGTGTCCGTGTGTGGGCCCCACACTCTGGGGAAGATGGAAAGGCTCCAGAGAGGGGGCAGGAGAGATTTGACTGGAATGGTCCCAGGAGTGAGGGACTTCAGTTCTGTGGTGGACTCCAGGAGCTGGGGCTGTTGTCCTTGGAACAGAGGAGGCTGTGAGGAGATCTGATTGAGGTAACACCAGGAAGGGATAGACAGCAGAGAGAGAGGAACTGTCCCCAGGCATGGAAGGGTCAGGAAGCAGAGGTGACAGAAGGAAGGTCACTGGGAAAAGATGGGGAAATGCCAAGAGGAGAAACGCTCCCCCCACGAGTGGCTGGGGTCTGGAGTGTATGGCTGGGGGTGGGAGTGGAGGCAGATTCACCGGTGGTGTTCAAAAGGGAGCTGGATAAGGAGGTGAAGGGAAAGGTTAGCAGGGTAGTGGGACTGGCTGCAGTGAGCTTCAGAGGGCTGGCACACACTCCGTGGGCTGAATGGCCTCACTCTGTGCTGAAAACATTCCGTGATGTGGCAGTGGTTTCATAGGAGATAAGGAACAACACAGACATCACAGTCAGTGGAAGAGGGTGGGGTATCAGATGGGATTGGAAATAGAGGGAAGAAACATTGTTCAGCACCTTTACACACAAGAGAATCCAGCGGCCCTGATAAGCACGTCCCGGGCTGTTCAGAGCAGCGGGGGGGGGGGGGGGGGGGGGGGGGGGGGGGGGGGCGAAATAGCAGAGACCCTGCCCATCATTTGCAGAGGGCAGAAGAGGTTTACCAGGATGCTGCCTGGATCAGAGGGCAGGTGGTACAAGGAGAAGTTGGACAGTCAGGGGTTGTTTTCTCTGGGGTGGCAGAGTCTGAGGGGAGAGCTGATGGAAGTTTCAGATTATGAGGGGCATGGATAGAGCAGACAGCTGGGAGTTTTACCCCAGGGTGGAAATGGCTAACACCGGAGGGCATGCATTTAAGGTGGGGGGGGGTTAAGTTCAAAGGAGATGTGCGGGGCAAGTTGTTGTTCTTACACAGAGCGGTGGGTGCCTGGAATGTGCTGCCAGGGGTGGTGGTGGAAGCAGATACGATAGAGGGGTTCAAGAGGCACATGAATGTGCAGGGAATGGAGGAATTGGGACATTGTGCAGGCAGAAGGGATGAGTGTAGTCAGGCATTTAATTACTAATTTAGTTAGTTTGGGACAGCATTGTGGGCTGAAGGGCCTGTTCCTGTGCTGTACTGTTGTATGTTCTATGTTCATCTCCCAGTGCCCTCTGGCTACAGGTGTGCTGCATTGGAGGATGAGGGGTGACCTTACAGAGGTGTATAAAATCATGAGGGGCAGAGGTAGGGTGAATGCACACAGTCTGTTTCCCAGCGCTGGGGAATCAAGAAGCAGAGGGCACAGGTTTGAGAGGTAACAGGAACAGGTAACAGGAACCTGAGTGGCAACTTTTTCACCCAGAGGGTGGTCAGTGTGTGGAACAAGCTGCCAGAGGAAGTGGGTGAGGCAGGTACATTAACAACATATAAAAGGCACTCAGACAGTTCCATGGATAGGAAAGGTTTAGAGGGATATGGGACCAGCTCAGACAGGCATCTAGGTCAGCATAGCCCAGTTGGGCCGAAGGGCCTGTTCCCATGCTGTGTGACTCTGTGACTGAAGGTAACATTGATGAGGGCACTGGGGAACATGTTGTTGACATGGACTTCAGTGAAGCCTTTGACAAGATCAGGCGTGGATGGTTGGTTCAAAAGGTGACAGCCCATGGAATCCAAAGCAAGGAAGTAAAGTGGATCTGAAATTGGCTTGGAATTGGGAGGCAGTGGGTGGTGAAGGGTTGGTGTTCCCAGTGGAAGTCTGTGACCAGTGCTGTACCACAGGGATTAGCAGCTCGATGTCTGTGCTGTACATTAACAACCTGAATGTGAATGGAGGAGATGTGACCAGTAAGTCTACAGGTGACACAGACGTCGGTGGTGGTGCAGACAGCGAGAGGGATTGTCTGAGGCTGCAACATGATATCCATCAGCTGGAACATTGGGCATTGACGCATCGTGGAAGGTCAAATAAGGTGGGGCCCACCAAGTAAATGGACGGGCCCTGGGGAGTGTTGATGATCAGAGGGACCTTGGGATACAGTCCATGGACCCCTGAAAGTGGCAGCATAGGGAGATGGGTGGTGAGGGAGGTACATGGGATGTTTGCCATCATCAGCTGCTGCAGAGACAGAAAGAGCAGGGACATGGTATTACAGGTTTATAAAACATTGGTGAGACCACACCTGGAGTACTGTGTGCAGTTCTGGTCACCTCACTGCAGGGGGGAATGTGCTGGTGCAGGATAGGGTGCAGGGGAGACTCACATGGATGTTGCCTGGATTGGAGCAGTTCAGTTGTAAGTAAAGATTGAATAGACAGGGTTTGTTTTCTCTGGAGGGGAGGAGGCTGAGGGCTGATCTGACTGAGGGACACACAATGATGAGGGACTTAGATGAGGGAAACGGGAAGAATGTTTTTCCTGTGAAGTCAGTGTGTAAAACCAGATGGCAGAGGCAAGTGTGAGAGGCAGAAGGTTCAGAGGGGACCTGAGGGGAATTCCCTCACACAGAGGTTGGGATGTGGAAGGTGCTGCCTGAGGAGGTGGGCGTGGGGGGAGCAGGCGATGGGACTGATGGGATTGCTGAAGTAGGAGCTGGCACAGAGACAATGGGTCAAATGGTCTCCTCCTGTGCTACCTTTATAGTTCAGACCTTTGTTCTCACAGTGCAGTGCTCCGTGTGGTAAAGGTCTGTGTCCCCAGAGTGCACAGTCTGTTACAACAGCCGGCACTATACTGTAAGGGCACAGACCTTTACAACAGCCAGCACTGTACTGTAAGGGCACAGACCTTTACAACAGCCAATTGCACAAATATATCAAAATCTAAAAATATGTGTAAATGTTGTAAATCTGAAACAAAAGCAGAAAATGCTGGTCGGTTTGCATCTGACAAATGTTTCCAGCACTTTCTGGGTTTATTTCAGTCACACAAATACCCAGACCCCCACTGATCTTCACCAGTGGGACACACTTGTTTTTCACACATCCGATAACTGACACTGCACTGTGTGACCTCTACATCCCTGCTGTGAACTGACAGGAAACAATAACCCCCCACACTGCACTGTGTGACCTGTACGTTCCTACTGTGAACTGACAGGAAACAGTAAACCCCCCACACTGCACCGTACAGAAACAGTCCGCAGTGGACGACAAGGACAGTGAACTTTACAACACCAAGTCCTTCACCATAAGGACACAGAGCTATAAAACTCTCAGCACTGTGCAGTGAGCACACAGACCTGTACACACCCAGCACTGTACACCACCTTTAAACACCAGGACAGCCCCAACACTTCAGGGACAGAGACGTGTACAACACTGACACTGGAATGCAATTCATGGAACTGATCAGATAAGAGCAGAGAAACTACTTCCCCTGGTGGGAGAGTCCAGAACAAGGGGGAATGGTCTGAGAATTAGAGCCAGGCTGTGCACTGAGGATGTCAGGAAGCACTTCCCACTCATCTGGGTCAGTGCAGTGGGCAGAGTAGACATGGACCTGACCTGGGAGGGGTGGAAGGGGGAACTGAATCCATTTTAATGCACTGGTGAAGCAGATGGACTGAGAGAGTTGATCAGCAGGAGAGGGTGCGGGGGTGTTGCAGTCACAGAGACAAGGCCTTTCAGAGGAGAGCAGCAGCAGCAGCCAGGTCTGTGGCACAACGACTGGCTCTGATGTACAGCAGGGGAGGATGGAGACAAGGGGAGCTGTAGTGATAGGAGACCCCACAGTGAGGGGGACAGACAGGAGATTCTGTGGCCGTGAACGAGGCTCCAGGATGGTGAGTTGTCTCCCGGGTGCCAGGGTCAAGGATGTCTTCGAGTGGTTCCAGAACATTCTCAAGTGGGAGGGGGAGCAGCCAGAGGCCGTTGTACACATTGGGACCAACGACACAAGGAGGGAAAGGGATGGGGTCCTGCAGAGTGAATATGAGGAATTAGGCAGAAGGTTCAACAGCAGGAGCCCAAGGGCTGTGATCTCTGGATCACTGCCGGTGCCACGTGCTGGTGAGGGGAGGAACAGGAGCACAGGGCAGGTGAATGTGTGGCTGAGGAGCTGGTGCAGGAGGGAAGGAGGCAGGTTCTTGGACCATTGGGATCTCTCCTGGGGCAGAGGTGACCTGTACAAGAGGGACAGGCTGCACCTGAACTGCAGGGGAACCAATATCCTGGTGGGGAGATTTGATGATGCTGCCAGGGAGGGTTTGAACTAGTCTGGCAGTGGGGTGGGATCCAAAGCAGTCGTGTGGCAGGTGGGGAAGTTGGGGCAAATACAAATGTTAAAGTGAGCAGCTTCAGTAGACAGGACAGGCAGGGGCAAGGCAGGGAGTGAGGAAGGTCTGATGGACTAAACTGCAGTTATTTTAATGCAAGAAGCCTGACAGGTGAGGCAGGTGAACTCAGGGCACGGATCTGTACATGGCACTGGGATATTATATCCATAACAGAAACATGGCTGAGGGAGGGGCAGGACTGGCAGCTCAATGTTCCAGGGTACAGAAGCTACAGGTGTGACAGAGGTGGAGGGAAGGGAGGAGGGGGAGGTGTGTCTTTGACTGGGGAGAACGTCACAGCGGTACGTAGAGAGGATATTCCTGGGGATTGTCCAGTGAGGTTACATGGGTCGAACTTGGAATAAGATGGGGATGATCACTTTGAAAGGACTGAATTATAGCTCCCCTAAACAACAGCATGAATTAGAGGAGCAAATCTGTAGGTAGTGGATAGCTGTAGGAATAACAGTGCATGGTTTCAGCTTCCCTCACATTGACTGGGACTGCCCATAGTGCCCAGGGCTTGGACAGGGTGGCATTAGACAGGAACTTGCAAAGGTTGATTGCCAGAGACTGTTTGCAGCTCAGGGGACATCTGGCAAGTGGGAGGCTTCTAAAGATGAGAGAGGGAGAGTTCAGAGCCAGCGCATTCCCGTTGGAGTGAAGGGCAAGGCTGGCAAGTTTAGGGAACCACGGTTGAGGAGGGATATTGAAGCACTGGTCAGGAAAAAGCAGGAGGCAGAGGTCAGGTACATGCAGCTGGAATCACACGAATCCCTTGAGGAGGACAAGGGATGGAGGAGCACACAGCAGGGAAATCAGCAGCAGTGGAAATGGACCTGCGATAGTTTTGCAGATCGGCTAAAGGAGATTCTGCATGTCTATTAAGAGCAAAGGGATGATCAATGTGATCGTCTATGTGTGGAGCCACAGGGCATGGACACGGTGTTAAAGGAATATTTAATATCTGTATTTACCGTGGAGGGGGTCATGGAATGAAGGGAAATGAATACTGATGTATTGGACATATCCACACTACAGCAGAGAAGGTGCTGGCAGTGTTAAGGCACATTAAGGTGGATAAATCCCCGGGGCCTCATTAAGTATATCCCAGGACTTTGTGGGAAGCTGCGGAAGAAATTGCAGGAACCCTGACAAAGATATTTGCATCATTTTTAACCATGGGTGAGGTACCAGAAGACTGGAGGGTGGCTCATGTTGAGCCTTTATTTAAGAAGGGCTGCAAGAACAAACCGGGGAACTACAGGCCAGTGAGCCTGACATCAGTGGTGGGAAAGTTTGTGGAGGGGATTCTGAGGGACAGGGTCTACCAGCATTTGGAAAGGCAGGGACTGATTAGGGGCAGTCAGCATGGTTTGTGTGGGGCACATCAGGACTCACAAATATGAGATTTTTGAAGAGGTAACAAGGAAGACTGACCAGGGCAGGGTAGTAGATGTTGTCTACATGGACATTAGCCAGGCCTTTGACACGGTCCTGTATGGTCGGGTAGTCTGTAAGGTTGAATCACATGGCATCCGGGTGAGCTGGCCAATTGGATACAAAATTGTCTGGGTGGGGAGAAATGGAGGGTGGGAGTGGAGGGTTGTTAGTCAGATGGAGGCCTGGGACCAGTGGTGTGTCCAGGGATCGGTGCTGGGTCCACTGTTGTTTGTCATCTGTATTAACGATTAGGATGAGAATGCCGTTAACACAGTCAGTTTGCAGCTGACACCAACATTGGTGGTGCAGTGGACAGTGAAGGTTATCTGAGGTTACAGCACGATCTGGATGAACTGGGGAATGGTCAATGGAATTTAAGCCGGAGAAGTGTGAGGTGTTGTACTTTGGTCAGGGAAACCAGTGCAGCACTTGCACAGTGTACGATAAGGCTCTGGTGGGTGTTGTAGAACAGAGAGGTCAATGGGTCCATTTCCCTGCAAGTGGTGACACAGGTAGAAAGGGTGGTGAAGAAGGTACTTGGCATGTTTGCCTTCATCGGTCAGGGCACTGAGTGCAGGAGTCGGGGCGTCATGTTGTAACTGTACAGTCGTTGGTGAGACCGCACTCTATTGTGCACAGTTCTGGTCACCCAGCTATAGGAAGCACGTCGTGCAGCTGGAGACGGTGCAGAAAGATTCACGAGGATGTTACTGTGAATGGAGGGCTTGAGTTACAAGGAGAGCTGAGTGGGCTGGGACTGTTTTCCCTGGAGCACAGGAGGCTGAGGGGTGACTACGTAATGGTGTACAAGACCATGGGGTGCAGATAAGGTGGATGGTCACAGGTAGGGGAGTCTAAAACCAGAGAACATCGAATGAAGGTGAGAGGGGAAAGATTTAAAAGGCACCATGGGGGACCTTCTTCCACACAGAGGTGTTGGATATATGGTACAAGCTGCCAGAGGAAGCCACAGAGGAGGCGACCATTATATTGTTTACAAGACATTTGGACAGGAACATGGATACAAAAGGTTTAGAGGGATAGGGGCCAAACACAGGCAAATTGACCAGCTCAGATAGACACCATGGTCAGTACGGTCGAGTTGGGCCGAAGGGCCTGTTTCTGTGCTGTGCAGCTCTCTGACTCTGTGACTGAAAGATGGGCAGGACCGGCAGCTCACCGCTCCAGGGTGTGGAAGGTTCACGCGTGGGAGGGAGGGATGGAAAAAAGGAGGGGACGTTGCATTGTTGATCAGGAGAGCATCACTGCAGGAATGAGGGAGGATCGCATAAGGCTCTTCACACGAGGCCCTGTGTGCAGAGCTCAGAAATAAAAGGGCATTCCCATTGCTGGGATTACACTGCAGGCCTCCCAACAGTTGGTGGGAGATTGAGGAGCAGATCCGTTGGCAAATCAAACCGAGGTGTAATGGGAATAGGGTCACAGTAGTCGGGCACTTCAACTTCCCCAACATTAACTGGATCCCCTCTGTGTGAAAGGGGGTGGAATGTTTAAAGTGCATCCAGGAGAGATTTCTGTGCCAGAACACAGATCGTACTACTGGGTACAGGGCAAGGAGGTGGGTGAAGTGTCAGTGGACGAGGACTTTGGGGCAAGTGAGCGTAACTCGGGAAGTTTCATAGTAGATCTGGAACGGGGAGACAGATAGTCTCGAAATTAAGGTCCATTTCATTATCATTGGACAGGACCTGGCAAGTGTGGTTGGGGAGATGTTACCTGCAGGGGAATCTACATTTGGGAAGTGGCAGTCACTTCAGAGTGAAGTAGTGAGAGTTCAGGGTCAACATACACCTGTAAGAGGGAAGGGCAAGGACGGCAGGTCCTGGGAACCCTGGATGTCAAGGGGTTTTGCAGGTTTGATTAAAAGAATAAGAGGCATAAAAGAATAAGAGCACTGAAGACTGGGGAGGGCTTTCAGATGTACAGAGAGTGGGTGTGTGGTGGTGGGGGCTTAAAAATAGAAATCAGAAGGGCAAAGAGGAGCCACAAAATTTTTGTGGCAGCTCAGGTTAGGGAAAATCTCAAGAGATTTCATGTATATTAATGTTTTGTTTTTAAGTCTATCAAGAGCAAGAGGGTAACCAGGGAACAAGTGGGGCCTGTGAGGGACCAAAGTGACAACCTGTGTGTGGGGCCAGAAGGGGTGGGCAAGGTCTGAAATGAATCGTTGTCATCTGTGTTCACTGACGGGAAAGACATTGTGGTTGGAGGTTTCAGTTGGGACAGTGACAGTCACATTAAGATTATTAAAGGAGGGATTAGATGTCTCAGCAGGGATAAAGGTGGATAAATCCCCAGGGCCTGAGGAGATGTATCCCAGGCTGCTGTGGGAGACAACAGAGGAGATTGTTGGGGCCCTGACAGATATTTCAATCTTCACTGGTCACAGGTGAGGCACCAGATGACTAGAAGACAGCAAAAGGGGAATCTCTTGTTCAAAAAAATTACAAGGAATAAGTCAGGAAATTACAGGCCAGTGAGTTAAATGTCATTGGAAGGAAAATTACTGGAAAATATTCTGAGGGACAGGAATAATCTGCACTTGCAAAGGCAGGGATTGATCAAAGATATCCAGCATGGATTGGTCAGCGGGAGATCACTTCTGACTTATTTCATCCAGTTTGTTGAAGAGGTAACTACATATATTGATGAGGACAGTGTCGGTGATATGGTTTACACGGACTTCAGTAAGGCCTTTGACAAGGTCCCACATGGAATGTTGATCCAAAACGTTAGAGCCACAGGATCCAAAACTGGTTCAGTAACAGGAGACAGAGGGTGGCGGTGGAGGGTGGCTTTTGTGATTGGAAGCCTGTGACCAGTGGTGTACCACAGGGATCAGTGCTGGGGCCCTGCTGTTTGTCATCTAGAAGAACAATTTAGATGTGAGTAGGAGGGTGTGATTTACAAGTCTACAGATGACACAGAATTGGTGTTGCTGGTGAGGAGGACAGTCTGGGACTACAGAACGATATGGATCAGCTGGGAAATTGGGCAGGGCAATGCCAGATGGAAGTTAATCCTGAGAACTGTGAGGTGATGCATTGTGGAGAGTTAAATGTGGGGAGGACACCCCATGAACGGTGGGGCCTGAGGGAGTGTTGAGGAATAAAAGGCCCGTGATGTACAAGTACAGAGACCCCTGACGGTGGCAGAAACAGGGAGATAGAGTGGAGAATGCCGATGGGATACCTGCCTCCATCAGCTGTGGTACACAACAGAAGACTTGGAAGGACTTTATGAAAGACTAGCTGGGCCACAGCTGGAAAAGTGCCACACTACAGGAAGGGTATGAATACATTTGCTGGGGTTCATAAGGATGATGATACCAGGAGATTCATAAGGATGTTACGGGATTGGAGGACTTGTGTTAAAAGGAGAGACAGGAGAGGCTGGGGCTTTTCTCCCTGGATTGAAGGAGGCTGAGGGAGGGATATAAAATTATGAGAGGCACAGATGGAAAGCACAGTTTGCTTCCCACATTAGGGCTGCCTAAAGCCAGAGGGCATAGGTTTATGGACAGGGAGGAGGTTTAAAGGGGATCTAAGGAGTGACTATTTTACCAAAGGAATAGCTGGTAGCTGTAATGAGCTGCCAGAGAACATGATGGAGGCAGGAACACACAAGTTCTCTCTGTTCAGCAACATTCCCCAGGACCCTGCCATTCACTGGGGACCTCTTGCCCTGGTTTAACTTCCCAAAGTAGAGTCACAGAGTCATCGATTTCTACCACACAGAACCAGACCCTGCAGTCCAACTCATCCATGCTGAGTAAGTTCCCCACCTAATCTGGTCCCATTTGCCCACAGTTGGCCCATATCCCTCTAACTTTCCCATCCATATCCCTGTCCAAATGTCTTTTAAATGTTGTCCTTATACCTGCCTCTACAGTTCCTTCTGACTGCTCGTTTCACAGACCCACCATCCTGTGTGGAAAAGTTGCCCCTTGTGTCTCTTTTAAATCTTCCCCCACCTCCCCACCTTGAATCTATGTCAACTGGTTATAGACTCCCTGACTCTGGGAAAAGGACTGAGAGCATCCACTTTATCTGTGCCCCCTTTGATTTTATACACCTCCATAAGGTCACCCCTCAACTTCCGACACTCCAGGAAAAGCAGCCCTAGCTTCTCCAGTCTCTCCCTGTAACTCCAGCCCTCCAGTCCCAGTCACAACCCAGTGAGTCCTTCCCGCACCCTCTCCAGCTGAATGGCAACCTTCGTGTGGCTGGGTGACCAGACCTACACACAGTCCTCCAGGTGAAATCTCACCAACATGTTGGAACATGATATCCTGAAGGCAAGCATACCCAACATCTCCTTCACCACCCGGACTGCCTGTGTCACCACTTTCAGAGACCCATGCACGGAGGGCTCTCTGTCCTGCACCAATCTCCAGGCCCTTGCCATGGTCCTGCCCTGGTTTACCTTGACAAAATGCAACACTTTGCACTTGTCTAAACTAAATTCCATCTGTCATTTCCAAGTTTATCTGAAAATTGGTGTTTTGGAGTCATCTGTCAACTTATTAATTTTATCATCCAAACCATTAATGTATATGCCAAACAACAGAGGATCAGCACCGGTCCCAGCGGTACACCACTGGTCACAGGCCTCCTGTCTGAAATGGAAGGGATATAAGGATACAAAAGGGGCCACAGATGCAGGAGAGGGGAGATGTCAGAGGATCCCAGGATCTGTTAGGTAATTAGAGGAACAGAGACACTTACCACTCACTGGCTAGCAGGCAGGAAGGGAAGAGGCCGATGCCTACAGTGGAGGAGCAGTCAGTCCCACAGACTCCACCAGTCAGGTCACAGATCCACATGGGAACGGCAGCCCGTCTAATACAGTCGCCGCCTCCTCCATCTCTCCACATCACCCTGCAAACCACAGGAGGAGCCGATGGCATCACCTCTCATTCCTCTAAACCCCAGCAGGTACAGACCAGCCCCGCTTCAGTTCAGTCCTTGACCTCAGTACCCTAATTATTTTTTAGCTGGGAGGTTAACAAAACCCTGCAGATGCGGGAAGCCCGAGACAGAGGCAGCCCCTGCTGGGAACCCTCAGCAGCTCGGGCAGCGTCTGTGGAGACAGAACCAGAGCTGAGACACAGGGCTGAACCTCTGCTTCTCTCCCCGCAGCTGCTGCCCTGGTTTGCCCCCGGGAGCCCCTGTCGGCTGGTGTCAGAGGCGCTGACTGGAGGGAGCAGTTTCTCTGCAGCGGCCCTTTCAGCGCAGCTTCAGCCGGCTCAATGCTTCCCCTTCCCAGCCCATGGGATCTGATCCCAGGGGGGATCAACCCCCGGGCCCTGCATCCTCAGGCCGCCCCGCGGGGACAGAGGCAACACTGGAACCACAGGCCCGCTGCGGCCTCCCCAGTGTCCGCCCCCCGGCCGCCCCCGGCTCCCGGCCCCTCGCTGCTCTTCCCTTCTTTGCCCCGCTACTGAAGGCGGCGACCCGTCCGCCTCCTTCCCCACCCGCTCTCCCTTCAGTGCGGCCCCCCCACCCCTCCGGGCACCGGGCACCGGGCACCGAGCACACGGGCCCCACCCCCGAGCCCAACACCGGCCCGTTGCTGGGGAAACGACGTCCGTGACGTCAACGCGCAACACGGCTCGGCGGTTCGCTGCCTGTCACGTGACGTGGCGGCGGCAGCCCGGGAGGCGGGGTGGAGCGAGCTGTCAATCAGAGGAGCCGCTTGTCAGCGGCACCGGGGCTGCACGGGGACATTTCGGGGCCACATCTGCAGCTGGGGAAGCGGCGGAGAAACCAGCACGGATAGAAGTTTGATGACAAAATACCAGCGAAGAATGTGCAAAATAAATAAGAAGAGGAATATTAGTGCCCGACATAAAGCTAGAAATCAATTCTGTGAATAAATATTAAATATTTCTGCTGGAATTTAAAAAAACACAATGTGGTTATAAAGTGAGTGCGGGTTCAATGCAACGTTAGCCTGAGGGCTCATGGTAGAAAATCAAGATGTGGTCACCACACAATAGGGAGACGTGAATGCACTGGAGAGGGTGCAGTGGAGATGCACAGGGATGCTGATAGGAGGAGCGCCTGGATAGGGTGGGCTGTTGTGCTTGGGACGGAGGAGGCTCTGGATAGTGTGGGGGGTGGTGGGGGGGGGTGGGGTGGTGGGAGGTATCCAATGTGTGCAAGATGCTGAGGGCCCAGGTACCGTGGTTAGTGAGAAACATTTACACACGAGAGAGGCTGTGTTGGAGCTGTTAGACAAATATTAGGACAGATAAGTCCCCGGGGCCTGACGGAATATTCCCCAGGCTGCTTGGTGAGGCGAGGGAGGAGATTTCTGAACCGTTGATTAGGATCTTTGAGTCCTCGTTGTCCACGGGAATGGTACCGGAGGATCGGAGGGTGGCAAATGTTGTCCTCTTATTCAAAAAAGTTAGTAGAGATATTCCAGGGAATTATAGACCAGTGAGCCTTATGTCTGTGGTGGGCAAGCTGTCGGAAAAGATTCTTAGGATCTACGGGCATTTCGAGAATCATGGTCTGATCAGGGACAGCCAGCATAGCTTTGTGAACGGCAGACCATGTCTCACAACCTGATAGTGTTCTTTGAAGAGGTGACCAGGAAGATTGATGAGGATAGTGTAGTAGATATGCTGGACATGGATTTTCGTAAGGCATTTGACAAGGTTCCGCATTGTTGGCTTCTTCAGAAGGTCAGACAGCATGGGATCCAGGGAAGCCTGGCCGTTTGGACTCAGAATTGGCTTGCCTGTACGAAGCAGAGTGTTGTGGTGGAGGGATTGCATTCAGATTGGAGGGCTGTGACTAGCAGTGTCCAACAAGGATCAGTTTGGGGCCTCTTGCTTCTCGTGATTTTTATTAATGACTTGGATGAGGGGGTAGAAGGGTGGGTTAGTGAGTTTGCAGACAGCACAACGGTTGTGGTGTTGTAGATAGTGTAGAGGACTATCAGAGATTACAGAGGGACATTGATAGGATGCAGAGCTGGGCTGACAAGTGGCAGATGGAGTTCAATCTGGAGAAGTGTGAGGTGGTACACTTTCGAAGGACAAACTCCAAAGTTAATGGCAGGATACTGGGGAGTATGGAGGAGGAGAGGGATTTGGGGGACCATATTCACAGATCCCTGAAAGTTGCCTCACAGGTGGATAGGGTAGATAAGAAAGTTTATGGGATGTTACCTTTCATAAGTCGTGGGATCGAGTTTAAGAGCCGTGAAGTAATGATGCAGCTCTACAAAACTCTGGTTGGACCACACTTGGAGTACTGTGTCCAGGTCTGGTCGCCTCATTATAGGAAAGATGTGGAAGCGTTGGAAAGGGTGCAGAGGAGATTTACCAGAATGCTGCCTGGTTTAGAGAGCATGCATTATGATTGGTATTGTTATGGTATTGGTTTATTATTGTCACTTGTACCGAGGTCCAGTGAAAATCTTGTCTTGCTCAGCGATCATACAGGACAATTCATTACAGTGCAGTTACATTGAGTTAGTACAGAGTGCATTGATGTAGGACAAGTAAAACAATAACTTTACAGAGTAAATGTTACAGCTACAGAGAAAGTGCAGTGCAATAAGGTGCAAAGTCATTATGAGGTGAGACTAAGGGAGCTAGAGCTTTACTCTTTGCAGAGAAGGAGGATGAGAGGAGACATGATAGAGGTGTACAAAATATTGAGAGGAATAGATAGAGTGGACAGCCAACACCCCTCTCCCAGGGCACCAATGCTCAATACAAGAGGACATGGCTTTAAAGTAATGGGTGGGAAGCTCAAGGGAGATATCACAGGAAGGTGTTTTTTTACCCAGAGAGTGGTTGGGGCATGGAATGCGCTGCCCGGGGTGGTGGTGGAGGCAGGTATATTTGTTACATTCAAGAGATTGCTAAATAAACATATGGAGGAATTTAAAATAGTAGGAGGAAGGGCTTAGATCGTCTTAGGCGAGGTTTAAAGCCGGCACAACATTGTGGGCTGAAGGGCCTGTATTGTGCAGAACTATTCTATGGTTCTATGACATCGCTTCAAGGTGAGGAGGAAAAAGATTATCTTCCGGAACTGAGATTTGTTTCACCCAAAGGGTGATTACAAGATTAAACACATGAACACATCTGCCTGAGAAACTGGTGGATTCAGGCACTGCCACGACATGTGTAGCAAGGCTCTGGGTGAGCAGTTGAGGCTTCAAGGCATTGAAGGGTCCGGACCAAGTGGCGATGAACCAGATTGGTCCAGCTGGGGATTTGGTGGTTAGCATGGCGGGCCAAGGGCCGTTTCCGTGGTGTAAAACTCTATGAACATGTAAGGTACTGCCTCACCTGCTGAGTGTTTCCGGCACTTTCCATTTTTACCAGATTTCTTCGCATTCTCTTTTAAATTTTATTTTCAGAATGTTGCCGCTTTTTTTGCTCCGGGAATTGAACAGAGAAGTGACGACCTTTTGCTCAATGATATAGGGGGCTGTTGATCTGTGAACGGTGTTGGTCTCCTGGCTAAACAGAAAGTGCAGCCCCCGTAAGGAAGAGATGAGGCCAACACCAATCCGATATCAGAGACCGTGAGGAGCGCCGGACTCGAAGGGTTTAAGTTACTGAGCTGGGAAACTACATGTTATCCCCGAGACTCCGCAGCACAGGTGCAGCGGAGAGGAAAACCTGTCCTGGGAACTGTGCATCGGGCCCACAGTTTGTGCTGTGAAGGTGTAGATGTGAACATTGTGTTAGAGAGAGAGTGTGTTTAAGGGGCGGGCGCCTTAGACTGGTGTCACTGTGTTTGTGGGTCCGATCACATCGCCGGATTTGCCAGTCCCTCCTGTGGAAAATGGAAAGATTTCCCTGTCACGGGACGGCCCCGCACTCCAGCCCGGTCCTGAAGTGGGAATTAGCCGCAAAGTTTTAGTCGGTTTCAATATTTCCGTCGAAAAGCAGCGAACATGTCAGTTATCGGTAAGAGAACGCGCTCAGTGCAGCAATAAAACGGGTTTAAATGGAAAGCGCTGCCTCCAACTTCCTTTGCAGCAAACGTTCCGGCCTCAGACACTGACCGGGACCAGTCTGGGTCTCCGGGGTGTCCAATTTTAATTGGAATCGGAGAGTTTTTGAGGAGAGAGAAACACAGAAAGGCGGAGCGGTCGGGAGCTGACAGCAGGATGTCTCCGCCCCGTCCGCTCGCTGCCTTTAAGTTGCTCTGTGCTGCCGCCTACCGCTTCATTTCTCACTCGGTTCCGAGTGTCAGAGAGAGTTTGTGCAGAGTCGCCGACATTATGGAGACCGCAGCCGCTGAAGCGGCTCCTCCAGCCGCGACCGCCGCCCAAACCAAGGCTCCCAAGAAGAAGACGAAGGTGGGCGCCCGGAACAAGGCAGCCGGTCCCACGCTGGGGAAACAGATCGACAAGATCGTGGCAGGTTGTCCCGATAAGAGGGGTATGTCTGCGATCGCCATCAAGAAAGCTCTGGCCGCCAGCGGCGTCAATGTAGCGAAGCGCAGCGCCCAGATCAGGTTCAGCATCAAGCGGAAAGTGGAAAAAAGGCTCCCTGCTTCAGACCAGGGGCGTGGGCTTCTCCGACACCTTCAAGGCCGCTAAGGAGAAAAGTTCATTGAAATTGGCGAATAAAGCAAAGAAACCAGCCGCCAAGAAAGTAGTGAAGAAGAAACCAGCAATCAAAAAGACGGCGGCTAAAAAATCTGTCGCCCGGAAAGTTGGGGCCAAGCAATCTCCCAACAAGAAACAAGGGGCCAAGAAACCAGCGGCCAAGAAGGCGGGGCTGAAGAAAGCCAAGAACCCGAGGAAGGTTGCAGCCCCAAAGGCGAAGGTGGTCAAGAAATCGGCAAAAAACAAACCGAAAGCAGCGAAACCCAAGAAGGCAGCGGGCAAAAAGAAGTGAATTTAAAAGCGCAACTTGTGAAGACCTGAACCCAACGGCTCTTCTCAGAGCCACCCACATCTCTCGGGAAAGAGCTGATCCCGAATCATGAGATTCCTGTCCCGAGAGCGGGCTCGGATATCAGGGGGAAAACACTTCCGTAAAACCCAGGATCCCCGGTACCTCGCGGACATTCGGTGCCCCCGTCCTGTCCCCAGTGTCTGAAGTAAAACAGAATTGGATTTCCGGGCCGAACGTCACCCTGGACTGCGGATGTGTTCAAGGCCGTTTCCTTCTCACAGATTTTTTTTAATACAAAATAAACTTTATTCACAATAAAAGAAACTATATACAATAATAAAACTGTTCAAACCTTTACATTCGTGTACAGTTCAATTCTTAGTGTTACCTTTTTATATATAAAAAAACACAGCACCGATGCCACACGTGTGGCTCCCTGGGGTGATACCCCAATCCCATATTCGCAACATTTGAGCGGCTTCCTCGCCTGACCCCGCCCCTCCTCCTGTGGCAGAAGAACCCTAAACTCTTGTCCTTCCCCATCGAGCCCTCGGGTTGGCTGCACCCAGCTTCAGTACGTCCCTCAGCACATGCTCCTGCATCCTGGAATGTGCCAGCCGGCAGCGTTCCCCTACGGACATCTCACAGTGCTGGGAGCTCAACAATTTTCGGGCAGACCAAAGGGTGTCTTTCACTGAGTTGATGACTTTCCAGTAGCAGTTGATGTCCGTCTCTGTGTGTGTCCCCGGAAACAGCCCGTAGATCAGAGAATCCTCTGTTACGCTGCTGCTGGGGATGAAACGTGTCAAGGACCCCTGCATCTTTCGCCACACCCTCCTCGCAAACCCACAGCCCGCAAAGAGGTGGGCGACCATCTCGTCCCCAGCACAGTCCTCCCGGGGGCAGCGCACGCTGGGGGTGATGGCCCAACCATGCAGGACGGATCTTACTGGGAGGGCCCCTCTCACCGCCAGCCAAGCGAGATCTTGGTGCTTGTTGGTGAGTTCTGGCAATGAGACATTCTGCCAGATGGTCTGGACACTCTGCTCAGGGAACCACCCCACGGTGTCCATTGAGTCCTTCTCCTGCAGTGTCTGCAGGATGTTCTGTGCTGACCACTTCCTGATTGACTTATAGTCCAAGGGGTTGGTCTAGAAGAACTTTTCCATGAAGGACAGGTAGTGCGGCAATGTCCAGCTGACTGGGACACTCTGTGGCCATGGGGCCAGGCCCATCCTTCGCAACAGCCAGGCCAGGTAGAACCTCGGTACGTAGTGACACTTGGTGCCCATGTACTTGGGTTCCACGCAGAGCCTGATGCAGCCACAGATGAAGGTGGTCATCAGCATGAGGGCGACATTGGGGACACCTTTACCCCCATTGTCCAGGGACTTGTGCATGGTGACCCATCGGACCCGCTCCAGCTTGGATCCCCAGACGAACCAGAAAATGGCACGGGTGATTTCCAAGCTGGAGGAGCGAGGAACAGGCTACACCTGCGCCAAGTACAGCAGCCCTGAGAGCACCTCACACCTGATGACCAGTTATCGATAGGGAGCGCCGTTCCCACAGTCCCAGTTTCTGCTTCACCTTCCCAATCCACTCCCGCCAATTTTTGTTGCACGCCCCGGCCCCTCCGAACCAGATCCCCAGCACCTTCAGATAGTCAGGCCTGATGGTGAAGGGGACGTTGGATCGGTCGGGCCACTTGCCGAAGAGCATGGCCTCATTCTTCGCGTGGTTGACTCTGTCCCCTGATGCCAACTCAAACTGGTCGCAGATGCTGATCAATCTGCCAACTGACCTCGGGTCTGAGCAGAAGATGGTGACGTCGTCCATGTACAGGGAGGTTTTCACCTGGGTGCCCCCGCTGCCTGGCAACGTCACCCCTCTGATGCTCTCGTCCTTCCTGATGGATTCGGCAAAGGGTTCTATACAGCACAGAAACAAGACAGGGGAGAGAGGGCAGCCCTGCCTGACTACAGACTTGATGAGGAAGCTGTCTGTTTCCCACCCATTGATTTGGACTGTGTTATGGATGTCTGTGTAGAGCAGTTGGATCCAATTCCTGATTCCCTCCCCAAAGCTCATTTTGGAGAGCACGTCCAACATGGACGTGTATGATATCCTCTCGAAGGTCTCCTCCTGGTCCAAGCTGACCAGGCAGGTGTCCACCCCTCTGTCGTAGGAGATCATATCTCTGAGCAGCATGAGGCTGTCAAAGATCTTCCTGCCAGGTACAGTGCAGGTTTGGTCCAGGTGGACCACCTGTCCCAGAGCAGATGACCCTGTTGGCAATGGCCTTGGACAGGATCTTATAATCCACATTCAACAGTGAGATGGGTCTCCAATTCCTGATGTCCTCCCTCTCCCCCTTCTCCTTGTAGATGAGGGTAATGGTGCTCTTCCTCGTGGACTCTGACATGCTGCCAGCTCAAAGCATAGAGTAGTACACTTCCAGCAGGTCGGGGCCCATCCAGTCCCACAGAGCCGAGTACAACTCCGCCGGTAAGCCGTCGCTTCCGGGAGTTTTACTCGACTCAAAGGAATGGATGGAGCCAGTCAGCTCCTCCAGGGTCAGTGGTTGGTCCAGACTCTCCCACTTGCTGTCCTGTAAGACCTTCGTGATAGAGGACAGGAAGTTCTGGGAGGCTGTGCTGTCTGTGGCCTTCGTGTCGTACAGACTGACATAGAAGGATCTGCAGATCCTTGATATGTCCATCTGCGAGGATGTTACTGAGCCGTCCTCTGTTCAGCCACCAAATCAGGATGGCGGCAGCGATGAGCACTTCGGGAGGAGGGATCCACAATACCATCAGGGTGATGGTGAAGGACCTCAACGATGGGAACCCTTTCACAAGGGACCTCTTCATCAGGAAGGTCCTGCTGGATACGTGCGTTCAAAGCGAAGGACATCTACTGCCTCCAGGACTTCACGGGTAACGGGTATTTCGACGTTACCTTCAAGTACCTGGTGGGATGGCAGAAGCTGCTGGAGGACTTTCAGGAGAAGGGGAATGAAGCTCCGCTGTCACTGCTGAAGGTGCAGCCTCTCTTCACCCTCCCCACCCAGAAGGAACGTTTAACCCACATGTGCCCGTGGTGGATGTCCTCACCTTCCTGGCTCGGTACGTTGATGGAGTGGGAAGTTGCGTCGACATCAAGGACCTATTTGGGATCTGGACCAGCAAGCGCCGGGTGAAGGTTAAGTTGAGAGTCGACGCAAATGGATCCATCATCCACCCCCCCCCCCCCCCCCCAGCATTTGCCATTGGAGGGAACCGTGGATATGTGGTGTACACAGGACAACCCAAGGTGTGACGCAACTGCAACAGACCCGGACACGTGGCGGCCCAGTGCAGCGCAGTCATCTGCAAGAACTGCAAGCAGGAAGGTCACCAGACAAAAGACTGTCAGGAGAGCAAATGTTGCAACCTGTGCGGGGAAGCAGGCCACCTCTACAAGGACTGCCCAAAACGGGTCTGTACCTACGCACAGGCAATAAGAGGGGGTGCCAGCACCAACGACACCCCGAGGAACACTGACACACCCCCCACCAGCACGGTGGCCCCAGAAGAGACCGAGACCAGGGAGGGTGAGGACAGCCCGACCGCCTCGAGTTCCCAACCCCCCGCCACGAACTCCCAGCCCCCTCCCGAAGAGGAGGAGTCAATGGAAGAGGGAGTGGGGGAGGGACAGGAAAGGGAATGGCAGACTATGAAGAGGAAGAAGGCGCAAAAGACACCACCCAAGAGACAATGGGCCACAGAAAACAAGGGCACCGGCAAGAAAAGAGTAATACAACAGGTGGACACCAGCAACCTCTCCTTGTCAGAGGATGAAAGCAGCAGCAGAAGCCAATGACGGAGGCAGAGGAAGCGGCAAAATGGAGGAGAGAACGTGGAAGAGAACCAACAGAAAGGAAGAAGCGAGGGAACAACCCTGTGTGTCGCCTCCCCCCAGCTCCGGGAGACCGGCAGCAGCACCACATCTGATGCAACCCAGCACCAGGAGAGGGAAGAAACTGAATCACCAGGGAAAGGAAAAGGGGCACAGTCAGATCCACCCCCAGCGACACCATCAGCCTTGCCACTAGTGGCCCCACACCCAGGGGGAGGCCCCTCCTGAGCCCGGAATCGGTGAGGCAGTTCACTAAAGCTGTGGGCATGAGGGCCCAGGACAAATGAAAAGGGACTGTGTAACGGGAACTGAACTCCAAAAGAGCCATGGAGATAAAACTGGCATCTCTAAACATGTGCAGTGTGAAGCGCACTGCGCGATGTGTTAATGCCTTGCAGTACCTCGGCAAGGTCAAGGAGGATGTGACTTTCCTACAAGAGTGTGGGCTGCCACACCTCCGCAACTATCGGAGGTGGTTGCGATGGTGGACCCACGGACTGTCAGTATGGTCGGGGGGCAATGATTGTCGCGCTTCCGGCCTGGGGATTCTGATGTGGGGGGGGGGCAACTTCTCAATCACTGTCGTCAGAGAGGTGGTGGGGGGGGGGGGGGCGGCTCCTTGTGGCAGATGTGATGTACCGGAACACTCCGCTCCGGTCAATTAACGTGTATGCCTCGCCCATGCGGAGTGAGTGGCTGGCCGTCCTCCAGCAGCTCCCACCGCTGCTGGTGATGTCCCAGCCGGTCGTTCTGGCTGGTGACTTCAACTGCACCATCAATGTGGCTGGACGATCCGGCAGTGCCGACAACAGACTGGACAGCACCTCCAGACTCCTGATGGAAAAGGATGCCAAGTTGCGCGATGCCTTCAGCACCTCTGCAGGCAGAGCACAGCCGCAACACACCTGGTCGAGGTCGGACGGCTCAGCCTGGTCCCGGATTGACTTCCTGTTCGTGTCGGAGCCAATCATGGTCAGATCCACCGACGTCACGCAGGTGTTCTTCTCTGACCATCATCTCCTTCGGGCCTCCTGTCACCTACAGGAGGACCAGAAGGCAGGCAGGGGGACGTGGAAGTTGAATGTGAAGCTGCTGACCCCAGAGAGCATTGAGGAACTAAAGAGGGACTACGCAGGTTGGAGAACCGTTAAACCCCTCTTTGACTCTCCTGTGCACTGGTGTGAAGTGACAAAGGAGAACATCAAGAGGTTCTTCATCTGCAGGGGGGGTCCAGAAAGCAAGACAGACAGAGGGAGCTGTGTCAACTCCAGACAGACTTGCAGCAACTCCTCCTACTGCAGTCGAGGGGGGTGGATGTGAGGGAGGAGCTCCGTGAGGTGAAGAGCCGGCAAGCCCAGCTCCACGCCTCCGAATCCTCCAAGATTATCTTCAGATCCGGGGTGCGCTTGGTGGAGCAGGATGAGACGTGCTCACGTTTCTTCTTCCAAAAGGCGCACAGGGGGAGCTCTGTGATCCACAGTCCTTCTCACAGATGCCGGCAGAGAGCGTCTGTGGGACGGTAACACTGGCGGAGATACCCCGCCTCACAGCCCAAAGCCCAACACAGGAGGTTCCCCAATTCATACAGGTGAATCTGACTAAACTGCTGAACCGTCTGGGTGGAGCGGTGTGGGGAAAGGGAACAGCCTCTGGGGATGGACTGGCAGGAGACGAAACAAGTTGTTAATAAACTTATTCGGTGATACAACTGACTGATCTTCAATGTGGAACCGGCGCGATTAAAAATGTCCCCAGCGCTGTGTTTCGTTTCTTTTGTCGACAAACCGTTGGAAATTAGCGGTTGTTGAAAAGTGGGGGCGGAGCCGGGAAATGAGAGGCCGCTCTCTGCTCTGTCTGTCTCTCTGACTATCTCCTCCCCTCCCCGCCTCCCTCTCTCTCTCTCTCTCGCTCTCGCTCTCCGCCTTTCTCGGGCAGACCGGGGAGCTGTGTATAAAAGGAGACAGCAGCAGTCGGTGTGTCATTGAGTAGCGACTTGAGTGAAGCAGCATCATGTCTGGCAGAGGGAAAGGAGGCAAAGGACTGGGCAAAGGCGGGGCCAAGCGGCACCGTAAAGTGCTCCGTGATAACATCCAGGGCATCACCAAACCAGCCATCCGGCGCCTGGCTCGGCGTGGCGGCGTCAAGCGCATCTCGGGGCTGATCTACGAGGAGACCCGCGGGGTGCTGAAGGTTTTCCTGGAGAATGTGATCAGGGACGCGGTCACCTACACCGAGCACGCCAAGCGCAAGACGGTGACTGCCATGGATGTGGTGTACGCTCTGAAACGCCAGGGCCGCACTCTCTATGGCTTCGGCGGCTGAAGAACTCTGCCCTTTCTCCCGAGCACAACACAAAGGCTCTTCTCAGAGCCACCCACCGCCTCATAGAGGGAGCAGTGACCCGGCAGCATGAGTCGATGGAAAATTTAATTATTTCATTTTGGTTAAAGCATTTGTTGATATATGGGGTAATATATTGGGAGTTCAATGTGGAGATTACGGTAGATTCCCGTGATCATTTTAAATGCACCATCGGCTTTGTTTTCGCAAAGCCCTTTGTGAATGCAGTAAAATTAATATTGCTCCCAACCCTGTTCTCCGTCTCCCGCAGGACTGAATCCCGACAGCAGGGGAAGCAATTGAGCAAATATGCTGCATACGTTCAGATTCAGCTCATTCAGGAAAATAAATTTTTACATCCATTACTTAAATGGTGAAATTCATTATATTTTTGTGACTTAAATGAAATGTAAGAAACTTTCCCTCAAACACCGTCCCCTTTTGCTCTGAAATTGGCGGGAGATTTGAATTTGCACCGGCAGCCAATCACACTGCAGTCTGATCGGCTGAAGTCCGACCCTCCAGTCACCAGTTTCCGTATTTGGTCACAGATAATGTTCCCCCCGCGGCCTATTGGAAAACTGAAGAAGGAACTGCAGCCATCGCAGTGCTGCGACTCTCCAACAGACACCTCCCTTCAAGCCAATCAGAGGCTGCGGGGGCGGCTCTTCACCAACACTTTAAAAGCCGGTCCCAGAGCCAACTCTGTCATTTCAGTCCCTGTATTTCAGTCTGTGCTCGATTGTTGAAGGAGACTGGACCGGACCAAGCAGACAGCGCACAAGTCGAACGGAGGGAAAGCTCCTCGCAAACAGTTGGCTACCAAAGCGGCGCGGAAGAGCGCTCCAGCCACGGGCGGAGTGAAGAAGCCCCATCGTTACAGGCCCGGTACCTTATCTCTGAGCGAGATCCGGCGCTACCAGAAATCCACCGAGTTGCTCATCCGCAAGCTGCCTTTCCAGCGCCTGGTGCGGGAGATCGCTCAGGACTTCAAGACAGACCTGCGCTTCCAGAGCTTGGCCGTCATGGCCCTGCAGGAGGCCAGCGAGGCTTACCTGGTGGGGCTCTTTGAGGACACCAATCCTGTGCGCCATCCACGCCAAAGCGAGTCACCATCATGCCCAAAGACATCCAGCTGGCCCGCCGTATCCGCGGGGGAGCGAGCCTGAACCCGGCCTCGGCACCAGCACCACAAAAGGGCTCTTTGAAGAGCCACATCCCGGCAGAGGAAGAGAGCTGTACTTGCTGTTCACTGTCCTGATACATTAGCGTCCCCGCCACACTCTCTGAACTCCCCTTGTGTGAACGATTCGTCCAGCGCATATACCGAGATGTTTCATTAAACGATTCCGCACAAAACTCGAACATGTTCAAATACAGACCCGTCCGTCCAAGCTGACTCTCGATAATCGGCTATTCTCTGCCGTCAGGTAAAAGACAGCGCGGGGAGCGGAGCTTCACCTCTCTCTCCCCATTAGAGTGTCCCCGATCTAACACTTCACCCACTCACCTGCTATGATGTCAGAAAGTTTTCGAAAGTTTGTTGTTACTGTTTTACCTTTGTGGAGAATGGGGTTTGCTAACTGCAGTCCCCTGTTCTGTAACATGGGTCTCACATTTCTACCCGAATCCATGATCGTTTCACGGGGACACAAGAGACGCTGGAACTGGAATCGCGGTCCTCTCACGGATTGTTTGTCAGATTGCAGTCTCGGCTCAGACCGCAGTTTGTGAAGAGAGGCCGGTCCAAAATCCTATGCATTTCATACATAGACCGATCGCTAATGTGAATCAGTTTTGGGGAGTTAAATTACCAGAAATGGTGAAATTAGAGAATTAAATTAAAAGTTAATAAACTTTTGGCGGGCATTTCAAATTGTAGGAAGCTGGCGGTTACTTTCCGCGCTTCATTCGCTGCCCTCTGTTCATTGGTGAATAAGGCTGATGTCTGATTGGGTTATTCCTTCCACCAATACCATTAGGCACTGTTCCACCAAACAGAAGCGCCACTCTGCATTCCCCCAGCAGGTACAAGAAGGGCGAGTGCGGGAGGATTCTCTCATTTTCTGAGAAATACTTGCTGAGATTGTGGAAATGTCTGGACGGGGAAAAGGCAGCGGCAAAGCTCGGTCGAAGGCCAAGTCTCGCTCGTCCCGGGCCGGACTGCAGTTCCCGGTGGGCCGTGTTCACAGGCTCCTGAGGAAGGGTAACTATGCTGAGCGGGTGGGTGCCGGAGCGCCGGTCTATCTGGCTGCTGTGCTCGAGTATCTGACGGCTGAAATCCTCGAGCTGGCCGGCAACGCGGCCCGGGACAACAAGAAGACCCGCATCATCCCCAGACATCTGCAGCTGGCCGTCCGCAACGACGAGGAGCTCAACAAGCTGCTGGGAGGGGTGACCATCGCTCAGGGCGGGGTGCTGCCCAATATCCAGGCCGTGCTGTTGCCCAAGAAAACCGGCGGCGCCAGCAAGTGAAGCGACAGAAAGTGAACCCAGTGACCCAAAGGCTCTTTTCAGAGCCACCCACAGTGTCTGTGGAAGGGCTGATCCGCGGTTGCGGTGAGGGCGGGGGAAGGAGCTATATGAAATCTGCAATAATAAATGAGACACTCGTATGTTAACGGGCCGCAGAGCAGAATGAGTACAATAATAATTTATATATTTTACTGTAACCAGGCACGTCCAGATAACTGACATAACAGTGGGGCCCAGAGTCCGCTGAACAGCAGTAACTCCCGGCACCAATCCCAATGAAGCCCCGCAGAATGCAAGCACGGCTCACAGCACCAGGGCAGAGAACAGCAGGCTGAGCACGGGCTGAGGCGAGTGCGGAGGCATTTCCGTTCTCGGCAACCGGGCTGTGAGTCTGCAAGAGCCGCGACACCGCCCTGCGATCTTCGTCTGAAACACCCGGAGTAACTTTCTCTTCCTATTTCCGTCATGTTCCTCCCCGACCCGGAGCTCTCTCCCAACAGAGAAACAGCGGGTTGACAGGGCCCGGAGTGGGGAAATGGGGAACTTCAGAAAGGCCGCCACTTCCAGAGTACCGACCCACAGAGGGGGAGTTTATTCTCCAGCCATTAATGTCACAACCCCGCTCTTCCTGACCTGATGCCGCCCAGTCTGTGTTCCACAGTGTGGTTTGACTCTGGACTTTACCGGTGTGTAACAGGCGGGGACACCGATCTGCTCACTGCTTCCTGAACAAATCCCACCGCCGACAGTACAACCGGTGACCAAGCGGTGCTGATGTTTGCATCCTAACAATATTCTACAAACCCCCAATTACCCCTCCAGAGTTGTCAATAATTCGATGAAAATCTCGCCCACCGGAGTCCCTGAAATATAATCGAACATTGTGGGAAATAAAGAGTTAACATTTCAGTCCAATGACATTACATCAGATCTCCGGGTCACTGCTCCCTCTGTGAGGCGGTGGGTGGCTCTGAGAAGAGCCTTTGTGTTGTGCTCGGGAGAAAGGGCAGAGTTCTTCAGCCGCCGAAGCCATAGAGAGTGCGGCCCTGGCGTTTCAGAGCGTACACCACATCCATGGCAGTCACCGTCTTGCGCTTGGCGTGCTCGGTGTAGGTGACCGCGTCCCTGATCACATTCTCCAGGAAAACCTTCAGCACCCCGCGGGTCTCCTCGTAGATCAGCCCTGAGATGCGCTTGACGCCGCCACGCCGAGCCAGGCGCCGGATGGCTGGTTTGGTGATGCCCTGGATGTTATCACGGAGCACTTTACGGTGCCGCTTGGCCCCGCCTTTGCCCAGTCCTTTGCCTCCTTTCCCTCTGCCAGACATGATGCTGCTTCACTCAAGTCGCTGCTCAATGACACTCCGACTGCTGCTGTCTCCTTTTATACACAGCGCCCCGACCTGCCCGAGAAAGGCGCAGCGAGAGAGAGAGAGAGAGAGAGAGAGAGAGGCGGGGAGGGGAGGGGACAGAGTCAGAGGGACAGACAGAGCAGGGAGCGGCCTCTCATCTCCCAGCTCCGCCCCCACTTTGCCACAACCGCCAATTTCCACCGGTTTCCCCACAACAGAAGGGAAACACAGCGCTCCGGATAAACTCTCTCACACCCCAGGTCCGTGTTGAAGGATTTCCCGGTTTCACCGCCTCCCCTGCTCCCGAATTATCAGAAATCCGTTTCCATTCGCCAACAAATACTTGAGGGAGCGGCTGAAAGTGACGTCCGTCCCTCCCCGGGCCCAGGAACAGGGCAGAGCGCCCTCCTCACACACAGAGTTGGTGGGGGAGGGGGCAGAGGCCTCCAGTGATGAGAAGATTAATTCATTAAATACAAATCTGGGAGAGCTGTGGTACCGGACACTGAGGGGGGAATGAAAATCACGGTCACAGGAAGGGGCAGGAATTATAAGCAGATCTGTGCTCCTGGTGACTTCTCCAGTGCAGTTAAAGTTGTGGCGAGGGAGCTGGTGCAGGAGGGAGGGATTCAGGTACAGGAATCATTGGGCTCTCTTCCAGGGCAGATGGGACCGGGAAAAGGAGGTCGGGTTCCACCTAAACTGCAGGGGAACCAATGTCCTCACAGGGAGGTTCACTGGTGCTACTCAGGAGGGTTTAACCCAGCGTGGCAGGGGGTGGGGACCAGAGCTGCAGGTCAGCAGGTGGGGGGACTGAGGGGAAGGTCGGGGCTGGGAACCGTGAGGCTGATGGGGAAGACGGGCAGGGCCAGGGTAAATGATCACAGTGGGACTGAGGGGCTGAAGTGTGTGCGTTTCTGTGGAAGGGACATACTGGGTAAGGCAGACGGCCTCAGAGCCTGGATCAGTGCAGGGAACTGTGATACTGTGACCAGTACAGAGACCTGGTTGTGAGAGGGACAGGACTGGCAGCTCAAAGTCCCAGGATGTCGATGTTTCAGACGTGACGGAGAGGGGGGTAGAAGAGGTGGAGGAGGTGCATCAGTGATCAGGGAGAGTGTGACAGCTGCACTCAGAGAGGACACACTGGAGGGCTCACCCACCGAGGCAATGTGGGCAGAGCTCAGGAGTAAGAAAGGTGCTTTCACTTCTGATAGGGTTGTACTGTCGGCCTCCCAGCAGCCAGCGGGACAGAGAGACACAGATATGTGGGCAGGTTATGGGCAGATACAAAAGCTTGGCACAGTGAGAGATTTTAACTTCCCAATAAGTGACTGGGACTTCCTTGGTGCAAGAGGCTTTGATGTCGCAGAATATGTTTGGTGCATCTCAGAGGGTTTCTTTAAACAATCTGGAGATAGATTACTAGAGGACGGACCATACTGGACCTTGTATTGGAAAATGAGCCTGGCCAAGTGACTGGGATTTCAGTGGGCAGTATTTTGGGAATAGTGATCACAACTCGTTTACTGTTGAAGACACATGAGTAAGGATCGGTCTGGACCTCAGGGGAGGAAGGGGAGGGCCAAACTGGGGGAAGGGAAGTTACAACATCATTGGGCAGGTGCTGAGGGTCTACACTGGGAGTAGCTGTAGGTGGACGTCCACATCTGGCATGTGGGAGTCGATTAAAGACCAGCTGATGGGAATTCAGGTCTGATGTGTTCCAGTCATGGGGAAAGACGTGGCAATGTTTGAGAACCTTGGATGATGAAATAATGAAGAGGTGTTGCCTCTCGATGGGACAAAGCACGAATGGGGAAATATCAAAGGCAGGTAGAAGGGAACTTGGCTGATGAGAGATGTTGGGAATTTAGTCAAGAAGAGAAAGGAAGCAGATGTAAGCTGCAGGAAGCTGAAATCAGACAGGGGCTGAAAGGAACATAAAGGTCGCAGGAGAGAGGTCATGCTGGGGATTAGAAGGTTGAAAGGGGCATGAAATGTCCTTGGTGAGTTGGATGAAGGGAAATCCAAGGGCATTTTATACACACATTAAAAACAAGATGGTTACTATGATGAGTGTTGAACCTCTCAAGATTTATGCCTGGAGCCAGAGGATGTGGATGAGGTATTAACGAGTACTTCACATCGGTGTTCACCAAGGAGAAGGACATGGGGGTTGGCGAGAGCAGTGTGGGGAACGCTGATAACCTCGGGCATGTTGAGATCACGGAGGTGGGACTGGCTTTTCCCCAGGACAGAAATGTCAATAACTTGAGGGCACAGCTTTAAGTTTATGTGTGGGGTGAGTTTTTGTTTTACACAGACAGTGGTCGGTCGCTGGAAGGTGCTGCCAGGGGTGGGGGTGGAAGCAGACACGATAGCAGCATTTCTGAGGCATTTAGACAGGCCCAGGAATGTGCAGGGAATGAAGGGAAATGGATCGTGTGCAGGGAGACAGGTGGAGTTTAGTTCGGCACCATGGCTGGCACAGATATTGTGGGCCGAAGGGCCTGTTTCTGTGCTGTACTGTTCCATATTGTACAGTGATGACTCTGTTTGATCCAACAGCAGTTGCAGGGACATGGTTGTAGGGTGACCGGACTGGGACTGGGACCTCAATATTCCAGGATATTCAGTGTTCCACAGGAATGGGCAAAAGGGAAAGGAGGAGTGCGGCCATGTTCACCACGTGGGGGTGAGGGGGGTGTAGATGTAGAGACAGTGATGGGGAATCGGTTTGTGGGGAAATAATGAACAGCAGGGGATAGAAGGCATGGGTGGGAGTGGTCTCTGGACCCCCAGGTGTTGCCTCTCGATGGGACAGAGCACGAATGGGGAAATATCAAAGGGAGGGAACAAGGGAACTGTGACTGTCATGGGTGGTCTCATCTGTGTATTGATTAAACTCAGCAAACTGGCAAGGTGCCGTGGGAGAGGAATGTGTGGAGTGGGCAGGGACTGTTCCTTACAGCAGTGTGTTACGCAACCTACCCAGGGACAGGACATGTTAGATGTGGGTCTGTGTAATGAGGTGGGATCAATGACAGATCCCGTGGTGCAGGATCCTGAGGAAGAAGTGATCACAACATGGGAGAATTCCAGACACAGTGTGAGGGTGAACACCCTGGCCTCACCCTGAATAAGGGCAGTTCCACGGGTGTGAGGGTGGAGCTGTCTGGGGTGGACGGGGTAAATAGACTCAGGGACAGGGCAGTGGGTGAGCAGTGGCAGATGTTTAAACAGCTGGATCATAACACTCAGCAGACACTGATCCCAATTAGACAGAGGGATCCAGGAGAAAGATGAACCTTTTAAATCAGAGGCATATTAAATGGCAGGGGCTGGTGGTGGACCAGGGACTGGGACGTTTTCAGGGATCAGTGATAAGAGACTCCAAACCGCAAGCTAACAAGGAAATGGGAGATGGGTTAACTCAACAATTAGATCAGTGTTCACGGTGGGCACACAGCAAACATGCCAAAGATACATGATGGGTAACATTTCAACACTATCAATAATCTGTAACAATCCCATCACAAGGGGAAAAACTAATGGGACCAAAAGCAAACGTCACCGGGTCCCAACGACCTGCACTCGAGGGTTTAAAGGAAGTGGCTGGAGAGAAGTTGGAGACATCAGTTGAGGTTTGTCAGAACTCACTGTGTTCCAGGAAGGTTCCAGCGGGTTGGAAAACCTCAGATGTGACCCCATTGTTGGAGAAGGGTGGAAGACAAACAGCAGGGAACTGTGGTCCTGTTCACTTCACATCTGTTGTTGGCACCGTGCTGGAGTCTGGCATCAATGGAGAAATAACAAGTCATTTAGAAAAGTTTAACGTCATCGAACCGAGTCCACATGGTTTAGAGCCACAGAGTCACACAGCACGGGAACAGGACCTTCGGCCCATCTGCTCCATTATGACCTAGATTCACATCTAAGCCAGTCCCATTTGCCTGCATTTGGCCCATATCCCTCTGAGCCTTTCCCATCCATGGACCTGTCCAAATACATTTTAAATGTTGTTAATGTTCCCGCCTCACCACTTCCTCTGGCAGTTCATTCACTGTACTGACCACCCTCTGGGTGAAAACATAGTCCATCAGGTTCCCATTAAATCTCTCCCCTCTCAGCTTCAACCTGGGCCCTCCAGTTCTTGATTCCCAAACCCTGGTGAAAAGACTGTGCACATTGACCCTATCGATGCCCTGCATTATTTTATACACCTCTGTAATATCATCACTCAGTCTCCTCCGCTCCAGGGAAAACATTGTCAACCTGCTCAACCTCTCTCCATAACCCAGTCCCTTGAGTCCCAGCAATATCCTCCTAAATCTCCTCTGCACTCTTTCCAGCTTAATGGCATCTTTCCTGTAGCAGGGTGACTAACACTGTGCACGATATTCCAAATGCAGCCAAACCAACGCCTTGTACAACTGCAACATAACATCCCAACGTCTATACTCAGTGCCCTGACTGAAGGCCAGCGTACCAAAAGCATTCTTCACCACCCTGTTGACCTGGTTTCAAACCCTGTCACCTGGTTTGGTGAAGGGAAACACATCCTTGACCAATATGCCGGAGTTGTTCGAGACGTTAGAAGGGAACCTGTAGATGTGGTGTGTTTGGATTTTCAGAAGGCACTTGACAAGGTGCCACATAAAAAACTGGTGCACAAGACCAGAGCTCACAGTACTGGGGGAGGTGTGTTAACATGGGCTGAAGACTGGTTATCACACAGAGATGGAATAAACAGGTGTGTTTCAGACTGGGAGGATATAACTGGTGGAGTGTCCCAAGGATCAGTTCTGGGCCCTCAATTATTTACTGTTGATGTTAATCACCTGGAGGAGGGGCAGAGGGTGAGGTATCCAAGTCTGTCAGTAACAGGGAAACAGGAGGGAGGGCATGTTGTGCTGGGGACATCTGGTCTCTGCGACAGGATACAGAGGTCGGGTGTGTGGGAGAACACTTGGTCAATGGGGTTTAATGTGGGAGAGTGTGAGGCCATGCACTGCGGCAGCTGGAAGCAAAGGGCAGACTGTTATTGATGTGCAGAGAATTTGTAAATGGGTGAAATAGAGAGGGATCCAGGGGTTGTCCTGCACACGTTACAAAGAAAATAACAGACGGGTGCAGCAGGTGGTTCAGAAGGTAACTGGTACATTGGCATTTATTGCTGGGTGGTTGGTGCAGAGAAACAGAGAAGTGTTGTTATGGTTGTCAGACAAGTGCACAGTGATGGGTTTTGGGAAATTACAGCAGGCCGGGACACACACAGTGAATGGGAGGGTCCCGGGAGTGTTAGTGAACAGTGAGACCTTGGGTACAGGGACATAATTCCCTGAAAGTGACAGCACAGGTTGACAGGGCAGTGAAGAAGGTGCACTCAATGCTGGTCTTCATCGACTGAGGCACTGAGAGGAGTTGAACGTTACAGTTGTAGAATTCAGTTAGTTAGACCACACTTGGAGCACTGTGTGCAGTTCTGGTCACCACACTGTGGGACGGATGTGACTTCAGCTGGAGAGGGTGCAGAAAACATTCACAGGAATGTTGCCAGGGCTGGAGGGCTGGAGGTACGAGGAGAGCTTGGATGGGCTGGGACTGGTTTCCCAGGACCAAAGGGGGTTGTGGGGAGACCTGATGGCAATTTATAGATCGGGTGGACAGTCACAATCTGTCTCCCAGGGTGGAAATATCAAGTAGCTGGAAGCACAGCTTTAAGGGAAGAGGGGGAAGTTTAAAGGAGATGTGCGGGACGTTTTTTTATACACAGACTGGTGGGGCTGGAATGGGCGGCCGTGGGGAGCGGTGGAAGCAGGTATAACAGTGCTGTTTGACAGGCTTTGAGATAGACACATGAATATCCAGGGGGTGGAGGGATATGGGTCACGTGCTGGCAGAAGGGATTTAGTTTTATTTGGCATTGTGTTCGCCACAGACATGGTGGGTCGAAGGGCCTGTCCCTGTGCTCTACTGTTCTGTGTGCTTGGTGAGCAGCAGTGACCGAGAACTCTTTAGATAGGCATGAGTGAGACGGCAGGATAGTGTTTACCTCCCTGGTGCCAGGGTCAAGGATATCTCTGAGCAGGTCCAGGATATTCTGAAAGGGAGGGTGAGCAGCCAGAGGCCAGGGTCCATATTGACACTAACAACAGAGAGAGAGGAGGTCCTGCAAAGAGAATTTCAGGAGTTAGGTAGTAAGTTAAGCAGGACCTCTGGGGTGGCAATCTCAGGATTACTCCCTGTGCCACGTACTAGCGAGGTATCAAATAGGAAGGTAGTACGATGGAGCTGGTGCAGGAGAGAGGGCTTCAGGTAAATGGACTGTTGGGCTCCCTTCCAGGGCAGGTGGGACCAGTACAAGGAGAATGGCTTCTACCTAAACTAGAGGGGAACAAATGTCCTCACAGAGAGATTCAGTTGTGCTACTCGAGGGGGGTTAAAATTAGTGTGGCAGAGGGGTGGGAACCAGTGCAGTAGGTAAGAAGGGGCATTGAGGGATAGGAGACGTAAGGTCCTGTGACACTGAAAGGAAGTCTGGGCAGGGCCAGGGTAATGATCCCGGTGGTGGTGAGGGGCTGAAGTGTGGTTATCTCAGTGCAGGCAGTGTTACAGTTCAGGCACATGGACACAGCCTGGATCAGAACCTGGTACTGCAGTGTTGTGGCCAATACACTGGTTTAGTTGAGAGAAGGGCAGGAGCAGTAGTTCACTATTCTGGGCTTCAGATGTTTCAGACACAACACAGAGGGAGGTAAACGAGGTGGGGGAGGTAAACGAGGTGGGGAAGCTGCACTGCTGATCAGGGGGAATGTCACAGCGGCACTGAGGGAGGACACACTGGAGGCCCATCCACTGAGGCAATGTGGGGAGAGCTCAGGAATGAGGAAGGTGCAGTCACTGTGATGGGGTCACACTGCAGGCCCCCCAATAGCCAGCGGGAGAGAGAGGAACAGACACACAGGCAGATTATGGAAAGATGGAAAACAACAAGTGTTGCAGTGGGTGACTGTAGTTCCCCCAATATTGACTGGGGCTCCCTCAGTGCCTGAGGCTCAGATGGGACAGGACTTGTTAGGCGCGTCCAGGAGGGTTTCCTGAAACAGTCTGTCGACAGTCACACCAGGGAAGGGGACACGATCGACCTTGTGTTGGGAGTGCGTCCGGACAGGTGAGCGGAGTTTCCGTGGGAAAGTCTTGGGGAACAGGGATCATAAGTCTCCAGACAGTTGTTTATGAGGGTAAGACTGGACCTGTGGGTGGGGCAGAGGGAAGTCGGGGACAGCCAGTTACAGCAGTGCTGGGCAGGAGCTGTGGAGAGCAGACTGGCAGCTGCTGTTACGGGGTAAGTCCAACTCTGACATGTGGGAGACAGGTAAAGGCCGGCTGGTCAGAATTCAGGACTTCGCTGTCCCTGTGAGGAAGGAAGACAAGGATGGGACGGTTCGGGAACTCAGAAGGAATGAGCGGTGTTGTATTTAGTCAAAAAGTAAAAGAAAACATGTCAGATTCAGGAAGCTGAAAGTGGACAGGGCCTTTGACGAACACGGAGGGAGCAGGGAAGTGCTCAGGCTGGGAATCAGGAGGCCCAACAGGGGCCATGAGATGTCCTTGGTGAGTGGGATTAAAGACAATCCCAAGGCATTTTACACACATTACAAACTGCAGGGTCACGAGGGAAAGGGCAGGACCACTCAAGGACAAAGGAGGACAAAGGATGGGCAGTGAAACAGCTGATGGAGTTTAATCCAGACAAGTGTGAGGTGCTGCATCTTGGGAGGTCAAGTGTAAGAGGAAAGTACAGAGGAAATGGCAGGTCCTTCGAGCAATGATGGACAGAGGGATCTGGGGCTGCAAGTCCTTTGCTCCCTGGAAGTGGCAAGATAAGGAGAGAGGGTGGGACAGAAAGTGTACGGCATATTTGTCATCATCAGTTATTGTAAAAGTAAAGTCAGGAACTCACGTTGCCGCTGTATAGAACTTTGATTGGGACACAGTTGGAGTACTGTGTGCAGTTCTCGTCACCACATTACGAGCTTTAGAGAAGGTTCAAAAGAGGTTCACTGCGATGCTGCCTCAAGACGGCAACGTCCGTCATCAAAGATCACCACCATCCAGGCCAGGACATCTTCTCACAGCTCCCATCGGGCAGGAGGTACAGAAGCCTGTCCCCACACCACCAGGTTCAGGAACAGCAACTTCGCTTCAACCACTCAGTTCTCAAACCAACCTGCACAACCTCAATCACTTCAGCTGATCACTTTGCACTAAAATGGACTTTGTATTACCATATTCTAATTGTGTTTTTATCTTGTAAAAACTGTGTCTAGTTTGTATTTGACTTATGATTGTCTTGTGAATGCTGATTACGTACGGTATGTGCCTGTGATGCTTTTCATTGCACTTGTGCAGACATGGACTTCTGCATCTGACAACAAACTCGACTTTCACTGGAGGGTGGTAGCTACAGTGTTAAACATGGATTGTTTTCTCGGGAGCATCAGAGGCTGAGGGGAGACCTGACAGAAGGATATAAAAGTAGAAAGGGAGAGACAGGATAGATAGCCCTTTACCCCGGGGGGGTGGGGGGGGGGGTATATCAAAGACCAGAGGGCATAGCTTGATGGTGAGATGGAGAAAAGTTTACAGGAGACTTACGTGGCATTTTGTTTGTATTTACACGGAGATTGTGGGTGCATTGAATGTGCTGCCAGGGGTGGGAGTGTGTTGTGTGAAATAGTTATTTTCGGCCTTAAGGATCAAGGACTCTGGACACGAGCTTTGGATATCAAAACTAGTTTAATCACAAAGACAAACGCGGGACAGAATGGATGGGAACAGACACACACTCACTCACGCACAGGATACCACGAACACGAGAGGGAAATTGCAACTGGGGTAAAATACACTCACACACACACACCGATACACACAAGCACACAATAACAGGGTACAACTTCAGGATATAACACTTCAATGCCCGTCCCACACTAGCATTGGCTCTAATACTACCTGGAGTCTGAGTGAAATGCTCCCTGACCATATGGTGATGCATTCTTACCAATGATCTCTGCAGCATTGTCTCACTACTCCTGGGGGTCATCAAAAGAGGAAGGGCTAGTGCACACAGCCCTTTTTATGGTGCTAGGAGGCTGGGTGGAGCCTCACTGTCATGATTTGAATGAGCCAATGGTGTGGAAATCAAAGACAAAGGTTCCTGCCATAGCCAATAGTCAACAGGTTCAGAGACAAAGGGTACTGGTCAGACAGGTTCAGATGCAAAGGTACTCTCACATCTGAGGGGTGGGTGGAGCCGCACCTTGATTGACAGTAGTATCACTTCCGATCAGAGGAGCAATGCTGTCCTCCGGTCAGCGGGGGTCAGTGTCGTTAATGTCACCTGACAGCCATGTGGGTTTCTCACAACAGTTACAAGGACACGCTTCTGTAAAAACACGGGCACTGTATTCCAAGCACACTGAGCTGCCAGAGCACAGCACTGGCCAGTGAGGTCACAGACCAGTACAACACCCAGCTCTCTAATACAGGGAAGGAGATTTAACAAAACACAACACTGATGGCCCAGAGCTGGACAATCCCAGCATTGCAATGTAATTCTGACCTATAAACATCATCAGCACAGACCTTAACAACAGACGGCACTGTACTGTAAGGGCACAGACCTTAACAACAGACGGCGCTGCACGGTAAGGGCACAGACCTTAACAACAGACAGCACTGTACTGTAAGGGCACAGACCTTAACAGCAGCCGGCACTGTACTGTGAGGGCACAGACCTTAACAGCAGCCGGCACAGTACTGTAAGGGCACAGACCTTTCCAACAATCGGCACTGTACTGCAAGGGCATGGACCTTTAAAACAACCAGCACTGTACTGTAAGGGTACAACCTTTACAACAGCTGCATATGAAGACCTCCACAGCCACAGAACAGTACAGGAAGGACACAGATCCTTATTATACACAGACAACTAATCGGCACTGTACTTTGAGACCTGTACAATCCCTGCAATGAAATGAAATTAAACAATAATACAAACCCCATACTGTTGTGTATGGACACAGGCTGATCACACACAGAGCTGTCTGACAAGCCCAGAGAGCTGAATGAACACAGCACTAAAGTGCAGGGACACAGACCCCAACAACCCCAGCACTGGTCTGTGGAGCCACAGATTCCCAGCAGCAACCCCTCTGCTGTACAGATAAAGACATGAACATCCCCTGCACCACACTGGGAAGTCACAGCCCAATACAAACCACACACAGCCCAGTGTGGACAGAGAGCTTTACACCAGCCACCCCCAACACAGGAAGGACACAGACCTGTACAAACCAGCCCTGGACTGCATGGGGACAGCCCAGTACAGCTCCAGTCCTGCACAGCAGGGAGGGAGACAAGTAGAAACCAAGCCGTCCAGCAGGGACACCGACTGCTGCACCCTCAGCATGCTGAGGGAGGGGAGGGTGTATCTCTGGTATAAAATGTCCCCACACTGCACTGTACAGAAACACTCAGCAGTGGACTAGAAGGACAATGATGTTTACAACACCAAGTCCTTCACTATAAGGACAGAGACCAATAAACCTCTCAGCACTGTGCAGTGAGCACACAGACCTGTACACACCCAGCACTGTACTCCACCGTTAAACACCTGGACATCCCCAGCACTTCAGGGACAGAGAACTGTACAACCCTGACACTGTACTGTGATTCACGGATGTGATCAGTCAACTCCCTCCTACTGGGCATCTTTCAGTATGCAGCAGGGAGAGCTGATAAAGGGGAACCTGTAGATGTGTGTTTACATTTCCAAAAGGCATTGGGCAAGGTTCCACATGAGGCACATGGGCAACAACTGAGGGCCAAAGACATTGGAGAAAGTGTGTCAGCATGGATTGAAAATGGCCGTCACACAGAAACAAGAGAGTTGGAATAAATGGGTCCTTTTCCAGCGGGAGGGATGTAACTTGTGGAGTACCACAGGGGTCGGTTCTTGGTCCTCTCAGTGGCACTGAGAGAAGACCTGATGGAGGGCTCATCCAGTGAGGGAATGTGGGTGGAGCTCAGGAATGAGGAAGGTGCAGTCACTGTGATGGGGTTGCACTGTAGGCTTCCTAATGCCAGCAGGAGAGAGGGGAACATATATGCAAGCAGGTTATGGAGAGATGTAAAAGCAACAGGGTAGTTGTAGTGCGTGACTTTAGTTCCCCCAATATTGACTAGGACTCCCTTAGATCCCGAGGCTAAGAAGGGCAGAATTTGTTGGGAGTATCCAGGAAGGTTTCTTGACACAGTGTGTAGATGGTGCAAGCAGGGAAGGGGACACACTAGACCTTGGGTTGTGAATATGCCAGGCCAGGTGACTGAAGCTTCTGTGGGAGAGCACTTTGGGAACAGTGATGCCAAAATAAGGACAAGACTGGACCTCGGGAATGTGGTAAACTGGGGGATAGCCAGTGACAGCAGTGTTAGGCAGGAACTGGAGAGAGCAGACTGGGAGCAGCTGTGATTATTATTTGTTTATTATTACCATTCATTTGGTATTGTTACTATTTTTCCTTAGTTTTTTTTCCTCATGTAATCAAATTTCCTTTAAATCTTTTTCATGTTCAATTATTAAGAGATTGGGGGGTTCAGATTAAATATTTTACTCTTTGTGTCTGTATACATTAATTGCTATTATTGTAATCCTGATCTCTTTATATCATGTGTATAATTACTACTGTTATGTATATTAGTTTGAAATTAATAAAAAGATTGAGAAGAAAAAAAAGTGTTTATGTGGGCTACAGTAGGTCTACACAGAGATGACTTTATGTGGGGCTGCATGGAGAGTGGTTTATGTGGGACTACACACAGTGTAGGGTTTCTGCGGGGCTACACAGAGAGTTTATGTGAAGCTAAAAGGAGAAGGGTTAATGTTTGGCTACACAGAGAAGAGTTTCCGTGATTATAGACGGAGAACGGTTTATATGGGGCTACAGAGAGAGGGGTTTATGTGGGCCTGCAGAGAGAAGTGTTGTAGGGCTACACAGAGTAGGGTTTATGTGGGGCAACAGAGAGAAGGGTTTATATGGGCTACACATAGAAGGGTTTATGTGGGCCTACACAGAGTAGGTTTTATGTGGGCCCACACGGTGAAGGGTTTCTGTTGGTCTACACGGAGAAGGGTTTATGTGGGGCGACAAAAAGAAGGGTTCTTATGGGGCTACACAGAGAAGGGTCTCTGTGGGGCTACACAGAGAAGGGTTTACGTGGGGCTCCACAGAGAACGGTCTATGTGGGGTTACACGGAGATGGGTTAATGTGTGGCTACATTGAGTGGTGTTTATGTGGGTCTACACAGAGAGGGGTTTATGTGGGCTACAGAGAGAAGTGTTTGTGGGGGCTACACAGAAAGGTTTCTGTGGGGCTGCACAGCGAAGGGTTTTTATGTGGGGCTAAACGGAGAAGGGTTAGTGTTTGGCTGCAGAGAGTGGGGTTTAATGGAGCTACACAGAGGAGGGTTTCTGTGACTCTACAGGAAGAAGGGTTTATGTGGAACTACTCGGAGAACAGTTATATGGGGCTACACAGACTGGGGTTTATGGGGATCTACACAGAGAACAGTTTAAAAGTGGCCACACACTTCTGTTGGCCTACACAGAGAAGGGTTTATGCGGGGCTACACAGGGAAGGGTTTGTGTGGGACTAAGTGAAGATGGGTTAATGTGTGGCTAAATTGAGCGGGTTTTACGTGGGGCAAGACAGAGAGTGGTTTATGTGGCGCTTCACAAGGAGAGGTTTCTGTGTATTTAAACAGAGAAGGGTTTATGTGACCTCCACAGAGAGCAGTTTCTGTGGGGCTACATAGAGAATGGTTTATGTGGGGCTACTCAGAGAACGGTTTATGTGGGGCTACACAGAGAGGGTTTTATGTGGATATACACAGAGAAGGGATTATAAGTGGCCAGACAGAGACATGTTTATTTTGGGCTACACAGGGAAGAGTTTATGTGGGGCTGCACAGAGAAGGGTTCATGTGGGGCTACACAGAGAGCTGTTTCTGTGGGGCTACACAGAGAAGCGTATGTGTGGGACTCACAGAAAACGGTATGTGTGGCTGCAAAAATACGGGTTTATGTGGGGTTACACAGAGAGGAGTTTATGTCAGGCTACACAACGATTATCTGAGGCTACACAGAGAAATGTTTCTGTGCGTCTACACAGAGTAGGGTTTAGGTGGGGCTACATAGACAGTTGTTTATGTAGGGCCACATGAAGGATTATGAAGGGTTTATGTGGGTCTCCACGAAGACTGGTTCTTCTTTCTTTCTTTTCTTTTTCAATCTTTTTATTAGATTTGAAATTAATACAATTTAATATACATAATGTGATTATACATGTGGTGCGAAGACATCGGGATAACAAGAATAACGGTTCATATCAATATACTCACAAGGAGTAAAATATATCATCCAGACCTCCTGCTCCCTTACTAAGTGAGCGTGATACAAAAAAGTTGAAAAGAAATTTAATTATATGAAAAGAGAACCCACAAATAAATAAAAATAAACAAAAGCAAACCAAAAACTTCAAAGCAAAAAAAAGCTGGACATATTTCCTCTTTAATAAACAAAACATTGTTATGTCGTTAGCTGCGCTCTTCCATATCCATAGGTTATTGAAAGGGATTCGAAAAAGGTCTGCTTATATCATATGGAAATACAGAATAAATGGACTCCGAACTTCTTCAAATTTAAGCGAAGGATTAACAGTACCACTCCTATCTTTTTTCTAAGTGTTTTTCTAACGTTATAGTTTGAGAAAGCCATTGAAATGTGGTAGGAGGTATAGGATCCTTCCATTTAAATAGAATGTAATAAAATGTAATTATTGTAACAAAATTAATGTAAGAAAAGCAATCATACGGCAAGCAGAAGGTGATAAATGGCCAGAATACATCATTGGTAACCCAAAAATTGCAGTAATAGGATGGGGTTGTAAACCAATATTCAATACAGTTGAAATAACATCAAAAATGTATTTCCAATATTTTTCCAAAAGGGGACAGGACAAAAACATATGTGTCAAGGAAGTCACTTCCGAATTATATCTGTCACATATAGGATTTATCTGGTGATAAAAACTGGCTAACTTGTCCTTAGACATATGGGTCCTGTGAACACCTTAAACTATATCAAAGATTGTCTGGCACACATTGAAAATGTATTAACTAATTGGAGAATTTTCTTCCATGTCTCTGTAGGTAAAAGGATCTGGAGTTCTCTTTCCCATTCATTCTTAATTTTATCAAGTGTCTCTAGACGTATTTTCATAATCCGATCATAAATTCTTGCTATCAAGCCCTTCTGATAAGGATCAAAACCTAAATTTTCCCCATAAGTTCAATTTTATATGGTATTGAAAAAGAAGGTAGAATAACTTCAAAAAAAATTCTAATCTGTAAATATAAAAAAAATGTGATCTAGACAAATTGTATTTATTAGACAATTGTTCAAAAGACATAAAAACAGTTATCAATGAAGAAATCACGAAAACATGTTATTCCCTTCATTTTCCATAAAGAAAAAGCCAAATCAATTCTGGATGGCTGAAAGAAAACAAAAATGGATTGGATAGGACTTGATAAAATGAATTTATTCAATACAATCCAATTTCAAAATTGAAACCATATTCGTATTGTATGTTTAACTATTAGGTTAGTCATTTGTTTACTGAATTTAGTCAGTGCAAAAGGGAGTGAGACTCCTAAAACAGAAGCTAACGAAAATCCTTGCACAGATTCATACTCAAGATACACCCATTGAGGACACTGAATTACATCTAAATCTTGTGCCCAGAAAATTAAATATCTAATATTAATTGCCCAATAGTAAAATCTAAAGTTAGGCAAAGCCATGCCAAAATCCTTTTTTTTAATTTTGTAATTATTTCTTACTTAACCTTGGTTTTTATTGCACCATATATATGAAAGAATTTTGGAATCAATAGGATCGAAAAAGGATTTCGAGATAAAAGTTGGAACCGCCTGAAGTAAATAAAAATATTTTGGCAAAATATTCATCTTAACTGCATTATTTCAGCCAATCAATGATGGAGGCAATGGGGACCATTTAGTAAACAATTGTTTCACATGATCAATTACAGGTAAAAGGTTAACTTTGAATAAGTCCTTGTGCTTCTTGGTAATTTTAACAACCAGATACGTAAAATAATCAGTCACTAATCTAAATGGCAATTGCCTGTAAATTGGGACTTGCATATTTAATAAGAAAAGTTCACTCTTATTAAGATTTAATTTATAACCAGAGAAAGCACTAAACTGAGCAAGCAATGATAATGCTGCAGGGAAGGATTTCTCCGGGTTAGAGATAGAGAGTAACAAGTCATCTGCATATAGTGATATCTTATGGGTCCCCTTTCCACGAGTGATAATATGCTGGAAGAGTCCCGAAAGGCAATTGCCAAGGGTTCCAAGGCAATATCAAATCATAAAGGGCATAGGGCAGCCCTGTCTAGTGCCTCGAAAGAGCCTGAAAAAGGGGGATCCCTGATTATTAGTAAGTATTGAAGCCATAGGTGTATGGTAAATCAATTTATTCGCCAATATAAATTTGGGCTAAAATTAAATTTCTCAAGCGTGATGAATAAATATTCCCATTCAACACTATCAACCGCCTTCTCGGCATCTAGTGAGATAACACATTCTGGAATTGTAGATGAAGGGGGATATACAATATACATTAACCTCCTAATATCAAAATGCAAATAACAATTCTTAATAAATCCTATCTGGTCATCAGAGATAATTTGTGGAAGTATCTTTTCCAGTCTAGAAGCCAATATTTTGGAAAAAACATTGGAATCCACATTCAATAAAGAAATAGGTCTGTAAGATACACATTCAGTGGTATCTTTATCCTTCCTAAGAATTAAAGAGTTAGTTGCTTCATAAAAAGATTGTGGTAATTTCCCTATATAGGGCATCTTTAAAAATTTTACCTAACCAGGGAGAGAGAAGATAAGAAAAGGATTTAAAAATTTTAGTTGTATACCTATCGGGACCAGGTGCTTTACCCGAATTCATTGAAGAAATAACTTCCTTTATTTCTTCTTCCGAAATGGGTGCATCTAATATTAAACTTCCATTAATTGTTAATTTCAGAGTCTTCACATTCCTTAAAAATTCATGCATTGATGTAGAATGCTCAGGAAATTCTGACTGGTGTAAAAAAGTATAAAATTCTTGAAAAGAGTTATTAATTTGATGATGGTCCACCGTGTAATTACCATCTCGTTAACGAACTTTAATAATCTGATGTTTAGTTGAAGCAGCTTTCAGTTGGTTGGCCAACAATTTACCAGATTCATCACCATGTATATAAAACTGACTCCCAGTTTTGAGTAATTGATTTTTAATTGGAAATGTTAATAATAAACTGTGTCGTAATTGCAGTTCAGTTCTCTTTATACGGAGCTCCAGATTAGGAGCATCAGAGTATTTTTTAATCAATTTCTTTAATCTTATCAGCCAATATACGTAATTCATTATTAGTTCGCTTTTTCAATCCAGCAGAGTATGAAATAATTTGACCACGGATATAAGCTTTAAAGGTATCCCATAATATTCCATGAAATTTCTTCCGTAGAATTACTTGAGAAGAAAAAGGAAATCTGTTCTGTAATAAAATGAACAAAGTCTAAATCCTGCAATAGAATCTCCATTGTCTGGAACCAGAGGGTACATCCACTAATTTAATTGTTATTCAATGGTGCGTAAACAGAAATGGCAGTTGCATCATAGTTACAGTCAATAACGAATGGAGCTAATCAAGAGTCAATAAAAAAGTAATCAATCCAAGTGTAGTTGTGGTAGACATGAGAAAAGAATGAAAACTCTTTATCATATGGGTGTAAGAATCTCTAAACTTCTAAAATTCCGGAACCAACTAAGAAGGAATTGATAAAGATAGCAGATTTGTTTGGAACGACGTGATTCGACAGAGCTCTATCCATCGAAGGGTTTAAAGAACAATTGAAATCTCCACCCATAATCAACGTATATTCGTTTAAATTAGGAAAAGATGCAAATAAATTTTTAAAATACTCCAGATGATCCATATTAGGTGCATAAACATTAACCATAACAACTTTTTTGTTATGAAGCCAGTAATTAATAAAAATCTACCATTCGTGTATGAAATTGTTTCATGATGAACAAATGAAATTGAGGAGTCTATAAAAATAGAGACTCCTTTCACTTTTGTTTGTGTAGGAATGAAACTGTTGACCCCTCCAAAATCTACAAAGAAACGCTGATTATCCTCTCTCCTAATATGAGTCTCCTGCACAAAAATAATCTGAGCGTTCAGTCTATGAAAAACTTCAAAGACCTTCTTGCGATTATTTAAACCGTTCGTCTTCCATGAAACAAAATTAATCATCTTATCCATTTTAATAGACTAAAAACCAATGGTGTGTAAAGGGTTAACCTTACCACCATTAACAGGAAGAGGAAAAAAAGAGTTCAAAGAGAAGCTGGATATGACGACAATTCAGGCAGAATTGCAGCTTATCAATCCAGAGGAAGAAAACAACTAACATAAAAACAGCTCCACCCCTGTCATGAACCAGCAACAAAAGAAACACACTGAGCATGATTCAGTGTTAAAAACTATTTTATTAATCACTACTTATGATAATACGTAAAATAAAAGTTAAAAAAAATGTTAGTATGTTAGAATTCAAAAATGTTAAACCTCGAACGTTAACCCCAAAACTAAACTCTTCGTGTGTGTGTGTGACAAAGTCCAAAACTCCCAGTTCCTGAATGGTTCTTAAAGTTCAGTTCCGCAAGCCATAAGGTGAAACATGAGCAAGGGCTTCTTCAACAACCACCGTTGTCTGAAGATAAGATGTAGATGTAGAAAAACATAGAGAGAGTACATACGAAATCCAAATGTTCCACGATGGAACCCAGACGACACTTCAGTGTTTACTCGGTAGTGACTTCCTCACCCCGAAAAGCATCCGAACCGTGGTCGTCCACACACAAATACCTGTTTCCCTCTACAGGTCAGCAACAAAGTGAACTCCACCGGATTACTTCCAACTTCCATACATGGATTTCAGTGGCAAACACAGTTATTGTTTCTCATCCATCGATAGAGAAAACAAGCAGGCTGGTGTCTCTCTCCCTTCTCTCTCTCTCTCCTTCTTCTACTTCTTCTTCTGACTTCTTCAACAACGTCATTACGTCCTTTATCTTCTATTGACGTAAGCACGCCCCACACACACATACACACACACTCTCTATCTTAAAGGGACTTTCACTGAGTCCGTAACACCCCCACACACAAAAACGCGAAAACTGTCCAATAAGACAGCCAGAGTGCTACCCGGTAAATTCCTTATTCCCACCTCCTTTGGTGACAAATCTCCAAGTTACAAGGAATGCAAGACACAACTGATAGTGAAAACATGAGGGTACAAGTACTCAAAGCATAATTTCGAAATGTAAACAGGCTTGTTGTAAAAGTTCTACACAATCAAAAATACTGACAGGCCACATTTAAAAATAGAATCTTACTATCATTTCAAAAGAGTAAAAAACGATCAGTCACTCAGTCAGATTCTTAATTATTACCAAAACAAACCATTAAAACATTAAAGTAAAATAATGCAAAGAAAAAAAGAATTGTTAAACAGAAACATGGTAAGTATCCATGTTCCAGAACCACGCATGAAAGTGTTAACAAAGGGCAGAAAAATATCTCCGGACTTAATAACGTTCAAATCTGTAAGTTAATTATTACCTAGTAGACCAAAATAGGTATAAAAATCAAAGAATAGCACGTTGCTTAACTATCTGAAGTCAAAAGTTAATCTTTGATAAATTCTTCGGCTTCCTAGATGGAACTAAACAATCGGCGTGATTTTTCGGGGAGTACAATCCTCAGATCAGCTGGGAACAGTAATGAAATTTGAAAGTTCCCTTGATAAGTCGCAACATAATCAGTTTTTAAATCAGTCTCTCTTTCATAACTTCTGGGCTGTAATCTTCAACCAGACGAAACTGCTTATCTTTATATTGGATCATTCCTCGACGACGAGCGATTCGAATCAAATACTCTTTCGTACTCACATTGTGAAATCTGATTATTACTGACTGTGGTTTTGGCTCTGACGGGGGTTTTGGTCTTCAGGCTTGATGAGCACGATCAAGTATAGAACGTACAGAAAAAACTTCAGAGCCAAACACATCCATCAGAAGTTTAGAAAAGAATTCGGTAGGATTACCAGTGTCAGCGTCTTCGGGAAGGCCAATAATCCTCAAATTGTTTCTCAGACTGCGGCTTTCTAAATCAATAATCCTCTGTCTTTGCTGTTCCAGTCTTTGGATGGTCCCGGTTAAATCTTTACCCAGTAAGCTCAGTCTATGATCTCTCTCTTTGTCAGCTTCATCCAGTTCAGCGATTAATTGCCGTTGTTTAGCATCCTCCTGTATGAGTGTTTTTTGTCTGTCTTCAATCTCCTTTAACAGCGTTTCCAAAGTGGCAACTCTCTGGTCAAACTTTTTATCCAGTATAGAAATAGCTTACAAAGTAAGTTGAGGGTCTCCATTACCCTTGCTATCAGCTGCAGCTTTAGCTCTGGTGTTCATTTCCGGCTATTAAATATCAAAATCAGTCTTATACAAGTGTTATAGAAGTCTTATTAAGGGGTCGTGTACAAGAAATTAAAAGGTGAGTGGAGCAGTGCCAAGATGCGACCCACTCATTCTAGCGCCACCAAAAAAGTCCCGAGAATGGTTTATGTAGGGCCACACAGAGAAGGGTTTCTGTGGGGCTACACACAGAAGATTCATTTGGGGCCGCACGGTGTGGGGTTTATGTGGGGCTACACAGAGAGGAATTTATGTGTTGCTACACAGAGAAGGGTTTCTGAGGGGCTACACAGAGAGGGGTTTATGTAGGGCCACACAGAGACGGGTTTCTGTTGGGCTTCACGGAGACGAGTTCATGTGGATTACACAGAGAAGGGTATATGTGGGGCTGCACAGAGAGTGGTTTATGTGTGGCTACACAGAGAGCGGTTTAAGTGGACCTACACAGGGAGAGGTTTATGTGGTTCTACATAGAGGCAGATTTATGAGGGGCTACACGAAAGGGGTTTATGTGGGGCTACACAGAGAGGGTTTTAATTGGGCATACACCGAAGTGTTTATGTGGGGCTGCACAGGGAGAGGTTTATGTGGGGCCACAGGGAAAATGCTTTATGCGGGGCTACACGCAGAAGTGTTTATGTGGGGCTACACAGAGAGGGGTTTAAGTGAGTCTACAGAGAGAGAGCTTTAATGTGGGGCTACAATGAGAAGTGTATGTGTGGGCAGACGCAGAGAGGGAATTAGTGGGGCTGCACATAGACGGGTTTATGTGGCTACACATGGAGTGATTTATGTTTGGCTGCAGAGAGAATGGTTTATGTGGGGCTACACAGCGAAAGACGTATGTGTGGCTCTACAGAGAGAGGATTATGTGGGGCTACACAGAGAGGTGTTTCTGTGGGGTCACACAGAGAGGGGTTTAAGTGGGTCTCACAGAAAGGGGTTTAAGTGGGTCTACACAGAGAAGGGTTTACGTTGGGCTTCACAGAGTGTTTATGTGGGGCGACAGAGAGAAGGGTTGATGTGGGTCAACACAGATAGGTTTTTATGTGGTGCTACACAGAGAGGGGTTTAAGTGGGTCTCACGGAGAAGGGTTTATGTGGGTTTACACAGAGAAGAGTTTCTGTGGGTCTACATCGAGAGGGCTTTACGTGGGGATACACAGAGAAGGGTTTCTGTGGGGCTACACAGAGAATGGTTTATGTGGTCCTAAGAGAGGTGTTTATGTGGGACTACACAGAGAAGCGTTTATGTGCGGCTACACAGTGAGGGCTTTATTTGGGGCTACACAGAGAACTGTTTATGTGAGACGACGAGGAGTGGTGTTTATGTGGGTCTGCATAGAAATGGGTGTTTATGTGGGGCTCCACAGAGAAGGGTTTATGTGGGACTACACAGAATGTGATTCATGTGGGGCTACAAATAGAGGGCTGTATGTTGGACTACTCAGAGAGTGGTTTATGTGGGCCAACGCAGAGATGGGTTTATGTGTGAAACACAGAGGGGATTATGTGGGGCTACACAGAGAAGGGTTTATGTGGGTCTGCAGAGTGGGGTTTATATGGGGCTACACAGAGAGGTTATTATGTGGGGCTACACGGAGAAGGGGTCAAGTGGGGACCCACAAAGATAGGTTCATGTGGGGCTACAGAGAGCGGTGATTATGTGGGCTACACAGAGAAGGGTTCATGTGGTGCTACACAGAGAATCTTGCAAGTACGGATATACAGAGAGGGGTTTAAGTAGGGTTACACAGGTAAGGGTTTATGTGAGCCGACACCGAGAGGTTTTATGTGAGGCCACACACAGAAGAGTTTTTGTGGGGGCAACAGAGAGAAGGATTGATGTGAGGCTTATCAGACAGGGGTTTTAGTGGGGCTACACGGAGAAGGGATTCGTTGGGGCTATACACAGAAGGGTTTAAGTGGGGCTACACCGGGAGGTGTTTATGTGGCGCTAATCAAGGTGGGGTTTATTTGTGGCTACACAGGGAAAACTTTATGTGGGGCTACGCAGAATGGTTAATGTGAGGCGACACAGAGAGGGGTTTATGTGGGGCTACACAGATATGTGTTTACGTGTGGTTACACGTAATGGGGCTGAAGTGGGGCTACACAGGGATGGTTAATGTGGGGCTACACGGAGAATAGTTTACGTGGGGCTGCACAGAGAATGGTGTATGTGGCGTTACACATAGAGGGGTGAATCCGGGGCTACACAGAGAGGTGTTTATGTGGGGCTACAAAGAAGGGTATTTTTTGCTGGGGCTTTAGAGAGAAGGGTTGATCTTGGTCTACACATAGAGGGGTGTAGATGGAGACACACAGAGAATGGTTTAAGTGGGGCTACACCGAGAAGGGTTTTTGTGGGTCTTTACAGACAGCGGTCTATGTGGCTCTGCACAGAGAAGGGTTCATGTTGGGTTAAACAAAGAAGTGTTTATGTGAGGCTACACAGAGAGGGTTTTATATGGGGCTTCACAGAGAGTGTTTTAGATAGGGCTGCACAGAGAGGCGATTATGTGGTGCTACACAGAGCAGGGTTATGTGGGTCTACACAGAGAAGGGTTTATTTGTGGGTCCACAGAGGTTTGATCTGGGACTACACAGAGAACATTTATGTGGGCTGCACAGAGAGGGTTTATGTGGGCTGCACAGAGACAGTTTTTTGTGGAGTACACAGAGAAGTGTTTCTGTGGAGCTACACAGAGGATTAACTTGGGGATGCAGAGAGAGGGGTTTTGTGGGGTTTATTTGGCGCTACACAGAGAAGGGTTTATGTATGTCTTCACAGAGATATCTTCATGTGGGGCTACAAAGAGAAGGGTATTGGGCTACATACAGAGGTGTTTTAGGGCTACGCTGGGAGGGATTTATGTGGAGCTAAAAAGAGAGTGTTTTTATAGGGCTACACAGAGTTGGGTTTACGAGTGACTGCACAGAAGGAGTTTATGTGGGTCTACACTGAGAAGGATATATGTGGGGCTACACAGAGAGGGTTTAATATGGTTCTACACAGAGAAGCTTTGATGTGGGTCTACACAGATAAGGGATTATATGGGGCTCCATATAGAAGGGTTTATGTGGGACAACACAGAAGTGTTCATGTAGGGCTACACAGAGAAGGGTTTAATATGGTTCTACACAGAGAAGCTTTGATGTGGGTCTACACAGAGAAGGGATTATATGAGGCTCCATATAGAAGGGTTTATGTGGGACAACACAGAAGTGTTCATGTAGGGCTACACAGAGAAGGGTTTATGTCGGGCGACACAGAGAGGAGTGTGCGTGGGGTTATGAAGAGAAGGGTTTATGAGCGGATACACCGCGATGGGTTTATGTGAGGCGACACAGCAGCAGCAGCCAGGTCTGTGGCACAACGACTGGCTGTGACGTACAGCAGGGGAGGGTGAAGACAAGGGGAGCGGTAGTGATAGGAGACCCCACAGTGAGGGGGACAGACTGGAAGTTCTGTGGCCGTGAACGAGACTCCAGAATGTTGAGTTGTCTCCCAGGTTCCAGGGTCAAGGACGTATCCGAGTGGTTCCAGAACATTCTTAAGGGGGAGGGTGAGCAGCCAGACGTCGTTGTTAACATTGGGACAACGATATAGGGAGGAAAAGGGATGGGGTCCTGCAGAGTGAATATGGGGAGTTAGGCAGAAGGTTAATAAGCAGGAGCTGAAGGGCTGTAATGTCTTGATTACTACCGGTGCCACCTGCTGGTGAGGAGAGGAACAGGAGCACAGAGCTGGTGAATGTGTGGCTCAGGAACTGGTGCAGGAGGGAAGGGGACAGCTTCTTGGACCATTGGCATCTCTCCTGGGGCAGATGTGACGTGTACAAGAGAAACGGGCTGCGCCTGAACTAGAGGGGACCAATGATCTGGCGGGATGATTTGCTGGTGCTGATCGTCAGAGTTTAAATTGGTCTTGTCCGGGGATGGGATCCAAAGTGTGAATGTGGCAGATGAGAAGGACGAAGCAAATCTGGAAGTTACAGTGAGCAAGACAAATAGACAGGACAGGCAGGGGAAAAGCGGGGAGTGAGGAGGTTCTGATGGGTTAAACTGTGTTTATTTTAATGTGAGACCCCTGACAGGTCAGGCAGATGAACCCAGGGCATGGTATACTCCATGAGGTTATAATGTTATAGCTGTTACGGGCAGGACAGGCAGCTCAATGTGCTGGGGAACAGATGCTTGTGGCATGAGAGAGGTGGAGGCAAGCTGCAGTTTTGATTGGGAGAACATCACAACGGTACTTAGAGAGGATAATCCAGAACATCCAGCGAAGCAAAATGGGTAGAATTTCAAAATCAGGAAGGTGTGCTCTTTCGGATGTGATTATGAGATACCCATTCTCTGCTGACCTCCACCCCTCCTCCTGCCAATAGCCAGTAGGATTTAGAGGAGTGATGTGCAGGGAGATCGCAGATAGCTGTCGCAACAATAGACTGTGACAGTAATACACAAAACGTGCTGGAGGAACTGCAGCGGGTCAGGCAGCATCCTTAGAGGGAAATAAACAGGTGGAGGTAAGTGATTTATCTTCCCTAATATTGACTGGGACTGCCGCAGTGTGAAGGGATTAGATGGGGCACCATATGTCAGTGCGTCCAGGGAAGTGTTTTCAAGCAACGTGAAGATGTTCCTCCCAGAGAGGGGGCAGCGCTCACCCTCCTCCCTGGACATAAGGCTGGGCAGTGACTGACGTGTCAGTGGGGGAGAACTGTGGCACCAGGGACCATAATCATATTGTTTTTTTTAAAGGTTATGAGAAAAGATAGGGCTGGTCCACGAATTAAAATCTTAAATTGGAAAGAGGCAAAATTTTGATATCATTAGACAGAACTTGCGATGTTGATTGGGAGAGTCTGTTAACAGGTAAAAGTATTTCTGGCAAGTAGGAGTATTTAAACGTGGGATAGGAAGCCTTCGGTGCCAACGTCTCCCTGTTAGAGTGAACGGCAAGGCTGGCAGGGTTAGGGAAATGAATTAGATTCATGATGGATAATGAAGATCTGGTTAACAAAACATAAGGAAGCCCATGTCAGGTTTAGGCAGCTCAGATGAAGTGAATCCCTCGAGGATTATAAGAAATGTACGAGTATACTTACTTTCTTTTCAATCTTTTATTAGTTTTCAATTAATACAGATTGATATATAGCATCAATATTTATACATGTAATACAAAGATATCAGGAGAACAATCATAGCATATATAATCATAAAGAACAAATAAAATATAAAAAAAAATCTGTAGATCCAACGATCTCTTAGTAAATGAATATAATATAAAAGAAAGGAAAGTAAAGATTTATTACTAAATATAAAACCCCCAAATCAGTAAAAATAATTATAACATATAAACTAAACAAAAAAAACTTTTCAGAAGAAAAACAAAAAAAAAGGAAAAAAAAACTGGGCTAAAATTTCTCAGTAGAAACAGAGGCAATAATATTTCGTCAAAGCCGTTCCTCCAAGTTGGAAAGTTATTGAAAGTGAATCTACATCATCTGAAAATATTGAATAAATGGACTCCAAATATCTTCAAATTTAAGCGAAGGATCGACAGTACCACTCCTATTTTTTTCCAAGTTTAAACATGATATAGTTTGAGAAAACCATTGAAAAGTAGTAGGGGGGTATTGGATCCTTCCATTTAAGCAAAAATGGATCGTTTCGGCCATTAATGTAACAAAGGCAATCATACAGTTAGCGGAAGGAGATAAATGGCCAGACCTCTATCCTTGGTAATCCAAAATTGCAGTGATAGAGTGAGGTTGTAAATCAATCTTCAATACGTTTGAAATAATGTTAAAAATGTCTTCCCAATATTTTTCCAGAAGACGACAGGATCAAAACATATGTGTCAAAGAAGCCACATTCGATTTACATCTATCACATATAGAATTTATATGGTTATAGAAAAGAGCTAACTTACCTTTGGACATATGGATCCTGTGACCTACCTTAAACTGTATCAACGAGTGTCTGGCACACATTGAAGATGTATTGACTAAATGAAGAATTTTCTTCCAAGTCTCTATAGGTATAAATGTCTGGAGTTCACTTTCCCATTCATTCTTAATTTTGTCCAATGATTCTAGACGTATTTTCATAATTAAATCATAAATTGTCGCTATCAAGCCCTTCTGATAAGGATTAAGACCTACATTTTTTTCCGTAGTTTCAATTTTGTATGGTGTCGGAAAAGAGGGTATATCAGAGATGGCAATTGCATCGTATTTACAGTCCATAGTAAGTGGAGCTAATCTAACATCAATAAAAAAAAATCAATCCTCGAGTAGTTATGGTAAACATGAGAAAAGAATGAAAATTCTTTATCATATGGATGTAGAAATCTCCAAGCATCTAAAATTCCAGATTCAACTAAAAAGGAATTAATAAAGACAGCGGATTTGTTTGGAAGTGCAGGATTGGGAACAGATCTCTCCATGGAAGGGTTTAGACAACAGTTAAAATCTCCACCTATAATCAAAATGTATTCATTTAAATTAGGAAAAAATGCAAATAGACGTTTAAAAAATTCAGGGTGATCTACACTGGGTGCATAAACATTAACCATAACACATTTTTTATTATGAAGCAGACCAGAGATTAATAAAAATCTGCCATTTGGGTTTGAATTGTCTCATGATGAACAAACGAAATTGAGGAGTCTATAAAAATAGAAGCTCCTTTCACCTTTGCTTGTGAATTCGAATGGAACTGTTGACCCCTCCAAAATCTAAAAAAACGTTGATTATCTTTCCTCCTGATGTGAGTCTCCTGAACGAAAATAATCTGAGCATTTAGTCTATGAAAAACTTTAAAAATCTTCTTACGTTTTAAGTGGATTATTAAGCCATTAACATTCCATGAAATAAAATTAATAGTCTTATCCATTTTAACAGATTTTAAAAAAGGTATGTAATGGGTTAATCTTAATATTTCCAAGTCTTACCAACAGGAAGAAGTAAAAAAAATATTAAAAGAGGAAACGGATGTGACGGCAATTTAGAAAAATTTGTAGTTTAGCCCAGAAGAAAAAAAACGTAAAACAACCCCAGCCCCTCCCCGAACAGCCCGAAAACTGGCCAATAGACAGCCAGTACGCTACCCTCTAATTGAACTAACCCCTGTTCTATTGGTGGCAATAGTCCAAATTGAAAAAATATATAAACCACCCATGTTTTGTCTTAAAATGAACAACATAATACAAACAGAGATAACGAAATCACAACATAGTTGTGAGATTGAAACAGAGCCAAAGGGCGTTAACAGCTGACAGTTAAAAAATACGGTTTAATAATTATTTCGAAAGGAAAACAAACGATCAGTTATTTTGTTAAATTCTTAATTGTTATTAAAACAAGACATTCAAAATATTAAAAGAAGAAAAAAGGAAGGTTTAAATCTAAAAATTAATTAGATAATAAAACAAGTAGGTAGTAAATCAAAGGGAAAACACTGTGTCTCTTCCACAATTTCTTAGCTTCTAAAATTAAAAGCTAATTCAAAAGAAAATTCTCAGCTTCTTGAATAGATTTAAACCATTTACGAGATTTATCAGGCAGTGTAATTCGCAGCCTTGCTGGGAATAATAATGCAGGATGATAATTGCTTTGATAAAGACGAGCCATAATTGGTTTGTAGGTCAGCCTTTCTTTCATAACTTCTGGGGTGTAATCTTCAACTATTCGAAACTTCCATTGTTTAAATTGAATCATTCCACGTCTACGAGCAGTACGAATCAGGAGCTCCTTCACGCTGACAAAATGGAATCTCAGTATTACTGGCCGAGGTTTTTGATCCGGAGCAGGTTTGGATCTTAATGCTCTGTGAACCTTATCCAAAATGGGCTGATGACGGAACATTTCGGAACCAAAAACATTGACCAAGAGATTAGAGAAGAATTCCGTAGGGTTACCAGTCTGTGTATTTTCTGGAAAAATGCTGATCCTTAATTTTTTCCTCCTGCTGCGTCCTTCCAGGTCGATGATCCTCTGTTGTTGTTTTTCCAGGTTTTTCTTGGTCGTAATTAAGGCTTTTTCAAGTGAGTGGAGTTTGGCATCTCTCTCTTTACCAGCTTGGTCGAGTTCAGCAATTAATTGCCTTTGTTTTCCGTTTTCCTGGATAAGTGTATTTTGCTTTTCTTCAAAGTCTTTTAAAATAGACTTCAATTCGGCAAAGCTCCGATCAAACTCTCTGTCCAGATTAGAAATAGCTTCCAAAGTAGGTTGTCCTCCACTACCTCTACCATTAGCAGAGGCTTTAGATCTGGTGGTCATTTTCACAGTTAAAAATCAAGATTAAACTTGTGCCAGTATTGTAGAAGACTTATTAAAGGGTGGTAAACAATAGATTGAAAAGTGCCTGGACCAAAGCCAAATTATGACTTAGTCCATGGAGCGCCACCAACAGACTCACGAGTATACCTAAGTGGGAAGTTATAAATGCAAAGAGAGGACATGAGGTATCCCAGACCGATCAGGTAAAGGGGAATCCTAATGGATTCTGTAAGTATATTCAGAGCAAATGGGCAACTAGGATCCCTCAAGGATCAAAGTTGTTGTCTATCTGTGGAGCCACAGGACATAGGTGAGTTTTTACATGAATACTGGTCATCTTTATTTACCGCAGAGAAAGGCAAGGGAGTTGGTGAGTAGAGTGAAGAGAATAATGAAATCCTGAAATACACTGGCTGTATTCCACAAAATACAGAAAATACACAAATACACAAAACGAAACTGGCTGTGCAGATGATCTGGATAAATCCCTGGTGCCTGTATCCGAGAGTGTTGTGGGAAGTCGGTGAGGACATTCCTGGGGCTCTGGCAGGGATTTTTGTATTGTGATTAACCATCTGAGGTAGCGGAAGACTGGAGGATGGATAGCGTTGTGCTTTATTGAAGAAGGTTGCAAGGACAAGCCAGAGAACTACGGGGCGGTGAGCCTCACATCAGTGGTGCGAATGTTACTGGAGGGGATTCTGAGGGACAGGATCTTCCAGCATTTGGAGAGGCAAGGACACGTCAGGGCCAGTCAGCATTGCTCTGTCGATGGGAAATTATGTCTCACGAATTTGACGGAGGATTTTTTGAAGAGGTGACAAAGAAGTTTGATGAGGACAGGCTGGTAAAAGTTGTCCACATGGCTTTTGGCAAGGCCCTGAAAATGTCCTGCCTGGTAGGCTGTTCTGGAAGGTGAGATCACAAGGGATCGAGGGTGAGCTACTGAATGGATACAACACTGACTTTGTGGAAAGAGTCAGGGATGGGAGGGGAGCGTTGTTTTTCAGATTGGAGGCCTGTGACCAGTGATGTGTGGCAGGGAAGGGTGCTAGCTCCCTTGTTGCTTGTCATCTATATTCATGTTTGGAGCAGAATGTTGGGGGTGTGATCAGTAAGTTCACAGATGACTCCACAATTGGTGGTGTCGTGGACAGTGAGGAATGTTGTCTAAGGTTACAACAGGATACTGATCAACTGGTAACATGGGCAAAGGAACGGCAGGTGGAATTTAACTCAGCCGCATGCAAAGTGATGCATTCTTTGGGAATTTAAAGCGTTCCGGGACATCCATGGTGAATGGCAGTGCCCCAGTTGGTGTTGAACAGAGAGACCTAGAGGTACAGGTACCTAGTTCCCTGCAGGTGGCAACACAGGTAGACAGGGTGTTGAAGAAGGCACATGGCATGCTGGCCTTCATCGACAGAGACAGTCAGTTTGGGAGGTGGGACCCCATGTTCCAGTTCTGCAAGGCGTTCGTGTGAAGTGTTGTGTGAAGTTCCAGTCCGATGCTGTAGGAAGGATGTGATTAAAATTGGGAGGGTGCAGAAAAACTTCACAAGGAGGTTGCCTGGATTGGAGGGTTTGAGGGATCGGATCGGCTGGGATGTTTCCCTGGAGTGAGAGCGGCTGAGGTTGACCTTACAGAGGTTTGTAAAATTATGAGGGACACAGTCACAGCCTTCTCCCCAGAGTGGGGAAATCTATAAGTAGAGGGTATAGAGTTAATGGAAGAGGGGAAATAATCGCAGGAAATCTGGGGGTTGAGGGTTCCACACAGAGACGGTGGGTCAACGGGTAAATGAAAAGAGCTGCCAGAGGAGGTGGTAGAGGCAGATACAATGACACGGTTAAAGCAAACACATGGACAGGGACGGGGTGGTGAACGTTTTTGGCGAATATGGACCAAACGCAGGGAAATGGAATTGGTGCACATGACCACCTTGGTCAGCACGGACAAGTTGCGCCAAAAGGCTTGTTTCCGTCCTGTACACGTTTATGACTGGATGACTTTCATAAATCTGATGAGACCGCTCGGGTTCGTTCAGGGCTCAGAGTAGCAGGACGAGCTTGGTGGGCACCGTGGTCGGTATGGACTGGTTGGGTCGAAAGGCCTGTATCCGTGCTGTATTGCTCTGTGACTCTCATGTGTGAGGTCAGCGGCACACACAGCCCTGTCACTCTCTGGTCCTCCTTACTGATACCCGGGGCTCAGTGCACCAGGTATAACCTTTCACACAGGTGAGACCAGGAGCCGCCCACACAGACCTCCCCCAGATGCTCACCCACACCGGTTGCCCGCGGTCACCCCTGTGCCCCACATTCCCAACAGCCCTGTGTATCGGGGCCTTTTTCTCCCCTAGAGCATCACTACAACCAGCAGCCTGACACGGGCACTGCAGGGACAACCGCATTGGTGGGACTGGAGTCACACAGGGACCAGGTCAGCTAATGGCGGCAGACGTCCTCCCCTCGCTGTGGGACGATTTTCACGTGATGTGGAATTTCCCAACACCTGTCCTCATTTGACCTTAAACTTTGTTCCAACCTCCGTCCCCTGGTTACAAATTCCCACAGGTGCAGCACTGGAATGGGTTCATTCAGTCTCCGTCACTGCAGACCTCAGAGCCCGGTGTGGTCAGAGCAGTACACAGTCAGAAACAGGATCGGCCTCAAATAGTGAAGCACCACGATCCTCAGTGATCCCTTCCGACAGTGGCACAGCCGCTGTACACCTTTCCCGCATGCTCTCTGCCAAAGATTACATTCTGATGTTTGGCAAGTCACTTTAAGTCTGGAATTCCCACAGCAGCGCTATTCTGGGAGCAGCTGATGTAACCTGGTTGTTCAGTGAGTGTAACTAACCTCAATGATCAGGAGACTGGTGCAGCTGGCGAGTTCTCTCCACTATAATAAGAGCTGCCGTGAACATCTCAGCACTGGTTTGGCAACGGGCCTGGCATGTTGCCATCAACAGAGGAATTACCACTTCTCCATGAACATGGGAGCCCGGATACTTGGACAAGTCCTAGCCATTTACTATCCAGTTCTGGCATCTGTCGGTGTTCCCGGTGCGTATTTACACACAGGTACTCACACTGTTCACCTCTGTTACCTCTGTATGTGCTGGTGATGGATGTGTGCCGCATTGATGGCCTGTTAAAGAGCTGTATAATTCTGTGGGTGAGATCTGCTAAATCCTACTGTTGCATTTAATTTAACCCGGTGCCTTCATTCAAACTGTGATCTCAGGCCGAGTTGCCGTGTTGTACTTTTCCCCTGAATGTGCTGCAGTGTGATATGTGAACCAGCCACCAGTGTCAGGTCAGCAGTGACGGTGTGAGTTTACAGTGCACATTCTGGGTGTGTGGGCAGAGAGAAGTAACACGCTGATGGTCTCAGTCTGTGAAATACACTGTGAAATAACCCAAGATGGGTGTCCCTAGGACTCCTGGCTCTTACAGCACTGAGGGAAACTAACCTTCTGTCATTGATTTCCTTTCTCTTTCAGGGACTGGAGATCAGCCGTTAATGCTCCCGCCCGGGTGTGAGACCGGCGCTGTCGCTCGACTGCCCGAGACACGCTCGAGTTTCACTTCCATCCACTTTCTTTATTCACAGGCGGCGGTCAATATTTCCACATCCCGGAGTAAATTCACGTTGGTCTGCAATAAAACCCTGAACTGCTGGCAAAACTCAGCAGGTCAGGCGGCACCTGTGGAATGAGAAACAGTGAAGGATTCAGGTCAAAGTCGCTTGATTCGGACTGAGAAAGGGAGAAAGCAGGTTAGTGTGGGTGGCAGAGGAAGTGGCGAGGACGATGGGTGGAACACAGAGGACGTGTGGAGCTGGGCGAGATGATGTTGCCGTTGAACGGAGAGTTGAGCTCCTTTGCGTAATGTGTTGCTCATGGTGGGAAGTCCACGGTGTTGTTGTGAAGTCAGAATGATGTGGTGGTTGATTGTTCGAGGTCCTCCCACTTGATGCAAATGTGATGAAAGCGAGTCCGTCCGTTGTGATGTTACTCTGCCTCTGTGTGTTTTAGATGGTGGCTTGTAGTGTGCATGGGGATGTGGGTGTCTGTTGTTTCCAAAATACTTTTACAGCGAATTTATGGCCCTCATTTTTTGATGCCAATTTAAAAGTGGTGGTATCCAGAATGTCAATTATCTCTTTGAATGTGATGGCTTTGACTTTGGGTGATAGTTGTCAAAGATTTGAATGCCGACCTCTAAATCCTTTTTCGACTGTGTCCACACTGCCCAAATGTCATCTAGGTGACTGTAATAACACATTGGTCACCTGGGGCACTACTGGCAGACTGTCTCTTTCCAGACTGCCATAGATCTGTTGGCGTAAGCTGGGGCAAACTTCTTCCCCGTTGTTGTCCCTTTGATTTGTAAGCAGAATTCATTATTGAATTCAAAGTCATTCTTTGTCAGGCTCAGGTAAGTTAGTTTGACCAAAGCTCCATCTGGTCTGTCAGTGTCAGGGGTTTTTCCTTGGATATTTTTAACAGCCTTCAGGCCCCTGTCTGTTTCTGTGTTTGTGTACGGGCTTCCAATGTCCATGGTAATGATGATGGACATAGGGGTCACGGTCTGGGAGTTAACAATCTATGTAAAATGGTATGTCTCTTTGATATAACTGGGATATTGCTGCATCAAAGTCTGGGATAACACTGTACAGTCCAACCTGCTCGGATCTGCCCGGTATATTCCAGCATTTCCAGTTATGCACCGTTTTCGATTTTTTTTTGATTTTCAGGATCCACATTTTTTGCCCCACTGGTCTGTGGCTGTGATGCTTCGTCTCCAGAAATGAAGCAGCTTGTCCCATGCTCTTTGTACCTTGTGGTGATGTTTATACTCAGTTGTTCCTGGTTTAAGTACACTTCAGACTGTGGTCCAGAGAGATGGGGCCCTGTTATTGCCGGAACTGAGTATGATTCAATCCCTGTCCAGGTTGTGTCCAAATCTGAGATCAGATCTAGAGCGTGAAATTGGCGCGAGTCACAAGTCCGGTCTATTCCCCATCCCTTGCTGCTCTGTGAGGGGAGCCCCCGTGCCTCCAGAGCACTCAAATCAGCTGACGGAAGAAGGTTCTTGGACAGCTGACCCCTTGTGGGTTTCGGTTCTGCTACTGTGGTGTGTGGTGAGAAACCTCATGGAGAAAGGCAGCACCTGTTCCAGTTGGGAATGGGCCTGCGAGCCTGGGGGTGACGGTACTGGGCAACGTCGCCTGGTGTCAGAGGACACGCAGGAATAAGCTCTTGGAAAGGGAACTGGATGGGTTGGTGCGGTGTAAGTTGAGTGTCACACAGAGGGATGTGAGGTCAGAGGTAAACTACCCATAGTCACTCACTTTACCTGAGAATCTGTGTTTACTCCTTTGCACGCCTCAGATCTCCCGACTTGGTTCACTGGCAGTCTCTACATTCCTCACCGTATTTGTTATACTGTGAATGTACAGAGTTGCAGCTGGTGGAAGATCTGTTGATTTTTGCTCTTGGTCATTCGTTCAAACTCCGTGGGATGAAGCTCATCACTGAGCACAGTGTCGGCGTCTGAATTCCTCTTCTCCATGGGCGGCGCAGTCGCTCGGCTGCTGGAGCTGCTGCCTCACAGATCAAGCGACCTGGGGTTGATGGTGACCTTTGGTGCTGTTTGTGTTGAGGTTGCACATTCTCCCTGTCAGCTCGTCGATTCCTTCAGAAAGCACCGGTTTACACTCTCACCTAGAGATGTGTAAGTTAGTCATTTACTTCGCTGTTGTAGGGTACGCAATGTGTGAAGATGATTTGACGAATCTGGGGTGAATTGATGTGAATGTTGGACGAAAACCTGGTCTATAAATCCATGACGTTATTCTGTTTGAACGTAAATCATTCTGTTAAATGGATTGTGCGTGCACAGATCTTCAAAGGTGGTGAGCAATGTCAGTCAGGAATCTGAAATGCACACAGGAACTTTTCTCTGTTATACCGGAGCCAAGATAGTCTGTGTGAAGTGGAGGCCACACCAGTTTGCTCACAGTTTGAGCATCGCGGCGAGATATCGTCTCCAAATTACAGCAGTGATGAGATTTGACTGGAGGGAGAGCAGTGGATATTTACGCACTTGTTCTGCCAGGTGGAAAGTTGGAGGGATGAGAAATTATTGGAGAAAGTGGATATGTTTTCAGTGGAACCAAAAGTGAGGGGAGTCTAAATGAAGAAGCAGATAACAAACGTTGGCCGAGATACAGAATTAATGTAGCATTTCCCTCAGCAGAGGGTGCAAAATCAGGGGAAAGATTTGCAGCAAGGTAAGTGAGGATGGAAGGAAATGTCATTCACATTCAGCTTCAGGGCCACCTGCACGATCATCCTGCATAGTCCCCACTGCACCTTCACCCTGCCCGGTCCCAACTGCACCTTCACCCTGCCTGGTCCCCAATGAACATTCACCCTGCCCCGTCCCCATTGCACCTTTACCCTGCCCCGTCGCCACTGCACTTTCACGCTGCCCGGTCAGCCAGCAAGGAGCTGTTTCACTGGTCTAACGACTCATGTTCAATCCCGCCCTTTGGTGCTGTCTGTGTGCATTTTAAAGGTTCTCATTGTGACCCTGTGGGCTTCCTCCGGATGCCCTGATTTCAACACACATTCCAAAGCGACAAATAATTGCCACCAGTGCGTCTCAATGGAAGATTACCATGCCAAACACAGTTGACATTCCACCCAATCAGTGCCGAAAGCATCCTTACCATGGACAGACATGTCTTACCCTTCCAACAGTCCAGACCATTGTGAGTTCACACTGATTGGTCGCACAGCACGTTCCAGAGCCGAGTGCATAAAGCATTTTCACCATTCCTGGTCCTCACTACACCTTCACCCTGCCCGGTCCCCACTGCAAATTCACCCTGTACGGTCCTCAATGCACCTTCACCCTGCCCGGTCCCCACTGCACCTTCAGCCTGCCCCGTCCCCACGTCACCTTCACGCTGCCCAATCCTCACTGCAGCTTCACCCTTCCCGGTCCCCACCGCAACTTCACCCATCCCGGTGCCGACTGCACCTTCACCCTGCCCTGAACCCACAGATACTTCACCCTGCCCGGTCCCCACTGCACGTTGATCCTGCGCACTGCGCTTTGTGAGTTCCCTTTTTACAGCCTTCCCTTTTGATTGCGCTGTGCCCTGATAGTCATCAGTCTTTGCACAACTCATTACAGCCCCAAGTACCCTCAGCAATTGTAGCTTCATCATGGTTGTTCTTGACGTGTGAGTCCGCAGCAGACTCCGGTTCTATCTTTTGAGAAAATAGTCGAGTGTCCCGAAATGTTGGGCTGCAGGAACTCCATCGTTTTACTCTTCAGTGTATCCGACAGTTTTATATCGTCATGAAACGGAGCAGTGGGATATGTTATGTTCTTTCCTCTGTCTGACCCTCCACCATTCACGCAATCGGCGTCAGGTATGTCGCGACGCTCATCTCCCGAGCACGGGCAACAGCACCGGGATTGATGTCCCGATCCAGCGCTGGTCCCAAGAGCAGCTGATCAGTGCGGTGAAGTTTGAGGGGTCGTTGAACGTGCAGTTGGGCTGGACCAGAAAAATTCCATTTGAACTGCTCGGTTTGATGTCGTAGTTGGGTCGGGGAAGTTGGAACGTCCTGTAAACCGTCTTCTGAAATTATCAAACCATTGAAGGGATTTCAAATGGAACCGCGCGGGGAACCAGTTGCTTCAGTTACGGTTCCTGCGCTCGACAAACTTGGTTTGCTTGTTAGAGCGTTTAGTTCTTTGCTCCCACCCGTGTCTGTTCTCTAATAATGACATTTTATTTTGGACATTTTAGGGGATAGAAGGAGGCCATTCAAACCGATCAACCACTTACCATTCTGATTTACTGCAGTACAGCAGCCTATTCCCCCTCACAGACACACCCCTCCGAGGTGGTCCTTTTGCTATCACCCTGCACTATGGGAGAATTTACAGCAGCCTGTTAACACACTGAAACTTCTTTCGGATGCAGCAGAAAACCGGAGCCCCGCGAGAAAGTAACTCGGTCATCCGGAGAAGGTGGAAACTCCACCCAGTTAGCTTCCGAGGACGGGATCGAACCCGGGTTACTGGTGTTGTGCGGAATGATGGTTTGTTTTTCCTCAGCTTCCCTGTATGAACTATTGTATTCCCACTTTTATTCCGAAAACACTATTCTCGGTATCAGCCGGGAATTATTTCAGCAGTTATTGCTGCTGACCTCAGGGTAACATTATTTCTGATTTTCTCTCTCTTCCAGTGAACTTGGTGGCGATTGTGATCCTGTCCCGAGGGAAGTGCGGTCTCTCCACATGTGTCACTCGCTACCTGCTGGGAATGGCAGCGGCCGACCTCCTGGTCGTCATCACTGACGTCATAGTAAGGACCATCGGTGCAGTGTATCTCCCACTTTCCTTCCTGACCATCACCCCCGTGTGCTCCTTTAACTATGTCCTGCTGTCTGCAGCCACAGTGAGCTCTGTCTGGTTCACCGTGGGTTTCACATTTGATCGGTTTGTGGTCATCTGTTGCCAGACACTGAGAGCAAAATATTGCACCGAGAGAACGGCGACTGTTGTTATCGGGACGGTGACTGTGCTGAGCTGTTCACTCAGCGTCCCCTGGTACTTTACATTGGACCCAGCACATATTATCGACAACGTACCCCGTGGGTGTATCTGGAAATGGACATTCTTAAATCTACCCTCATGGGCGTCATTTGAGTTGCTTATGTTTACTCTCACCCCTTGTCTCCCGTTATTTTTGTTATTGCTGGTGAATTCACTGACTGCCAGGTATATTTTACTATCTGGTAGAATCCGCAGGGCGCTCCGGGGCCGTAGCAATGGAGAGAATGACAAGGACCCAGAGATGGAGAACCGAAGGAAATCCATAGTTTTACTCTTTAGCATATCGGGCAGTTTCATACTGCTGTGGAGTACATTAGTTGTGTATATTGTGTATGACCGAGTTCTGGGCGCTCAGTACAGCGCGTACAGTGATTTCCTTTCAGTCGCTCTCATGCTCCAGCTTCTCAGCACCTGCACCAACACGGGGATTTATGTTATGACGCAGAGGAAGTTCCGAGAGCAGCTGAATAACGCCGTGAAATACCCAGTGAATCTCATTGTGAAATTAGTCAAGTCATAGAAACAGCTGCAGACACGGCCTTGCTATAACTATACCCGATCCGCGAGCAGATGTTCATCAGTTGCAGCTGTTGTGTGAAATGGTACTTTTTGGTCTTAAGGATTGTTACGTACTCAGTGAAAATCCCTTTAAGATAGAGTGTGTGTGTGTGTATGTGTGTGTGGGGCGTGCTTACGTCAATAGAAGATAAAGGACGTAATGACGTTGTTGAAGAAGTCAGCAGCAGAAGGAGAGAGAGAGAGAGAAGGGAGAGAGACACCAGCCTGCTTGTTTTCTCTATCGATGGATGAGAAACAATAACTGTGTTTGCCACTGAAATCCATGTATGGAAGTTGGAAGTATCCGGTGGAGTTCACTTTGTTGCTGACCTGTAGAAGGAAACAGGTATTTGTGTGTGGACGACCACGATTCGGATGCTTTTCGGGGTGAGGAAGTCACTAGCGAGTAAACACTGAAGTGTCGTTTGGGTTCCATCGTGGAACATTTGGATTTCATATGTACTCTCTCTATGTTTCTCTACGTCTACGTCTTATCTTCAGACAACTGTGGTTGTTGAAGAAGCCCTTGCTCATGTTTCACCTTATGGCTTGCGGAACTGAACTTTAAGAACCATTCCGGAACTGGGAGTTTTGGACTTTGCCACACCCACACACACACACACGAAGAGTTTAGTTTTGGGGTTAACGTTCGAGGTTTAACATTTTTGAATTCTAACATACTAACATTTTTACTTTTATTTTACGTATTATCATAAGTAGTAATTAATAAAATAGTTTTTAACACTAAATCATGCTCAGTGTGTTTCTTTTGTTGCTGGTTCGTGACAGGATCAAGGACTCTGGACACGAGCTTTGGATATCAAAATTAGTTTAATCACAAAGGCAAACGCTGGGACAGAATGGATGGGAACAGACACACACTCACATACACGCAGGAGACAGCGAATATGCGGGGGGGGGGCATCGCAACTAGGATAAGATACACACACACACACTGATACACACAAACACAATAAGAATGTACAATTTCAGGATATAATACTTCAATGCTTGACCCAAACTAGCATTGGCTCTAAGACTGCCTGGAATCTGAGTGAAACGCTCCCAAACCACATGGCGATGCACTTGTTACAGTGATCTCTGCAGCATTGTCTCACTACTCCTGGGGTCGTCAAAAGAAGAAGGGCTAGGGGATTGCAGCCGTTTTTATGGTGCTAGGAGGCTGGGTGGAGCCTCACTGTTGTGATTTAAACGAGCCAATGGTCAAGCAAGTTCAGAGACAAAAGGTACTCTCACATCCAATGGTCAAACACGTTCAGAGATAAAAGGTACTTTCACACCTGAGGGATGGGTGGAGCAGCACCTTGATTGACAGTAGTATCACTTCCGTTCACATGAGCAATGCTGTCCTCCGACCAGCGGGGGTCAGTGTCGTTACTGTCACGTGACAGCCATGCGCTGTCTCACCACAGCAGCTGCGTTTGCGGCGGGTTATCCGGGGGTGCCAGTTATACATCCCAGCCCTCGCCAAATGTTACCAACTCTTCACATGAGTAGTCTAAACGACATCACCATAATGTTGTAAAATGTGGCAATCTTGGATATGTTGTTTATCCGAGAACAGCGCACTGTGACGTCATCCCGTATGTGAATCAAATAACAAAGATGTTGTTCACAGAGACTAGAAATAAATGAATAAAATCTCTTCTGCCCTGTGTCTGTTTCCTTGTCGCTCGGTGCAACGTGGGTGGGTTGACTGTGGAGAAGGGGATGGGTGGTGACAGGATCAGACAATGTCCTGGCCGCTGGAGCTTCTTCATGAATAAGAACAATGACAGATTCACCCCAGGACCAGTCATCAGCGCTGAATTCACATTTCAGTGCGTGTGTGTTGGGGGAAGGGTGTTTGGCGTTGGCGGTCAACTCCTTACTGAGATGTGGACAGTAACGGTTCCTCATGGTAGGACGTTTATCGGGGCAGGAGGCTGATCTTTGAGGTGAAACTCTGGTGAAAAGACCGTTTCTACAGTACTGCCCCCTTGACAACTGGCGCAGCTAAACACGCCAATATTGCCTACCATAGTGTGAGGAAACAAGGCCGAGCTCATCACCATCCCCAACACCACGAACCTTCCCTACTCAAGTGCCATTTGTTCCAGCGTGTGTCGTCCATTAAAAGTTATAAATTCAGCCAAGAACTCGCCAGACATATTAAAGGGGCAGCTCTCCCGGTTTCAATCATGTACTTCATGTCCCTCCTAGGATATGTCCCGGAATGTTCTGTCCCATTCACTGTTCTGTATAAACATATGTTGTGACCCTCTGTAGAGGCTGCCTTCCCCAGGTTTGCCTGAAGAGGGACTCTGGAGCTCATCTGACGGGTGAAGCCCAGTCACAGGAGGATTTTTAAATTGTTTTTATAACTCAACTTAATAAAAGGTTGCTACACAGTGTCAGGGCTAACGGAATGTGGGATTCGGAAACAAAATATTGCAGATGTTGGAAAACTGAAAATTCCTGAGATTCTCAACAGATCAGGCAGCTTCTGTGGAGAGAGAGACAGGATCAACGTTTTCGATCGATGATCATCTGTTACGAGGGACAAACGGAGCTTCTGTCATGTGGGCAAGGTGAAGGTGTTCTCCTTACAACAGAGCAGATGAACTCTGAACCGGGAGAATTGGAAGGCGCTTGGATGTATCACCTCCACAACACACTTGTGGAATTTAAATTCAGCTAACAATCTGGAATTGTGGCCATGGATGGGTAACACATAGACTCACATAACTACTGGATTGTCGTAAAATGCATTTGGTTCACCACCGCTCTTCAGGGAGAGAAACGGCCTTCCTGACACAGATTGCACGGCATCTGACTCCAGTGTCATTCCCCTCCAACGATTTTGGAAGTCATCCATTAAACAGAGAAGAATACAAAACGGTACCGTCGATCTAGGCTTTCTTTCCTATTTAATTTCCACCGCAATATCACCTTTATATGGCTCATTTCTTTTCTTGCCTTTCCAGATCCGTTGCTCATTCTCACCAAAGCCATTCCAAACGTGCAGAATCCCTGCTCACTGGGGAGCAAAGCCAATATCGCCATCAAGCCAATAGGTGGCGCTGTTGTGATTTGGCCAACTGTCCCCTTTCACACAGAGGCCAACCATCACTCTCAGGCACATCCTCATTCATACCTGGGTCCATCACAGGACCGACGAACTTTAAGGCTTTGTCTCCTGGGCAGTCCCGGACCTAATTACCTGGGAAAATCTTCCCTCCAAGAACTTCCATCCGTCTAGTGTTCAGCCCACGCACAACCTGCTTCTTCCTCCTCTCCCATGTCAACAACAGAACTGTCCCAGCAGCTGGTGTTTTGTGGCAATCCTAACTTATTTCTTCCTACCTTCACTCCATCACTTCTCCCGTGCCAAATCTCTCTGACATATCCAATGCCCTCCGTCACTTTCACAGTTTCCAATTCCCGGTCCTTACCAGGTCTTGTTTACCATGGAGATAGAATTCCTCTACATCTCCATCGCACACTAGAATAGTGTGATGTGTTCAAAAAGAGGCCCAACTAGTCTCCTTTTGCTAGTACACACATTTGCCTGGCTGAACACGGCCTCACATTGAACAACTGCACTTTCTGCCAATCAAAGAAATATCTTCGGGATTCTTTCCCGTGTGCCCAGGATATATCTGTCTTCTCGCGAGATAGCCCTTGCTTCATCCCTATCCGACACCTCACAGAACTCTATTTTCAGGGGCATTGATTGGTATTGATGCTGCATCCTGCACTCCCACTGCCAGATCCATCGCACTCACATTCCCCGAGGTCCATCTCTGAGTTTTCCATTCACTCTCCGGATCTCACCGTCTCGATCTCAGGGAATAGGTCAGCCGTAAAAGTACATTATAAGCCCACATATTCTCACCACGCTGACAACGGTATTTCCTCACAACCTGTCTCCTGTAAGGACTTCATTGTGTTCTCCACGTCCCTTTTTCTCTGTCATTCTTGCTCCGGTGATGAGTCTTTCCACACGTGCCTAAAGTGGCCTTATTCCTTTCAATCGTAGCTTCTCTGCCACCAGATTCAGGACAGTCCTTGAACACACCTCATGTATTTCCTGCACCTCTTCGTCCGCCAGCTCTCCATCTGGCTAAAGCAACGAACAAGCTGCCCTGCTCCTTCCATTTCACTCTACCAGCCTCCGCATTCAACAGCTCATCCTTCGCAATGTCTTGTGCACCTAACGAATTTCCAGCATCTTCCCCTCCACTCACCGTTCTGCATTCGAAGGAGTGTTCCCTTTGCAACTTCCTGGCCCGCTGCTTCATCTCGGCCAACTACTGCCCTTCCCACGGCACTTGTTCCATGCAGACACAGGGGATGTAACACTCACTCTTTAACCTCTTCCTTTCACAAAACAAATTAACTCAATGCCGTCCTTCGGTGTCAGAATCCTGGAGCTCCATCATTGACAGCCAAGTGAGTCCCCAGTGGACAACAACAAGCACATCAAAAGCTGTCGGATCGCCAGCGTGCCTGGTTGGGCTGGAAACGAACAACCTATCGGTCAACACCGAAGGATACCCTAGCGAAGGCATAGGTTTGCCGGTTCTGTCCTGTGAGGAGTGGTTAAGCAGCGTGGGCCAAAACCCTCTGGAATTCAGTGACTGAGGGATGATCTCAGTCACTCTGGGCCACGAAATTCGGGGCTGAAGCCAATGATGGCAATTTACAGCTCGCAAATAACCTGCTTGGCCCAGAGCGTTCATGTCGGCGGCAGATTTTCAGGAGTAACGAGGACCTCTGCACCGATAACATTTCCAAGCTAACGTCCAAAATTCAGAACGGAAGAATTGAACTGGAGTAAACACCTTTTCATTTATCCCATAGTTTTCTTCCTCAGGCAGCACAGACCAGCAGTCGTCACAAAATCCCAGACACACTGTTTACTCCAGGCAGACCTGCAGCTTCCGTCGGCAGTATTCGAACCTGCTTGGGAAAACCCGAATGAATATCATGGCTAACGCGCTAAACACTTGGTCATTACTGCGGGCAGGCTGATGGAATTTTCCCATGGGATGTGTCCAATCTGGTCCGGGACGTACGGGAACTGCTCTGATCCCGGAACTGGAGAAACATGACTGATCCTGAACTGAAAGCAGAAACTGCTGGGAATACTCAACAGGTCAGGCAGTATCTGTGGGGGGAGAAATAGGGTTAAAGTCTCAGGTCTATGACATTTCACCCGGAACTCCGGCGGGCAGTTGGACAGCGAGAGGCTCACTCAGGGCGGGACGGGGTTTCCTCACCCTGCTACCACACCCACAGACCACCCATCCTTGCTTCAGTCTCTGAAGTGTGGGCATCAGCAGCTGGGGTAGGCAGTTATTGCCGATTCCCTAACTGCCCTGGAGAAGGTGGTGCCAGGGCCGTCTCCCTCGGCCGCTGCGCTCCGTGTGGTGAGGGAGCTTCCACTGGGCTCTCAGTGACGGGGCTCCAGGATTCTGACGGCGCCCAGGCAATGATGGCGATGGGGGGACTCTGCAGGGTGGCCTGGGCTGGGCGGCCGGTCCGGTTTCACTCCCCTTCTCCTTTTTGATCCATCCGACGTGCTTGCTGGGCTGCTTCAGACGACAGTCACCAGGCGACTAGATTGGTGTGGGGTGGAGTCACATAGAGTACAGAGCAGGCGAGGACGACAGGTTTTCTTCCCGGAGAGTCAGTAGGTGGGAGCGACTGAGGTTAAATAAAGTTCTGGCCCCACATTATGGGGAGGACGTTGTTACCGAGATGTCGCCGACCATGTGCCGTTTCTTTTCGAAGCTGAGATTGGCTGGGCTGTCTTGTTTTCCTTGGAGCGGAGGAGGCTGAGGGGTGGGAACTGGTTTGATGTGCACAAATTATTACGATCATAGGTAGATAATAGAATATGCTTCCACACAGCGAGATATATAAAGCGAGAGGGCACATGTTCCATCCGCGGAAGTGAGGTGATGCTGGCGGAGAGTCTAAACAAGACCAAGGGACAAACAATCAACGGTAGAGCATGAAGAACAAAGGAGACAAGGGAGCTCGGAGAACATGTGGACAGATCCCTGAAGGTGTGGGGGGTGGGGGGGGGGGGGAGAACAGGTCGGGCGGTCTCAGCCGCGCAAGCACACTCCTGCATTCAGGCAGATGAGACTTCATCTCATCTGAACCCAAACCACGTTCCCGTGTACCCGCCGTTATCTTTCACTCCCTTGATTACGAAGTATCTGTCGACCGCAGCCTGAAAGTTATGCAAATCTCCTCATCCATGTCCCTGAGCGGAAGAGAGTTCCGTGGCCTAACGAACGACTTAGGGAATACATTTCACACTTTAATAATAAATGACCACTTACTTTAGACAAGAGAAACAAGTTGTAGATTTTATCCCCATGGAAACATCCTTCCAATGTATATCGTTTCAAGACTCTTATTGATTCAAGATATTTCAACTTATAACCTCTTCGTCTTCTGAACACTAACTGATAAAAACCCACCTCTCTAACCCTATTTCATAAAATAACCATTGTATTCCTGTTATTAGTCAAGTCAACCGTTGACTGAATTGACTTCAACAGCATAATATCCTGAAATAAAGTAATGCTTCATTTGCTCTCGACATGGCCTCCACAGTCCTCGACAGAACTGAAACATTAACTTACTTTTATGGATCATTTCTGCTTTCGAAATTCTATGCACTCTGGTAACTTCCCTCATTATTTGCTGTATCTGCACACGGGCATTTTATGAATTATGTACCAGGACACACAGGTCCCTCTGATCTCCGAGTTCTATAGTCTCATATCATTCAAATAATAAAGGTCGAGAATATGCCGGTATCACGGGATCACACAGACAGCTGGGAGTATGTGGCCAGGATTTAAAGGTGGCTTCGCCGAGGGACTAATTTCCCAGCAGTTCATCAATCATCCACGTTCTGCAATGTGAGACCCAGGATCAGTCCTGTTCGATGCAGATCTGCCCTCATATCCCAACTCGTTCAAGTTTATTGTCATGGCCATACATAACCAGGGTATAAACGCCATGAAAATTAACTTTATTCAGCAATCGCACAGTGCGTTACACACAGGACAAACCGAACACATAAAATTAAATTAACATAAATTATACACAACGCGCACAACAAAATTACCAAAAATAACATAACGACCTCAGTGCAACTTGAGAGAAATATCATCTAACGTAGAATTGGGAAATTTCAGGTCGGTTCAAGAACCCGATGGCAGTGGTAGAAGAAACTGTTTTTGAATCTTGAACTGTGGGTGTTCAAGCTCCTGCACTTGCTGCCTGATGGCAACATGGAGAAGAGGGCGTGGCCCGGATGATGGGGGTCTTTGATGATGGACGTCGCCTTCCTGAGCCATCGCCTTTTGTAGATGTTCTTGATGGTGCGAGATCTGTACCCGTGATGGACCTGACTGAGTCACCACTAGTAGCCTGTTGCGTTCCTGCGCATTGGAGTTCTCATACTCGTCTGCGATGCAAACAGCCAGAATGTTTTCCACTGTACATATGGAAAAGTTTGTTAGAGTGTTCGATGACATGCCGAATCTCCTGAAAATTTGAAGAAAGTGGAGACGCTGGCGTGCCTTCTTCATGCTGCATATACCCAGGGTAGATCGTTCGCGATGTTGAAACTCAGCAAATTGAGCTGATGACCCGTTTCCTCGCAGTTCTTCAATGAGTACTGGGGCGTGTTCGCCTGAATTCCCTTCTTAAAGACCTAACAGTCGTTCCTGAAGTCTTGCTGAAGTTGAGCACGACTTTGTTCCCACTCAACCAGCTGACGGATCTCACTCCTGAACGTCTCGCGTCCCTTGCCGTGATTCTGCCAACAACAGTGGTGTCATTGGCCATTTTATAGATGGCGTTGGAGCTGTGCTTATCCACTCAGTCGAAGCTATAAAGAGAGTAGAGCAGGTGTCAGACAGTCAGCCATGAAGTGCGTCTGTATTGGTGGTCAGTGAGGAAGATGTGCAGTGCTATCAAGAACAATGCACTCAGAATTATATTACAGGCCAGTCCAGCACTCACGCACAGTGTCAGCCTGTGTTGCATTATTTATCATTCGCGCACCATTCAGTCAAAGAGTTCTGTTCTGATCTACATTGGAGCAGTGATTGGATCGCCAGAAGGAAAAAATATGCTCTTTGCAGATGTATAAAAATCAGACAGCCAGGAGCAACGACTGGGAATAGGAGGATTAGAGAGGATCTGCGGGAGATTTATTTTCACCCAGAAAGTGGTTGGAATCTGGGACGCACCAGCCCAGTAGCTGGTTGAAGCTGACACAACATTTAACGAGAAAGGGAATGCACAAGGTATATGAGGGGATAGACCAAGTTTTTCAATGGGATTAGTGAAGATGGTCTGCATGGGCAGAATGGGCCGAATGACCTGATTCTGAGCCGCCTGACTCTCTGAATCTCGGAGTACTACTCCATTATAACCAACATCGTTCAAACTTGCACTGAAGATAATGTAATTTAAATATCAGCCAAAGGTGACTAAATATAGTTGTGTTAAATATTGTTTGAACAATAAGTGTGGATCGTTATATAAAGCTAGTTAGTAACAAATTTGTGGAACAACAAACAAGAAAATAGAATAAACTCCACACACTCACACTGTCCCAGAGACTGACAGATATAGAAAAAAAAACCCACACTCTCACACTGTACCAGAGACTACAGGTACAGAATGAGCACCACACTCTCACACTACCAGAGCCTGACATGTACAGAATGAATCCCACACTCTCGTACTGTACAAGAGACGGACAGAAACAGAATGAGACTTTCCCTATCTGTTTCTGTCTCGCTCTCTGTGTCTGCTGCCTCTCTCTCTCTCTCGCTCTCGCTCGCTCTCTCTCCCCCTCATGTATTTTATTCATGTTTTTCCCATTGACGATTTTACTTCTGTTCCTTTACTCAGTCAGTTATGTTTAGTTTCCAATTCAACCATCCTCTTCCTTCCGCTGGCGATCGACTAATTCCAATTCATTTTTATTTTGTTCTCTGACAGACTGAGTGCCTCCTTCAATAATCCCTTTGTAGTTATTGGTTTCAATTCATTCAAAAATATCACCTGCTTTTGTAACATGGTTCTCCGAATTTTTGGACTCCGTATGTGCGTCTGTGTGTGTCTTTGTCTGTGTGTGTGTGTGTGTGTGTGTGTGTGTGTGTGTGTGTGTGTGTCTGTGTGTGTGTGTGTCTATATTATGGGTGGAAAAGGACTCAGAGGAAATCAAAGTCAGTAACGACAGGGACTATGTTGTTCGAGCCCTGGTGGGTTGGGGTATTCCGGATATCGACAGTGGGATGTTAAACCGGTTACATTTATGGATGGAGGTATAGCACAGCTGTATAGAAATTGTAAAGGGAGACGCTCATTGTTGCACGTCTCCGCTTCTCAGTCCCTGTCGGTTCTTTCTGCCTCTCTGCTTGTATCAGGCTCTGTGTCTCGGTGTTTCTATCCTATTGGCCGTATGTGTGTGCGTGTTTGTGCCTCTGTTTGTGTGCGGTGATCATGGGTTTCCAGTTTGTTGCTGTGGTGCTGTGCACGCCTCACTGCGGGTGGTGAGGATGGATGTGGCGTCTGAGTGTGGAAACACACGCGTTATCTGAGGGGGATTCTGGGCATTGGATTACAGAAAAGAACATAGAAACACAGGCCGTGAATCCCACAAATGTACGGCGGCTGTGGCGAAATTGAAATCACTCGTTTACCAGGTTGCTGCAGAAGGGTTAATTCAGATAGGAAAGTGGTTTGTTGCTGGGCTCATAATTCCCAGGTCGATGAAACAAACCCATGCCTTTCTCACACCCTGCCTCACCAACACCAATGGACATGCGGTTCATCCACTGCCACTGATCCTCCATAGGTTTGCTTATCCAAGGCCCTGCTGCAGGTATTTTGTCCACAGCCCGGCCAGTCTCACCAATCATCCCTCTGTCTGCCCCACAATGGATGAAGGATCCTGAAACACTAACGGTTCCTTTCTGCCTTCAATCCCCATTTCTCCATCTCTTCATAACTCTGGAAACTCATGTGGAACGACAATACGAAATTTAATCCGCCACTTCCACCCGACCGGCCGCTTTCCCGACTGACACTTCTTATTTTTGCACCTGTTGCTTATCCCCCTTTCCTCTGCCAGGAACGGATGGTCATGCGTTCAACCATCTGAAAAAAAAGCAATAAAAACAATGAACGTGGCATTCGTCGAATTAATGTTGATGAAACCATTAATTCTATTATTGCCGGTCTGCTCTCTGCTCTTGGCTGACTTACGGAATTTCTCCATTGTGAAAAGATTGTCTCACTTTTTCAGAAGCTATGTGCATGCGACTTGGTTTCAATTATCGTGACATGGAGTTCTAGAATAAGGGGTTTATGTCACAGATAAATAAATCATGAGTTAATCCACAGCTGGAATCCTGTGTGCAGTTCTGGGCGCCCCAATTTGGGAAGGGTGTGACCGTGCTGGAGAAGCTTCAGAGGAGATTCGGCACGGGTGTTAAGTGGGCAGCTAACAGGTTGCTGCAGATATGTTATTTCAGAAAGCACAGTGTTGCGTTGCTTAGCACACGCAACAGAGGCCGAAGGATTAACCGTTTCTGCAATTTGCCTTGATCTTACCGATTTTCCAACTCAACTCTTTCGCACAAAACTATCTGGTCACATGTACGCAAATTCCACCTTCATATGTCCGGCAAACATTTCAACCCGGAACACACCCGGGATATGACCTTCATTCGCTCAGCAGCAAAGCTTCCGAACACTGCAAACGCCCCAGTGCAGCCTTGCGGCCCTTCTGGGAACCATTCCTGCAGCGGCGCTTCTGCATCACAGGACCAGCTCTTCAGCACAGCGATACCAGGTAAAAGGTCACAGCGAGGAGACAAGCAGCAGAATAAGACATCTGTATACAGAGCGAAATCTGTACTTGGCTCTCCCTGTTCATCCCACATCTGCTACGTTTACACATTAGTCAGGGCTTTTACACAGTTACCAACCACATAGAATATCAGACATCCAGGAAATACAGAATTAGCTGAATTGTAAGGAAAATCTTGAAACATTGCTGCATGTCACACAACAATGAATATCTGTGCGAAGAAAATATCTTCAGATAACTGAGGCGAGTGAAGGAGGCGGAGATGGAGAATGGGACCTGTGGTCTGCTGGGCAGGGAGAGTGGGGTTTAAGATCTATTATCCTTGCTGAGGGTCGAGGCTGGGTGTGCGGCTAGGAAGTAGCTGAAGGAAGGAGTTCTCACTGGGAAACTGCAGGGGCAGAGGACGGGGGTCGGATTTTGCCGCTGGATTCACTGCACACTCGGGAGTAAGCAGTTACAAATATGGATGAATCAGTTTCCAATACAACAGTGTGAAAGCTGTAAATGCAGCGGCCGACGGAAAGCGGTCAGTCATGTGTGATCAAATCTACTGGTCTTATTTGCAAACAAAAAGCGCTGAGGTAATGCTGGGAACTTTGATGCATTTGTGTTAAATCGCTAGAATATTTACACTAGATGTAATAGTGTTGATATAACATGTTTGTTCAAGTGACTGTAACTAAGAACAATGGTCAGGGGTATAACCGTGTAACTGGAGACTGACCCTCTGTATAAGTCAGAGCCTGTTGGAGTACATCATCTCAGAGTGTCTGCTGGTCTGTGGATTCCGAAGCAACAGGTCACAGCTTCTCGCTGAAATGTGATATCCAGTAATCTGATGGATACAAGACATTTAGTTCAGCCGCTGGTATTCCGGGTCAGCCGCTGTGTCAGCTGCCGATGGTGAAAATTAATGTCTAATTACAAAGCTCCGAATTGTCCCTCTCTCTGCGTGTTTCCACAGCCACCTGTCCAGTCCCAGCATTTCAGGAATGAAATGGAGATGCAGGCGACGTCTGACATCTGGAGTAAAAACAAACTGCGGGAGGAACTCAGCGGGTCCAGCAGCATCTGTGGACTTCCACGGCTCGGACAGCTGCAGCCTGACCCACTGCGTTCCTCCTGCAGTTTGTTTCTCAATAATGGAATGTGCACGGTCCCTGCCCCTTTGGTCTTGTAGCAACTGCACGGCATTTGCTGTTATTCTGTTTATACGGCCCGGGAAGTGACACAGGATTATTGTCTGTGCTGGGAATGGTTGTTCGGTAAAGTACAGGAAACAAATAATCGACAGGTGGCAATAGTTGAGTCGTTGAAAAGAAATCCATGTTGTAGAATGAAGCTGTTGTGGATTGTTTTTAATAGATAGGTCTGCAATGACTGAATATGAGGATTCAGTGAATTCTCATAATTTATGAGGAATTTATGAAGAATTCAGTGAAATACTCTTGGCGTCAGAGATAACATTGTGATTAACAGTTATCAATATTGTAAAATATATTAATATTATATCTGCATTTAACACCGCTTCAGATGTCAGACTACTACATTGAGAATTCTGCTGATTGCTGAAACCCTCTCCATTGCCTCGTGATGAATTCACTGGGAGACGACACGTCTGACTGTGAGGTTGTCTCAGCCCGCACTGGATCTGTTGGAATTAGCCGACCTTCTGTTGTAAAACCTACAAAATGGCAATTGATAAGATGTGAAACGCAAACAGAAAATGCTGGGATCACTCAGCCCGGCAAGTAGCGTGTCTGGAACGAGAAACCAGTGAACGCTTCGGCTCACGGGTCTTCCCCAGAACAGTTCTGAGGAAGTGTTGCGGACTCAAAAAGTTAACCGGTTTCCCCTTGTTGAATTCTTCCAGGTTTTCTTGTTTTTGATCACTCACTGACGGGGAGTGCGGCGAAGGGACGTCGGTCGTGTTTGGCTGTTGGAACAACGCCGCATTCTGCTGCCCGAATTTATTAACTTCATTCAGCAAAATACGCGGAGGGCACCGGTACAGCTGATCCATCAATTATTGCCTCAATGGAGGCAGTTATCCACCTGGAGCTTCCCTGCAACTACAAATTTAAATCAACATTTAGGAATCCTAATCTAGATCTAATCTAGAATCTTCTGTGTTCATACCGGCTCTGCGCCCTCCGAATCCTTTGAAGGAGACAGGAACAAGTTTCCACCGCTCGATGCAGCAACAAAGTTGAGTTGTCACCGGGACCGGTCAAACTCCTGCATTGGCTTCGGGTCTGGTCAGTCATTTCTTTGCTTCTTTTTCTCTTTCTTGTAGTTAACTTGATGGTGATCGCGATCCTGCCTCGAGGAAAGTGCGGTCTGTGGAAATGCATTACTCGCTACTTGGTAGGAATGGCAGCGGCCGATCTCCTGGTCATTTTCTCGGACCCCCTGCTGAAGCTGTACTGTTTTAATTTATTTTCCGTTGTCATTCCTCCGTATCACTCCCGTGTGCAGTCTCGTTAAATGGCTGGTGTTTGCAAGCACCGCGGCCTCTGTCTGGCTGACAGTCGCTTTCACCTTCGATCGATATGTTGCTACTTGTTGTGAGAAGATGAAAGCAAAATATTGCACCGAGAGAACGGCGGCTGTGGTTACAGGGACAGTGAGTGTTCTGGGCTGTTCAGAGACGGTCCCAAGGTACCTCACATACGAGCCTGAAAAAATAATTGATATGTTCCCTGGAACTGTGTTCTTAAACTAAGCTTCAGTACATCCCCCTCATGGGCGGCATTTGAGTTGTTAAGCCGCATTTTAACCCCTTGTGTCGCGTTCCTTCTGATTTTGCTGCTCAATGTTCTGACGGTCAGACGGATTTTAGTGGCCAGTAGAGTCTGCAGGGGGTCCGGGGCCGCCAAAATGGAGAAGATGACAAGGACCTGGAGAGGGAGAACCGACGGAAATCCATCCTTTTACTCCTCAGTATAACCGGCAGTTTCACTTTGTTGTGGTAACACAAGTGGTGTTTTATATCTATCATCGAATGTCAAAGATTCATAGTTACTCTTCCACTGATGCCCGTTCGATCACAGTATTCACATCGGGAATGTTGCAACTTTTCAGCACCTGCCGAACTCGTGTATCTACGCCGTGACTCAGATCAAATTCGGACAGGAAATGAAGGATGCGATGAAATACTCACTGAATCAGATTGTGAAAATCATTGAACGTTAGAAATAAATGGTATGAAATATCACAATTAAATCTGCCGACCTGCTCCCTACCGGACATCCCCCACTTGTGGGAAGTGGAAATCGTGTTATGAACAGAGTTCTGAAAGAACAATGACAGCTGATCCCGTCCGCAGCCCGGTCTCACCATCCCAGAGATCCCCCCCCCCCCCCTTTGTCCCGCACCTCCCTTCCCCACTAAGCTTGATACGAACCTGTTCCCCGGTTCTGACAACACATTTTCGACCTGGGGCGTTAACCCCATTTCACTTTCTGCAAATGTTGTCTGATCTGTTGTGCGCTGGCAGTATTTTTCTCGGCTCTCTCTCTGCCCTCTCCTGCTCCCGTCATGACCCGCTCCTTTTCTTCACTTTTTTCTTCTCTCTCTCTCTGATCTCTCCCCACCCTCTCTCTATAATGCCTGATGCCTTCTCTTTCTCCCTCGAATTAACTTCCGTTTGCAAAATATAACTGTTTTATAAATGGCGGCAAACAACCGTTCCCTCTCCCTGAAGCTTCCTCTGTTCCAGAGTCAAAAAAGTTACCTCCGTTTCTCCATGTATTTTTTCCTCCACAGCTGAAATATCCCAGTGCTGCGAATATCTTCATAAACCGCTCGTCTTCGTCACTGCAATCTGAGCTCTTGTGTGACAGGATCATGGTCATGGAGTCGTGGAGCACAGAAAGTGACCATTCCACACACTGGGTTCACCATCAATCACCGGTTTACACTGATCTCATTTTATTCTCGCAATATTCCCATCAACTCCTCCACTCACTTGCACACGAGGAGCATTTTAAAGGGCCAATTAACCTCCCGACTATATGTTCAATTCTACCTTGGAAATGCTCTCCTGCGCAGTGGTCCTGGTTGCTCTTAGAAGTCCACTGATTATCTGTGGACGACATGGACGCGATGAGCCGAATGATGTAGTTGCTCAGCTGCAAAACAAAAAAAAATGTGCAGGAAATGCTGAGACCCTGTGGGAAGAGGAGCACAGTTTCAGGTCAAACACCCTTCGTCAGAACTGAAAAGGGAACAGAGGATGCCTGCAAGATGCAGGAGAGGATTTTGACCTGAAACGTGAACTCCTTTCTCTTCCCACAGATGTGGCCTCATCTGCTCAGTATTTCAGCGTTTCCTGTGGCTGTTTTATATTTCTGCAATATGGGTTATTTTAAAATTTTCACTTACTATCTGTTCTAAAAATCGTCCATCGGCTTCTGACACGAACACATGGGTCCAGAGAGTGTGAGTGGCAATGAGATCACCTCTCATTCACTGAACTCCAGAGAATGTTGACCCTCTGTGGCACCGTGACTGGCTCTGAAGCGCAGCAAGGAAGAGTGAAAACAGAAGTATAACAGTGATATTAGACTAGATAGTTCGGGCACAGACAGGAGATCCTGTGGCCGCAAAACGTACTCTAGGATGGTGTGATGCCTCCCTGGTGCCAGGCTCTGAGCGGTTGCAGAACATTCTCAAGAGGGAGCATGAGCAGCAAGAGGTTATTGCACACAATGGGATCAATGACACAGGCAGAAAAAGGGATGAGGTCCTGCAGAGGGAATATCGGGAGTCAGGGAACAGGATAAAAAGGAGGACCTTAAGGGTAGTAATATCTGTATTACTCGTCGTGCCACGGCGATTGAGGGTAAGAACAGGGCGATATGGCAGACAAATTCGCGGATGAAGAGTTAATGCAGGGGGAGGGATTCAGATTTTTGGACGACTCGGATCTCTGTGGGACAGAAGTGACCTGTACAAGACGGATCTATTCCAGAGTCCAAAGAGTCTTGGAAGGTGACCTGCAATTATTCACTGTTTACAACATGAGTTCCTCCAGTATAACTCAGAGGGTGTCTACAGTTGAAAAGAACGCAGCCTTTGACAAAGCGCCGCATCAACAAGTGTTGATAAAACTGAAGCTAACGGGAACCAAAGGGAAGATACTGCAAGAGTCAGAGTTATCTCCCGCACAGTGGAAAACTGTTGTAGTTGTCAGCTGTCCATCATCCCAGCCCCAGGACATCACTGCAGGATTTCTCCCCCAGGCTCAGCCACATTCAGCTGTTTCAACGACTTTCTTTCCGTCACAAGTGAGGATGATCGTTGACGATTTAGTTATCTTCCAACTCCCTGCAAATGAAGCATCCCATTCCTGCGTGCACCAAGACGTCCGGGGATGGGTTGACAATTCACAAGCAATGTTCTCGCAACAGAAGTTCCAGGCAATGACCATCGCCGACAGGACAGGGTCCAACCATTAAACATCGGCATTCCCTTGTTTTACCATCACTGAATCCCCGAACATGAAAACCCCGGGTGTTACCATTGACCAGAAACTAAACTGGGCCAACGACAGAAACATGATGACTATCGTGAGATCAGAGTGCTCTGGGGTATCATTAGAAATGTCTCCTCTTGGAGACTTGCCGGGATTGTGACTTAATTTTGGGGTAAACTGTGTATCATTGGAAATGTAGAGTTTTGATTGAATCACAGCTAATGTGAGTTACAAGAAACTCTATTCACAGCTAATCAGCTGTTGCAGGTGTCGACTCTCAGCTGAATAATTCCTCTGCGATTTGCAAATGCAGTCTGTTGGAGGATGGGGACATCAAGTGGACGGAACAGAAATTGCCACGGCGGACACATTTAAATTGAGGACATCTGAAGCCGCAAAAGATGAGACTCGCCGCGTCAGCACTGTCAGGGGTTAATTTCCCAGTAAAAAAATCACACAACATTTTTCAACCATTGAGGTTGGTAATGAGTGTGAGAGATTATTTCCTCATTTCTTGAAAGCAGATCAGGGATTCCATTCCCATCCCTCGTCTTTTCCCGGTCGATGAACGGGATCAACGCATTTTCCAGCTCTCACTCTCTCTCTATTCCAGATGCCTGCAGGAAAATGTATGCCCACAGATGCCCGACATGTCCCAGATGATATGCTCACACTGAGTGACGTCCGTGTATTCACCACTCGCTCGTGTCTATGTTTATCCTGAGGCACCTCTCTCTCCTCACACCCCCTCCATTCCCGTCAGAGACTCGGTCCCCTTCTACTGCATAGACCGATGTCATGACTTCATTCAGAGTCTCAGTCGCTCTCCATGTTCCACAGGAATATTCCCGTTTGTACCCTCAGCGCACGCACTGGACTTTGGAATTCCCTCTTCGGTGACAGGCCACATTCCCTGTTCCCTTGGCGTTCAGCCCTCCCATCGTTTTCCGATAATACATCGTTTTCCAGTCCCATCGCCAACGGGAGCGGCTTCTCTCTGTCTACTCTTCCTATGTCCTTTGTCACTTCACGTACCCCAATTACATCAAGTTGCAATCTCCGCTGTACTGAAGGGAACAACCTTGAGAACGGAAGAGACATCCTAGTGAATCTCCTCTGCACCCTCTTTCGCGAAATCTGGCCCTTCCTACAGTGTGGCGAACAGAACTACACACAGCCCTCCAGTGTGGGCCGACTAAAACTCTAACATGTTTGAAACAAGGTCACCCTGCTGTTAAATTCCATGCACCGCCTCACGAAGGAGCTCCCCCGTTTCGATGCGTCACACCCTTATCTGCATTAGCTGTCACGTTAAGGGTCTCTGTACTTGAACACCAAGGCTCCTTCATCCCCTTAATACTCATTAAAATACAGCTGTGCAAGTCAGGGGAGAATGTAACGCACCGATGGCAGTCTCGCCCCAGTCCATGTCCGCCCTTGCTTATCCAGTGTCGGGTCCAAACAGCCCAGAAATACTGCGGTTGCTGGAAATTGCAGATAACAGCAAAACATGCTCTATAACTCAGCAGGTCACGCAGCACCCGTGGAGAGAGAAGCCAGAAGTGTCAGGTCAATACCCTATGACAGCAGCCGGTACATCAGCTTTGCCCCTCCAACCGATCTCAGTCTCTCCCACCTGCTGAATACCGGGTGCTGGAGGAAGAAAACCCGCCGTCCTCACCCGCTCTGGACTGTATGTGACTCCAGGCCACCCCAATGGAGTTGTCTGGTGACGGCCCGGCAAACCCATCGGGTGGATCAGAAAGGACGAGGAGAGTGAAACCGGCCCGGCCGCCCAGCCCAGCCCACCCTGCAGAGTCCCCCCATCACCATCGCTGCCTTGGCGCCAGGTCAGGATCCTGGACCCGGTCACTGAGAGCCCAGTGGGGGCTCCCTCGCTACACGGAGCGCAGCGGACTAGGGAGGCGTCCCGGCACCACCTTCTCCACAGCAGCTGGGGAACGGCAATACCCTCTGCCCCTGCTGATGCCCACAGTCAGAGACTGAGAGCAAACTGGGAGGTCTGGGGGTATGGTGGCGGGTGAGGAAACCCTGTCCCACTCTGAGTGAGACTCCCTCCGTCCAACTGCCCGCCGGAGTTCAGGGTGAAAGGTCATCGCCCTGAAACGTTAACTCTGTTTCTCCACAGGCGCTGCCTGACCTGCTGAGTGTTTCCAGCAGTTTCTGTTTATAGTTCAGGATCAGTCCTGTTTCTCTGACTCCGGGATTGGTGCTGTCTCCGTACGTCCCGGGACACACTGATCTCAGCCCATGGCCAATGTCCTTCTGGCTGCCAGGCTGTGAGGAACGCGGTAGTCGTGGCCGAGTGGTTAAGGCGATGGACTAGAAATCCATTGGGGTTTCCCCGCGCAGGTTCGAATCCTGCCGACTACGTGATTCCAGCATTTTCTGTTTTATATTGTCCGTGACCACCGGATCCAAAACATTGATGCAGATTGTGAAAAGCCGGTGCCCAGCACCAGTCCCTCGTCTCCACCTCCCTGGAATGAATCATTCATCAACACACACGAAATGCTCCGGTGAGAGATAAACAGTCGGCGTTTTAGGTCGAGACCTTTCATCAGGACTGGCAATGATCCCCGGTTCCTTCAGCTTGTCTCTGTGGCGCAATCGGTGAGAGCGTTCGGCTGTTAACTGGAAGGTTGGTGGTTCGAGCCCACCCGGGGACGCTGGCGATCCGGCAGCTTTTGCTGTGCGTGTCATTGTCAGCTGGGTAACCCCTCCCTGCAGGGTCTCACGTCCGGAAGCCCCGCTGTTCTGCTTCCCTTTCACCAGGATGTGTGTGCTTCCTCCGGCGACATCCTTGGAACTAACGGACTTGCAGGGACTACTGTCCTGTTTTGATTTAATTTTGGCTCTTCGATCATTCATTTGGAATCTAAATGGTTTCGGGCCAGGGGGTCTTGGGAGAGAACGGGACAGGGGCTTGAACTTGGATGATCAAACGTGATCGCACTGAATGGTGGAGCGGGAGGGCTGTGGTAGCCCTATATTCCAATGTCTACGTCTTTTGCTCAGCGGTGAGGCACAGCAAGCGGCGGCCTCTTGAAATTACGGAGTGGCCGTGGGGATGTAGCTCGGTGGGAGAGCACATGCTTTGCATGTATGAGGTCCCGGGTTCAATCCCCGGTATCTCCACGGTGGTGATCTTGAATTTTGAACAATTCCCGGTGCAAGTCCCTGGAAGACTTCCGACTGACTGCAGAATGGACGGACAGTAAAATGCAAACCTGCTGTGGGCTCGAACCACAGAGAGCTGGGAAAGTAACATCTACCATGGCACGGTAGTGTAGCGGTTAGCGTAACGCTTTACAGCACCAGCGACCCGGGTTCAATTCCAGCCGTTGTCTGGAAGGAGTTTGTACGTTCTCCCCGTGTCTGCGTGGGTTTCCTCCGGGTGTTCCGGTTTCCTGCCGCATTCCAAAAACCTACAGGTTAGGAAGTTGTCGGCATGCTGTGTTGGCGCAGGAAGTGTGGTGACACTTGTGGGCTGCCCCCAGAACACTCTACGCAAAAAAAGATGCATTTCACTGTGTGTTTCGATGTACATGTGACTAATAAAGATATCTTATCTTATCATAACTAACCTCTAATATTTCCATCACCAACTCCCAGAGAGGCGCCTCTTAATCTTACCTTGTCCAATACCAGAGGATGTGCATTTAAGGTGAGAAAGGTAAGTTCAAAGGAGAATGGCAGGGAGTTTTTTTACACCGAGTGTTGTGGGTGTGTGGATTGCGCTGCCTCCAGTGGTGTTGGAGTCAATCACAAAAGGGGCATTCAAGAGGCTCTCAGATAGGCCCATGGATGTGTAGGAAATGGTAGGATATGGACATTGTGTAGGCAGAAGGGATTAGTTTAGTTGGGCATTTGATTACTAATTTAAGTAGCTTGGCACATCATTGTGGACCGAAGAGCCTGTTCCTGTGCTGCACAGTTCAATGCTGGAGGAACTCAGTGGGTCAAGCTCCATCTGTGGGAGGAAAGGAATTGTCGACGTTTTAGGTCGACAACCTGCATCAGGAGGGTCACACAGAGACAATGAGCTGCAGGCCCTTCAACACTGAAGGAATTCTGACATTTATTCAGTAACAATGACAGGTTTGGGAAGTTAATGAGACCTCGGGATTGGACAAAATGAGCCACCACCAAGTGTGGGTGAAGCCATTGCATGGTGTCCCGCGGGGAGACTAAAGTATCCCCACGTCATTCCCCCACTGCAGCACAGACAGTGCCCTCTGCTCTGTACATTGGCATTTGAGCCAAAGAAGGCGGAAGGGACACAGAGGAAGAGAAACAGAATGTCCGACAGCAGGGCCGCAGTAACAGGGTCAATTTAATAATGTCAAACACCGTTATTACCGAAATGTTGGGAACATGGTATCCGACCGGGACAGCGTACAGATAACACGGGGATGGCAACGGATGGGACAGGGAGTAAGGAACAAAGATAGGAAGAGAGAGAGAGAGGGAGAGAGACATTATAGGGAGGAGATAACGTAGTAAGTGAGGGGGAAGAAAAGAGAAACCAGCAAAAGAAACTGTGTAAATCGGAAAGGAAAACAGCGAAAAAGAATCAAAGGGGGAACAGAGAAAGTTGCACTTTGTTTGTCTCGGAGCAGAGCGGCGCAGCAGAAACGTGCTGGGCCCATAACCCAGAGGTCGATGATCAAAACCATCCTCTGCTGTTCTTCAGCTGAACATTTTACAACAGGACGCTGTCACGTCACACATCCACATAATATTCATTTCACTTCACGGAGAATGAAAATGTCGAGTTTCAATATCAAAGTTCCTTTCATTCCATCATTTTATGTGGACAGGTCAGTAGGGGAGAACGACGGTCCCTGTTGTGCTCAGCTACAGTCCAGTACACATTGCAGTCTGGTGTGTGAGGCTGAGCTCTGCCGTAGAACAGAAAGCGCTGGAAATTCTCAGCAGGTCAGGGGGAAATCGAAAGCGAGTTAATGCTTCAGTGCCGGGACCCGTCAGCAGAACCGGGACAGAGAAAGAACAAGTGAATGTTCAGCAGCAGAGAAGGTGGGGAGTGGGCAGTGGGGGGGGGGGGGGGGGTCAAGGGGAACATCTCTGACAGGGTGAGACCAAACACATCACGTGACGGGGCTGTGGGACACACAGGACAGGCCGCCTTTACCCCTGGAAAGGGGAAACAAGAGGCCACAATGACAGACGGGTGACGGGCAGCAATGTCCAGTTCCGAGACAGGGGAAAGGGGTTTGGAAACGGTCTGAAGAAGGTTTTCATCCGAAGGGTTGTTGGTGTCTGGACCGCACGACCTGAGGGGGTGGCGGAGGCAGAAGCTCTCACAACATCGATGAAGTATCCGGATGAGTATTTGCATCGCCAAGGCGGAGACGTTTATGGGACAAGTGCTGGACAACGGGTTTAACACAGACCGGAAAGTTATGGTCGGTACGGACATGCTGGGCCAAAGGGCCTGTGACCCTCTATTACACCTGTCGGTGCAGAAGCACCGGGTGTAGTCCGTGTCGGAACGGAGGGGGAGTGAGGGGAGAGATTGCACGGGGTAAACATAGACAGCGAGCGGGGGTGAACAGACAGACGTCACTTAGTGTAAACAAATCATCTGGGACGTTGGGATCATAGAGCATAGAGCAGTACAGAACAGGAACAGGCGCTTCGGCCCACCATGTCTGTGCCGAACTCAATGCCGAATTAGACTAAACTCTTCTGCCTGTACTTGATCCATATCCCTCCGCTCCCTGCAGATACATGTGTCTATCTAACAGCCTCTGAAACGTTACTGTCGTGTCTGCTTCCACCTCCACACCTCGCAGCTTGTTCCAGGCACCGACCGCTCTCTGTGTAAAACACTTGCCACACACATCTCCTTTGAACTTCCCACTCTCACGTTAAATGCATGCCCTCCAGCATTTTACATTTCTATCCTGGGAAAAGTATCCTGACTCACTGCCCTATCTCTGCCTCTCATAGTTTTCTAAAAGTCCATCAAATCTCACATCAGCCCCTGAAGCTCCAGAGAAAACAACCCACGTTTGTCCAGCTTGTTACTTCCAATCCCGGCACCATCCTAGTAAACCTCTTCTGCACCGCTTCCAAAGCCTCCACATCCTTCCTATAAGGGCGATCGCAAGTGTGGGAATCTTGGACAGAGTGACAGCAGGAACCTGCAGTGATCCGTTCATCGATTTCCTGAGAAAAGGGTGAGGGACGGAAATTGCTTCCCTGACCATTGGCCTGCTCACAGTAAGCGATAATTAATGAAACAGCAATGGGATCTCTGTTACACTCACCCATCAAACTACATGAATTCAGCAAGTTAGCCTGATCAGACCTCTCGGACCCTGCACTCCTGTACAGACCGTTGAACTTCAAAACTGCAAACCTGCGATAGCTGGGAATCGAACCCGGGTCAACTGCTTGGAAGTCAGCAATGCTCACCACTACACCACCATCACTCTGTGATGCTGCGGCCCATTCGGGTGCTGAACCTTCTCCAGTGTTGTTTGACTCTGTGACTCGATCACCAGCCCCCGAGCTGCTTTATGACGGGTCATTCCTCCCTCATTAAGCACAACAAGTGACTGAATCGCTGGAGATCCAGAGACCCCTCCGTTCATACAGTGAGGTGGGAGTCTGAATGGCACCGGTTGCACAATCAATGAACTAACATTAGTGTGATCCTGTGAGTTCTCCTGTACCTTGACAACCGAAAGATGGGCTACATCGTTCCATCGTTTCCTCGTTAGTATAGTGGTTAGTATCCCCGCCTGTCACGCGGGAGACGGGGTTCAATTCCCCGACGGGGAGATGGTTATTTCCAAAGTTAAGGGGAAATACGAGAGAATTTTTGAATACTAAAACCGACAAAGAGTTTGATGTTGAAGTAATCAGTTTATCGGAGACTCGCATTGTGGAACAGGCCGGTCTGCAGTGAGCCCGGGACAGCAGAGTCTCCCGAGAAGAAGGGAATTTGTGTTCAGCCTCAGGAAACACTTTACAGAGAACGATCCCAAATGGATATGTTCTACAGCGGACGGGTCCCGGGTGTAAAGCGGCCCTGTCCCTCCCCCAGCCCCGGAACCTTCGCTCAGACTCGGATCAAAGTGAACTGGGGAAAGGTCCGGCTGGGCTTCGCTCTGTGACGTCAGGCGGAGAGGAGCGCATGCGCCGAGTAGAACCGCTCCCGGCCCTGATTGACAGCGGGCGGCAGGGCACATGCGCCGTGTGCTGCAGCTCCGCCTGTGAGCACCATTCCCTTAGCGAACGGCGGAAGCGGGTTTAAAGCAGCCGGGAACGGAGAGTTCCCGGGCCCGGGGGCAGGGCGCTGACAGCAGCATCCTTCCAGCAGCGCATCGCTCTGGGAGCGGCTCCGCAGATGGGCTCAGGGATCGGCATGGAGTCCGGACCCGGGGCAAAGGAGGCAGCGGCTGGAGGGAAGAGGCGGAGTGGAGCAACAACTGGGCCCGGAACATGGAGTGAGTGGGGAGGGAGAGGTCGGTCCCGGGCTTGGGATGGGCAGGGCGGGGGAGGCGAAGTGGGAAGGGGCTGCCTGTGGACGGTCACTGCTGCTTCCTCTCCCCAGACCAGGAGGGAAGTCCCCGATCTGGTTCCAGCCTCCCCGTGTGTGTTGTTACTTGACAGTGAGCGGTGGACACAGGGCCGGACACTCAGGGTGGGGGCAGTTTTACAAAGAGCGTCTGTTGCAGGCTCCCGGTGAGGAGTGTGGGGGACACAGTTTAAACAGCGGCTGTTTGGCTCCGGTTGAGCGGCGAGTCCGCCGGGAGAGGTGAGTGGAAATGCGAGATGTGCAAATCTCTCAGTTCCATGGGCAGTCCCATTCCCGGATCCGTGCCGGGATGTGGCGGTGTGCGTGTCCCTCACTTGGGGTGGAGCTGCCGCCCCCTGCTGGTCGGCAGAAGCTGAGAGCTGCAGCCCTGCAGCGGCCTCACACACTGGCACTGGCTGCACCGGCAGCTTCACACAGCCGTCTGCCTTTTACCTCGCCCTCACTGATCCCGTTTCCTTTTCCTTCCCACGGGGAGAAACTTCAATCAACTCTGATGTTCCCTCTTCCCGAGGCACAAGGAACAGAGCAGCCGCTCCGTCTCTCACACACCAGGTACGTTACAGAGCACAGAGGCACCGACAGCTCATCAATTCCACAGTGTCAGATAGCAGAGACACACTGAGCCCAAGACCCAGACACACGCTTCCAATACAACAGTTAAAAAGTAGGAGTGAACAGGGCTCCTTAAAGATCAACAAGGTGATCTATATGTGAACCATAGGATATGGGTGAGGTCCTGAACACATGTTTCTCATTTGTACTCACTGAAGAAAAGGACATGAATGGCAGGGAACTTGGGACAGAGATGTCTTTAAGAGAGAGCACATGACAGTGGAGGAGGTGCTGGAGGTCTTACATTGCACAAAGGCAGATAAAGCCCTGAGTCCTGACCAAGTCTTCTGTGTCCTTAGAGTACCTTTCCAGCTTTTGTCAGCTCCTGTGTGCTTACATAACGGTGCTGGCTGTTGGTAAAGTCTGTGTCCTTACAGTACAGTTCTGGCTATAGTACAAGTCTGTGCCCTTATATAACGGTGCTGGCTGTTATAAAAGTCTGTGCCTTGTAAAAGTCTATTCCTTTACAGTAGAGTGCTGGCTGTGGTAAAGTCATGTAGAGTTACAGTACAGTGCCAGATGTTGTAAAGGTCTGTGCCCTTGCAGTCTACTGCCTACTGTTGTTAAAATCCGTGTCCTTGCAGTACAATTTCGGATGTTGTAAAGGTCAGTGCCCTTACATAATGGTGCCAGCTGTTGTAAAGGTCTGTGCCCTTACAGTACAGTGCCAGCTGTTGTAAAGGTCTGTGTCCTTACAGTAGAGTGCAGCCGTTTATGAAGGTCTGTGCCCTCACAGTAAAGTGCCACCTGTAGTAAAGTTCTGTGTCCTTACAGTACATTGCCAGCTGTTATGAAGGTCTCTGTCCTTAATGTACTGTTCCATTTGTTTTAAAGGTCTGTGCCCTTATATTACAGCGTTGTAAAGACAGAGACCTTTACAGTACTTTGCCACCTGTTCTGAAGTTCAGTACCCTTACAGTACAATTCTGGCTGTTGTAAAGTTCTGTGTCCTTACAGTACAGTTCCAGCTGTTGTAAAGGTCTGCGCCCTGACATAATGGTGTTGGCTGTTGTGAAGGTCTGTGTCCTTACAGTGCAGTGCTGGATATTGTAAAGGTCTGTGTCCTTAAAGTATAGTGCTGGCTGTTGTAAAGGACTGTGCTCTTACAGTACAGTGCCAGCATTTGTAAAGGCCTGTGCCCTTCCAGTACAGTGCCAGCTGTTCTAAAGGTCTGTGTCCTTGCAATACAGTGACGGCTGTTGTAATGATCTCTGGCCTTACATAATGTTGCCGGCTGCTGTATAGGTCTGTGTCCTTATAGTACTGTGCTGGCTGTTGTAAATGTCTTTGTCCTTACAGTACAGTTCTGGTTGTTGTAAAGGTCTGTGTCCTTACAGTACAGTGCCGGCTGTTGTAAAGGTCTTTGCCCTTACTGTACAGTGCCTGCTGTTGTAAAGATCTATGCTCTTACAGTACAGTGCCTTCTGTTGTAAAGGTCTGTGCTCTCACAGTACAGTGCCTGCTGTTGTAAAGATCTATGCTCTTACAGTACAGTGCCTTCTGTTGTAAAGGTCTGTACCCTTACAGTACAGTGCTGATGATGTTTATAGGTCAGAGTTACAGTGCAATGCTGGGATTGTCCAGCTCTGGGCCATCAATGTTGTGTTTTGTTAAATCTCTGTCCCTGTATTAGAGAGCTGTGTGTTGTACTGGTCTGTGTCCTCACTGGCTGGTGCTCTGCTCTGGCAGCTCAGTGTGCTTGGGATACAGTGCCTGAGTTTTTACAGAAGTGCGTCCTTGTTACACACACTGACCGTGTCCATCCTGGACTTCAGGAGATTCACAGGGGACCGCATTGTGTTTTTCAGGCCATTACTAGGCACAGGATCATTCTGGGACAGGAGGATGCCATTCAACCCATCGAGTGTGTGCCAGATCACAGTACAACAATCTCATCAGTCCCCTCCCCCACTCTTTCCCCCCCAGCTCTGCAGGTTATTCCCCATGAAGGACCTGTCCAATTCCCCTTTGAACACCCTGATTGGGTACTCCCACCACCCCTACAGGCAATGAGTCCCAGATGAGAACCACACTCAGTGTAGGAATAAAATATTTCCTCCCATCCTCCTTTTACACTTTGCCCACTGGGCCTCAGACCCAGCAGTGAATACAGAACAGAACAGCACAGGAACAGCCCTTCGGTTCACCATGTGTGGCCGACCATGATGCCAATTTAAACTGCACATCTGCCTGCTCGTGGTGTGTGTCCCCCAGTCCCTGCCTGTTCATGGGCCTGTCTGAATGCCCCTTCATGTTGCTGTTGTATCTGCTCCCACCTCTGCCCCTGTCAGCACGTCCTACACACCTACCACACTATGTGTATATGAGTCAAAACTTGTCATGTAAATCTCCTTCAATCTTTGCCCCATCTCACCTTGAAGCCATTTCGTCCAGTATTTGTCATTTCCATCATGGCACCCACCACTCTCTGTGTGTTTCTTAAAAAAAACTTGCCACATAAATCTCCTTTCAACTCTCCCCCTCTCACCTTAAATCCATGTGGTCTCATATTTGATATTTCCATCCTGGGAAAACGACTCTATCTAGCCTGTCTCTACCTTTCAATTTTATCTACCTCAGTCAGGCCTCCCCTCAGCTTTCTACATTTCAGAGAAAGCAACCCAAGTTTGTCCCACCTCTCCTTATAGCTGATAGTCTCTAATTCAGGCAGCATCCTGGCAAACCTCCTCTGCACCTCCTCTAAAGCCTCAACATCCTTCCTGTAATGGGGCAACCAGAACTGCACACAATGCACCAGATGTGGCCCAGTCAAAGTTTTATCCAGCTGCAACATGACTCCCTGACTTTTAACACAACACCCCAACTGATGAAGACAAACATGCTGTACATCATCTTTACCACCCTCTCTACTTATATTTCCACTTTCAGGGAGCTATTGATGTGTACCCAGAATCCCTCTACATCAATGCTGTCATTGAGTCATATATCACAGAAACAGGCCCCTCAGCCCAACTCATCCATGCCAACTGTGTTGCCCAGTGAGCTGGTCTCATCTGCCCGCATTTGGCCCATAGCCCTTTAAACTTCTCCTATCCATGTGCTCATCTAGATGGCTTTTAAATGTTGCTAATGTTCCCACCTCAACCACTCTTTCTGGCAGCTCATTCCAAATATGCACCACTGTTTATGTGAAGAATCTGCACCTGACGTCCCTTTTAAATCTCTCGTTTATGCCCTCTTGTTTTTAGCACACCATCCCTGGAGAAGCACTATGTGCATTCACCCTGTCTATGCCCCTCATGATATCATATACTTTTATCAGATCACCCCTCAATCTCCTCCATTCCAGGGAATACAATCCCAATCTACATAACTTCTCCTTGTAACTCAGGCTGCCAAGTCCAGGCAACATCTTGATATATCTTTTCTGTGCTCTTTCTAGTTTCAGAACATCTTTCCTACATCACGGTGACAAAAACTGGACACAATGCTCCAGATGTGACCTCACCATGGTCCGGCCACATACGCTATACTTTGCTCTTACATTTGACCTCCCAACATGCAAAACCTCACCTTGTCTGGATTAAACTCTATCTGCCATTTGTCTGCTCACATTTCCAGCTGGTCGATATCCTGCTGAATCCTGTACATATACATCACTCTCTATCTATATGAAACAAAACTTGCCTTGCAAATCTCCTTTAATCTTATCCCTGTCTCAGCTTAAAGCCATACCCTCCAGTATTTGTCATTTCCATCCTGGGAAAATGACTCCGTCCATCCTGGCTTTGCCTGTTGTAATTTTATTTCCTTTGATCAGGTCTCCCCTCAGCTTCCGATGCTCCTGAGAAAACAACCCAAGCTTAACCAACCTCCCCCTGCAGCTAATACTTTCCAGTCCAGGCAGCAATCTGGTGAACCTCTTTTGAAACTTCTCTGAATCCTGTAGTGTGGTGACTAGAACTGTGCACAATTTACCAAATGTGTCCCAAACAAAGTTTTATGCAGCTGCAATGTGACTTCCTGACTTTTTAACTCAACACAATAACTGATGAAGACAAGTACGCCGTATCCCTTCTGTACCTCCCTCTCTCCTTGTCTTGTCACTTCCAGGGAGCAAAGGACTGGCAGCCCCAGATCCCTCTGAACATCATTGCTCAAGAGTCCTGTCATTTACTCTGTACATTCCTCTTACATTCGACATGCCAAACTGCCCACTTGTCTGGATTAAACTCCTTCTGCCATTTATCCAGCCACATTTCCAGCTGGTTAATATCCTGCTGAATCCTTTGTCAACCTTCCTCACCGTCCACAACTCTTCCAATTTATGTCATCTGCAAACTTACTGATCACATATTTTAATCAAATATATATATCACAGACAACAGGTCCCACCACTGACCGTTGTGGAACACCGCTGGTCACAGACCTCACAATCTACCTTGTTTTGACCTTGCAGCTTATTGCACTGCACTTTCTCTGTAGCTGTGACACTTTACTCTGTACTGTTATTGCTTTTTACTTGTGCTGCCTCATTGCACACTGTACTAACCCAGTGTAACTGCACTGTGTAATGAATTGACCTGTATGATCGGTATGTATGACAAGTTTTTCACTGTACCTTGGTACAAGTGACAATAATAAACCAATATCCATACCTCCAGACACAGTAACACCCTCCACCACCAGACTCTATCTTCTGTGGCCAAGCCAGTTTTGAATCCAACCAACCAATTCTCCATGGATCCATCTGCCTTTTACCTTCTGGATCAGCCTGCCATGTGGAACCTGTGGAAAACTTTACTGAAGTCCATGTATCCCTCACCCGCTGCTCTCCCCTCATCGATCATTTTCATCACCTCACACACTCAAGTCTGTAAGGTGTGACCTCCCCACACACAGCCACACCGACTGTCCTTCACATGTCCATGCTTTTTAACATCTGAGTAGATCTTATTCCCAAGGATCTTCTCCAATAATTTCCCTACAACTGATGTAAGGCTCACCGGCCTATAATTTCTTGGTTTGTCCCAATAGCCCTTCTTAAAGAGAGGAAAAATTCTGGCCATCCTTCAGTCCTCTGGGACCTCCCCATACCTTAAGAGGACACAGAGATCTCTGTTAAGGCCCCAGCAATCTCCTCTCTTGACCCGTTCAATAACCTGTCAGTCTCTTGGAAGGTATCCACCTCCATGCTCCTCAAGAGCCCCAAAACCATTCCGTTCACTATTGCCCAAGTACTTACCCACAGAAACTCTGCTTACATGGCCAGGCTCACTTCCCAATGCAAGGTGGAGTATGTCCCCTTCCCTGGTGTGACTCTCTACAGACTGTTTCAGGAAACCCTCCTGGACGCACCTAACAAATTCTGTCCCATCTGAGCCTTGGGCACTAAGGGAGCCCCAGTCAATATTGGAGAAATTGAAGCCACTCACTATGAAAACACTGTTGCTTTTACATCTTTCCATAATCTGCCTGCATCTGTTCCTCTCTCTGCCGCTGGCTATTGGGAGGCCTTCAGTGTAACCCCATCACAGTGACTGCACCTTCTTTACTGCCTCAGTGGACGGGTGTCCAGTGTGTTTTCCCTCAGTGCCGCTGTGATATTCTCTCTGATCAGCCGTGCAGCTCCCCCACCTCGTTTACCTGCCTCCATATTGTGTCTGAAACATTTGAACCCTGGAACGTTGCTGCTTGTCCTTCCCTTCTCTCAATTAGGTCTGTGTAATGGCCACAACACCGCAGTACCACGTACTGATCCAGGCTCCAAGTCCATCTGCCTGAACTGTACACTGCCTGCACTGAAATAACCACACTTCAGCCCCTCACCACCAGCGGGGTCATTACCCTGGCCCTGCCCGGACTTCCTTTCAATGTTACGTGACCTCAGCCCTACCTTCCCCTCAATGCCCCTTCTTACCTACTGGTCTGGTTCCCACCCAACTGCTACACAAGTTTAAACTCTCACAACCAGCACCAGTGAACCTTTCTGAAAGGACATTGGTTCCCCTCCAGTTTAGATGGAACCTGCTTCTTGTCCCAGTCCCACCTGCCCTGGAAGAGAGTCCAATGATCCCCGTACCTGAAGCCGTCCCTCCTGCACCAGCTCCCTCGCCACAACTTTACCTTCACAGCAGAAGTCACAGGGAGCACAGATCTGCTTATAATTCCTGCCCCTTCCTGTGACCGTGGTTTTCATTCCCCCCCTCACTATCCGGTAACCCAACTCTCCCAGATTAATATTTCATAAATTAATCTTCTCATCACTGGAGCCCTCTGCAACCTCCCCCACCAACTACTGTGTGTGAGGAGGGCGCTCTGCCCTGTTCATGGGCCCGGGGAGGGACCGACGTCACTTTCACCCGCTCCCTCAAGTATTTGTTGTCGAACGGAAACGGATTTCTGATAATTCGGGAGCAGGGGAGGCAGTGAAACCGGGAAATCCTTCAACATGGACCCGGTGTGGGAGAGAGTTTGTCCGGAGCGCCGTGTTTCCGTTCTGTTGTGGGGAAACCGGTGGGAATTGGCGGTTGTGGAAAAGTGGGGGCGGAGCTGGGAGATGAGAGGCCGCTCTCCGCTCTGTCTGTCCCTCTGACTCTGTCCCCTCCCTTCCCCGCCTCTCTCTCTCTCTCTCTCCCTCTCGCTCTCTCTCTGTGCCTTTCTCGGGCAGGTCGGGGCGCTGTGTATAAAAGGAGACAGCAGCAGTCGGTGTGTCACTGAGCAGCGACTTGAGTGAAGCAGCATCATGTCTGGCAGAGGCAAAGGCGGTAAAGGACTGGGCAAAGGCGGAGCCAAGCGGCACCGTAAAGTGCTCCGTGATAACATCCAGGGCATCACCAAACCAGCCATCCGGCGCCTGGCTCGGCGCGGCGGCGTCAAGCGCATCTCGGGTCTGATCTACGAGGAGACCCGCGGGGTGCTGAAGGTTTTCCTGGAGAATGTGATCAGGGACGCGGTCACCTACACCGAGCACGCCAAGCGCAAGACGGTGACTGCCATGGATGTGGTTTACGCTCTGAAACGCCAGGGCCGCACTCTCTATGGCTTCGGCGGCTGAAGAGCTCGCCCCTTTCTCCCGAGCACAACACAAAGGCTCTTTTCAGAGCCACCCACCGCCTCACAGAGGGAGCAGTGACCCGGAGATCTGATGAAATGTCATTGGCCTGAAATATTAACTTGTTTCTCCCCCACAATGTTCGATTATATTTCAGGGGAGACCTGGATGCAAGAGATATTCAGGTAATTATAGACAATTCTGCGGGGCTAAGTGGGGGTTTTGTAGATAAATGTTCAGATGAAAATATTCGCACCACTTGGTCACCGGTTGCACTGTTGGTGATTGAATTTGTTCAGGAAGGAGTGACCGGGTGGATGACCCCACCTGTCACACACCGGTAAAGTCCAGCGTCAAAGCGCACTGTGGAACACAGACTGGGCGGCATCAGGTCAGGAAGAGCGGGATTGTGACGTTAGTGGTTGGACATTAAAATCCCCCCTCAGTGGGTCGGTACTCTGGAAGTGGTGGCCTTTCTGAACTCCCCCACTCCTGGCCCACCCAGTGATCCCGCTGTTATCTCCGCTGGGAGAGAGCTTATTTCAACTGGCGGAGGCGGGAGGAACATTGCGGAAACAGGAAGAGAAAGTTACTCCGGGTGTTTCAGACGAAGATCGCAGGGCGGTGTCTCAGCTCTGGCAGATACACAGGCCGGTTGCCGAGAACGGAAATGCCCCCGCACTCGCCTTAGCCGGTGCTCAGCCGAGCCCGGCTGTTCTTTGCTCTGGTGCTGTAAGCGGTGCTTGCATTCTGCGGGGCTTCATTGGCAATGGTGCCGGGAGTTACTGCTGTTCAGCGGACTCTGCGCCGCTATCTACACTTGACCTGGTTACAGTAAAACGTGTAAATCATAATTGAATTCATTCTGCTCTGCGGCCCGTCAACATACGAAAGTCTCATTTATTATTGCAGATTTCATATAGCTCCTTCCCCGCCCTCACCGCAGCTGCGGATCAGCCCTTCCAGACACTGTGGGTGGCTCTGAAAAGAGCCTTTGGGTCACTGGGTTCATTTTCTGTCGCTTCACTTGCTGGCGCTGCCGGTTTTCTTGGGCAACAGCACGGCCTGGATATTGGGCAGCACTCCGCCCTGCGCGATGGTCACCCCTCCTAGTAGCTTGTTGAGCTCCTCGTCGTTGCGGACGGCCAGCTGCAGGTGCCTGGGGATGATGCGGGTCTTCTTGTTGTCGCGGGCCGCGTTGCCAGCCAGCTCTAGGATTTCAGCCGTCAGATATTCGAGCACAGCAGCCAGATAGACAGGGGCTCCGGCACCCACCCGCTCAGCATAGTTGCCCTTCCTCAGGAGCCTGTGAACACGGCCCACCGGGAACTGCAGTCCGGCCCGGGACGAGCGAGACTTGGCTTTGGACCGAGCTTTGCCACCACTACCGCCTTTTCCGCGTCCGGACATTTCCACAATCTCACCAAGCGTTTCACAGAGAATGAAGGAATCCTCCCGCACTCGCCCTTCTTGTACCATCTGTGGGAATGCAGTGGGGCGCTTCTGATTGGTGGAACAGTCCCTAATGTCATTGGTGGAAGGAATAACTCAATCAGAGATCAGTGTTATTCACCAATGAACAGAGGGCAGCGTAAGAAGCGCGGAAAGTAACCGTCAAGCTCCTGAAATTTGAAATGCCCGCCAAAAGATTATTAACTTTTAATTCTCTGATTTCAGCATTTCTGATCATTTCACCCCCAAAAACTGATTCACATTAGCGATCGGTCTGTTTTTGAAATGCATAGGATTTTGGACTGGTCTCTCTTCACAAACTGCGGTCTGAGCCGAGACTGCAATCTGACAAACTTGTTCGTGACTTCAGCCAATCAGACTGCAGTGTGATTGGCTGCCGGTGCAAATTCAAATCGCCCGCCAATTTCAGAGCAACCGGGAACGGTGCCTGGAGGAAAGTTTCTTACAATTCATTTGAGTCACAAAAATATACTGCATTTCACCATTTAAGTAATCGATGTAAAATTTATTTTCCTGAATGAGCGGAATCTGAATGTATGCAGCACATTTGCTCAATCGCTTCCCGAGTTGTCGGGAGTTCAGTCTGCGGGAGATGGAGAACAGGATTGGGACCAATATTAATTTTACTGTATTCACAAAGAACTTTGCGAGAACAAAGCCGAAGGTGCAGTTTAAAATGATAACAGGAATCTACCATGAACTCGATATTGAACCCCCAACATATCAACAAATGCATTAACCAAAATCAAATAATTAAAGTTTCCATCGACTCATGCTGCCGGGTCACTGCTCCCTCTGTGAGGCGGTGGGTGGCTCTTACAAGAGCCTTTGTGTTGTGCTCGGGAGAAAGGGGCGAGTTCTTCAGCCGCCGAAGCCATAGAGAGTGCGGCCCTGGCGTTTCAGAGCGTAAACCACATCCATGGCAGTCACCGTCTTGCGCTTGGCGTGCTCGGTGTAGGTGACCGCGTCCCTGATCACATTTTCCAGGAAAACCTTCAGCACCCCGCGGGTCTCCTCGTAGATCAGACCCGAGATGCGCTTGACGCCGCCGCGCCGAGCCAGGCGCCGGATGGCTGGTTTGGTGATGCCCTGGATGTTATCACGGAGCACTTTACGGTGCCGCTTGGCTCCGCCTTTGCCCAGTCCTTTACCTCCTTTGCCTCTGCCAGACATGATGCTGCTTCACTCAAGTCGCTGCTCAGTGACACACCGACTGCTGCTGTCTCCTTTTATACACAGCGCCCCGACCTGCCCGAGAAAGGCGGAGAGAGAGAGAGAGGGAGAGGAGAGAGGGAGAGAGAGATAGAGAGAGGTGGGGAGGGGAGGAGACAGAGTCAGAGGGACAGACAGAGCAGAGAGCGGCCTCTCATCTCCCAGCTCCGCCCCCACTTTTCCACAACCGCCAATTCCCACCGGTTTATCTATAAAAAAAACGAAGCAATGCGCTGGGTACAAAATTTTAGTCGCGCTTTTTCCATTTTGAGGATCAGTCAGTAATATTACTGCATAAATACAGAAATACGTTAATTTGAGAGAAACAAAGGACTGCAGACGCTGGAATCAAGATGTAAAACACGATGATGCTGGAGGAACTCAGCAGGATGGGCAGCATCCGTGGAGAAAAGCAGGCGGTCAAAGTTTCTAGTTCAAGATCCTTCTTGAAGACTGACTGGGATCCTAAAAAAGAGGCCTGGCCCGAAACCTGTCTTGGGGAACCTGTCTTGCTCTTTGGGCTGTGAGGCGGGGAATCTCCGCCAGCGTTACCGTCCCACAGACGCTCTCTGCCGGCATCTGTGAGAAGGAAACGGCCTTGAACGGAGCCTGGAGCCGAACACATCCCCTGACCGAGTGAGGGTCGGTCCAGACATCCCCTTCCCTGGGTTTTATTTCGGACACGGGACGGGATGGGTTCAGCGAGGTACCGGGGATCCCGGAGTTTATGGTTTCCCCCGAAATCTGAGCCGGGTCCCGGGACAGGAATTCGGGATCAGCTCTTTCCCGAGAGATGTGGGTGGCTCTGAGAAGAGCCGTTGGGTTCAGGTCTTTACAAGTTGTGCTTTTTAATTCACTTCTTTTTGGAAGCTGCCTTCTTGGGTTTCGCTGCTTTCGGCTTCGGCTTGGCTTTCACCGATTTCTTGGTCTTTGGGGCTGCGACCTTGTTGTGGCTCTTGGCTTTCTTCGGCGTGGCCTTCTTAGCCGCTGGTTTCTTTGTGAGAGTTTTCTTGGCCCCCGATTTCTTGGCTCCAGACTTCTTCGTGGGAGATTTTTTTGCCACTGGCTTCTTGGGCGCTGGTTTCTTCGATTTCTTCACCAATTTCACGGAACTTTTCTCCTTAGCGGCCTTGAAGGTGCCGGAGAAGCCCACGCCCCTGGTCTGAAGCAGGGAGCCTTTTTCCAGTTTCCTCTTGATGATCAACCTGATCAGGGCGCTGCGCTTCGCCACATCGACGCCTCTGGCGGCCACAGCCTTCTTGATGGCGATCACGGACATCCCCCTCTTATCGGGACAACCCGCCACAATCTGGTCGATGTTCTCCCAGCTTGGGACCGGCTGCCTTGTTCCGGGCGGGCGCCTTCTTCTTCTTGGGACCATTGGTTTGGGCGGCGGGCGCGGCTAGAGGAGCCGCTTCGGCGGCTGCGGTTTCGGTCATGTCGGCGACTCTGCACAAACTCTGACACTCGGAACCGAGTGAGAAATGAAGCGAGAGGCGGCGTCACAGAGCAACTTAAAGGCAGCGAGCGGACGGGGCGGAGACATCCCGCCGTCAGCTCCCGGCCGCTCCGTCTCTCTGTGTTTCTCTCTCCTCAAAAACTCTCCGATTCCAATTAAAATCAGACACCCCGGAGACCCAGACTGGTCCCAGTCAGTGTCTGAGGCCGGAATGTTTGCTGTAAAGAAAGTTTGATCCGAATTAAAGGCAGCGCTTTCCATTTAAACCCGTTTCACTGCTGCACTGAGCGTGTTCTCTCCCCGATAGCTGACATGTTCGCTGCTTTTCGACTAAAATATTGAAACCAACTAAAACTTTGTGACTAATTCCCACTTCAGGACTGGGCTGGGGAGCGGGAAGATCCCATGACAGGGAAATCTTTTCATTTTCCACAGGAGGGACTGAGAAATCCGGCGATGTGATCGGACCCACAAACACAGTGACACCAGTCTATGCCGCCCGCCCCTTTAACACACTCTCTCTGACACAATGTTCACATCTGCACCTTCACAGCACAAACTGTGGGCCCGATGCACAGTTCCCAGGACAGGTTTTCCTCTCTGCTCCACCTGTGCTGCGGAGTCTCGGGGGCAACTTGTAGTTTCCCAGCTCAGTAACTGTTAAATACTCCGAGTCCGGCGCTCCTCACGGTCTCTGATCCCTGGATTGGGGTTGGCCTCACCTCTTACGGGGGCTGCACTTTCACTTTAAACAGGAGACCAACACCGTTCACAGGCTCCAGCTGTGTGATCAACAATATTCTGTATAATCGACACCAAACCTCCTTACTTTTTTCTTCAATTCCCCGGTTAATCTCACGAACAGTTTCTTGAAGAGGTAACCAGGTGGATTGATGAGGGAAGGGCGGTGGATGTTGTCTGTATGGACTTTTGCGAGGCCTTTGACCAGAATATCAAAGTCGAGTTTCTTATAATATCGACAAATGCATGTACGCACAGGTGCAATGATAAACTTCCTTGCAGCAGCATCACAGGCACATCGCATCAGAGACACATCATTCACAGGAAAACCATAAAGGAACATGCATTATACGAGGTCCCCCATGGACCATGGCCTTGTGAAGGGAAGATCTTGCCTCACAAGCCTGATAGAGTTCTTTGAGGAGGTGACCAGGAAGATTGATGAGGGCGGTGTGGTGGATGTGGTTTACATGGATTTTAGTAAGGCATTTGATAAGGTTCCTCATGGTAGGCTTCTTCAGAAGGTCAGAGGCCAAGGGATCCGAGGAAGCTTGGCTGTGTGGATTAGGAATGGGCTTGCATGTAGAAAGCAGAGGGTTGTGGTGGAAGGAGTGCCCTTGGATTGGAAGGCAGTGACTAGTGGTGTCCCACAGGGATCGGTTACTGGGACCTCTACTTTTTGTGATATTTATAGATGACTTAGATGAGGGGGTGGAGGGCTGGGTTAGTAAGTTTGCGGATGACACTAAGATAGGCGGTGTTGTGGATAGTGTGGAGGGCTTTCGGAGCTTACAGAGGGATATTGATAGGATGCAGAGCTGGGCTGACAAGTGGCAGATGGAGTTCAATCCGGAGAAGTGTGAGGTGGTACACTTTGGAAGGACAAACTCCAGGGCAGAGTACAGGGTAAACAGCAAGGTACTTGGCAGTGTGGAGGAGCAGAGGGATCTGGGGGTTCATATTCACAGTTCATTGAAAGTTGCCTCACAGGTGGAAAGAGCAGTTAAGAAGGCCAATGGGATGTTGGCTTTCATAAATCGTGGGATTGAGTTTAAGAGCCGCGAAGTGATGATGCAGCTTTACAAAACTCTAGTTAGGCCACACTTAGAGTACTGTGTTCAGTTCTGGTCGCCTCATTATAGGAAGCATTGGAGAGGGTGCAGAGGAGATTTACCAGGATGCTGCCTGGATTGGAGAGTATTGAATATGAGGAGAGGCTTAAGGTGCTAGGGCTTTATTCACTGGAAGGGAGGATGAGAGGAGACATGATAGATGTATATAAAATATTGAGAGGAATAGATAGAGTAGAGAGTCAGCGCCTCCTTCCCAGGGCACCAATGCTCAAGACGAGAGGTCATGGCTTTAAGGTTATGGGTGGGAGGTTCAGGGGAGATGTCAGAGGGAGGTTTTTCACCCAAAGAGTGGTTGGTGCATGGAATGCACTGCCTGGGGTGGTGGTGGAGGCAGATACATTGAACAGGTTCAAGAGCTTGTTGGATAGGCATATAGAGGAATGTGAGATAGAGGGATATGCGGGAGGAAGGGGTTAGGTAGTGTGAGGGTGGTCTGATGGACGGCACAACACGGTGGGCCAAAGGGCCTGTTTTGTGCTGTATGGTTCTATGTTTCTATGGTTCTATGGAGGGATAGTCTGGAAGGTGAGATCATACGGGAACCAGGGAGAGGTCGCTCAGTGGATACAGAACTTCCTTGATGGTGGGAGTCACAGGGATGGGTGCTGGGCCCGTTGTTGTTCATCATTATATGAACGATTTGGATGAGAATGTACGAGCCGTGGTTGGTCAGTTTGCAGATGTCACTGAACCAGGTGGTGTGGTGCAGAGTGAAGAAGGTTATCAAACATTACAGTGGGATCGTGGTCAGCTGGGGAAGTCAGCTGAGGAATGGTAAATGTCATTCAATCCAGATCAGTGTGAGCTGTTGCAATTCCTGGTCAAACCAGAGAAAGACTTTGTGAACGCAGCCCAGTCTATTACGGAAACCAGCCTCCCCTCCATTGACTCTGTCTACATGTCCCGCTGCCTCGGGAAAGCAGCCAACATAATCAAAGTCACCTCCCACCCTGTCATTCTCTATTCTCCCCCCTTCCATCAGGCAGGAGATAAAAAGTATTGAGAACATGTATCACCAGGCTCAAGGACAGCTTCTCTCCCACTGCTGTAAGACTCTTGAACAGACCAGTTGGTCGGCATGGACCAGTTGGGCTGAAGGGCCTTTTTTCGTGCTGTTGTACTCGGTGACTCATCATGGACTTGCACCTGTTTTGTTCCCAGAGAACAGTACAGCCCAGCAACAGGCCCTTCACCCACCATGCTGGGCTGAACTGCTTAAGCTGGTAATGAAATGCCTAATTACTCGACTCATTTCTACCTAAACAATGTCCATGCCCCTCCATTCTCTGCACACCCACGTGCCTCTCAAGCACCTCTATCATATTTACCTCCATTCCCAACCCTGATAGCCCACTCCAGGCACCCACCACTCTCTGTGTAAGAAAAAAACTCACCCTGCACATCTCCTTGTAACTTACCCCCTCTCACCTTAAATGCATGTCCTTTGGTCTTAGATATTTCAGCCCTGGGGAAACCATCCCTGCTGCCTACTCTATCTATGCATCTCATGATCTTCTCGATCTTTATCAGGTCTCCTCCCAGCTACAGCCACTCCAGAGAAAACAATCCACATTTGTCCAACCTCTCCTTATTGATCATATCCTCTAATCAAGGCAGAATCTTTGGAAACCAATTCTGCACCCTCTCCAAAGCCTCCACATCTTTCCTATAATGGGGCAACCAGAACTGAAGGCAATGCTTCAGATGCAGCCCCGCCAGAGTTTTATAAAGCTGCAACATAACTTCCCATCCCTTGAACTCAATGTCTCGACCGATAAAGGCAAGCACGCCATTCGCCTTCTTTCCCACTCTATCAACCCGTGCTGCCACTTTCTGGGAGCTGTGGACCTGGAACACAAGATCCCTCGGTGCACCAGCACTGTTAAGGGTCTTGTCAACGAAGGGGTTGAGACTGGTACAATAACAGTATTTGAACGTCACCTGGGCAGGTGTATGAATATGGAAGGGTTAGAGGGATATGGGCCAAATGTCGACAAGTGGGACCAGCTTAGAAAGGCATCTTGGTCGGCAAGAACCGGTTGGGCCTCTGTTATCTCCAAATTTTCTATTAGGAACCCTTCTGACTCATTTTGCAAAGCACCCGCAGCCACATTCCAAATGTTTGTTTGGAAAGCAGTCCCAGGAGAAACGGTTACTATTTATATTTTGCCATTTCTGACGACCTATTTCTAAGTTTCCTTGTCATATTTTGTTCATTTTTATATAATCTTCTCCCTCGGTTACAATTTCTATTTCCCTTCAACAGATAAGGACTTTGCGTCGAAATGTCTCTCTCTGAAGCTCTTTTTTTCAGGAGAGTTTCAGCAATATCTCTGCAACACTGACAGGGTCCCAGCGGCTCCTCTGATTGACAGCTCGCTCCGCCCCGCCTCCCGGGCTGCTGCCGCTTCCGTCACGTGACAGGCAGCGAACCGGCCGAGCCCCGAGGCGGCGAGGCCTGGGCCCGGGGTTGAGGCTTTACCCCGGGGCCGGATTCCGTGTGCCCGGGGTGGGGGGGCCGCACTGAAGGGAGAGCGGGTGGGGAAGGAGGCGGACGGGTCGCCGCCTTCAGTAGCGGGGCAGAGAAGGGAAGAGCAGCGAGGGGCCGGGAGCCGGGGGCGGCCGGGGGGCGGACACTGGGGAGGCCGCAGCGGGCCTGTGGTTCCAGTGTTGCCTCTGTCCCCGCGGGGCGGCCTGAGGATGCAGGGCCCGGGGGTTGATTCCCCCTGGGATCAGATCCCATGGGCTGGGAAGGGGAAGCATTGAGCCGGCTGAAGCTGCGCTGAAAGGGCCGCTGCAGAGAAACTGCTCCCTCCAGCCGGCGCCTCTGACACCAGCCTGGAGCTGGCCGGCAACGCGGCCCGGGACAACAAGACCCGCATCATCCCCAGACACCTGCAGGTGGCCGTCCGCAACGACGAGGAGCTCAACAAGCTGCTGGGAGGAGTGACCATCGCTCAGGGCGGGGTGCTGCCCAATATCCAGGCCGTGCTGTTGCCCAAAACAAAAACGGCGCCATCAACCCCAAGAGCAAGTAAATCGGCGAAGCTTCAATCGAACGACACAAAGGCTCTTTTCAGAGCCACCCACAGTGTCTGTGGAAGGGCTGAGCACCGGCTGGCGTGGGTCTGCGGTATTTCCGTTCAGTGTATGTGCCGCTGACACCTCTCCGTATGTCTTGGTCTAAAGCGCTTTCTCTCCCCTGAAACAAACCACCATTTATTTGCGCATAAAGCGGTCCCCCTCAGCCCGGACTCCCTCCCCGTCCCGAATCCCCTCACTTTCCGGAACATAGAATATTTTACCGAAAATGAGGAAATTGTCCCTCACTCGCCCCTGTACTTCCTGGGGGAATGCGGGACGGCGCTTATAACCGGTGGTGAAGCGCCTGATCTCATTGGTGAGAGGGATATCCTAATCAGAGAGCGGGCTCATTCACCAATGAACAGGTGACAGCAGGAGAAGCACCAAAACTAACCGTCAGACCCCGAAATGATGATGTGAAATTTGGAAAGCCGGCAAGAAGAAATAATTTATATAAAACTCAAAAACACAAATACATTACAGATCTCTATGTGTGGACAGGATTCTGATCCCGTTGCAAAACAGATCGTGTGTGAATTAGTTCCCAATTAGGAGAGAAATTAATCTTAAAATTCTTTCAACTGCTGACCGATCGGAACAAATGTTGATTCACAACAGCGGTTGTTGTCTGTGTGTGAAACGCATCATGCTGTGGACGGGTCGCTATTCACAGACTGCAGTCGGAGCAGAGACTGCAGCGTTAGAAGTTGTTCTGTGGAAGGTCCGTGAACCTGTTGTGATCTCCAGTAAGAACAGGATTCAGGGCAGTTAAACCACAGGGGACCGCAGGTAATACATCGCATTCACAGCAATTAAACCACAACAACAGAAATCGTGCAACCACATTGTGCACATTAACCGCTCTCTCTGTAAAGATTTATGAGTGCAGTGTGTAAAGATACAGACAAGTTGAAATAGAAAACGAGGGTAAAGTTCCCGTGTCAGTGCAGTGGGCTGGATTCAACAGCATCAGGTTTGTATCAGGCAGTGGAACCTCAAATTTTGATCATCACGAACACACGTCGAATTACTTTACGAAGCAAACATGTCCCGTCACAAATGTGCTCAAACTCAATTTTTGAAATATTATCGTAACTCTTTCTTGAAGCTCTGGGTGGCTCTTAAAAGAGCCGTTGGGTTTTCGGTTTGGTTTGTCAGGACTCCGTGGAGCTTCACTTGGAGCTGGTGTACTTGGTCACCGCCTTGGTCCCTTCCGACACGGCGTGCTTGGCTAGCTCGCCGGTCCCCGGGCAGCAGCAGGCCCACGGCCGTCTGGATCTCCCGGGAGCTGATGGTCGACCGCTTGTTGTAATGGGCCAGGCGGGAAGCCTCGCCCGCGATCCGCTCGAAAATATCGTTCACGAACGAGTTCATGATGCTCATAGCCTTGGAGGAGATGCCGGTGTCGGGGTGAACCTGCTTCATCACTTTGTAGATGTAGTAACTCTCCTTCCTCGCCCTTTTGCGCTTCTTGCCCGCCTTGGTTTGCGCTTTGGACACCGCTTTCTTAGCGCCGTTCTTGGCAGCTTTCGCCGGATCAGGCATTGCTTCTATCGGTTTCACACCCAGAAATAAGCGGAACCCGCTCGGAGTGCGGATAAAATAGGCAGTGCACCTGCCCTATGCTAATAAGGGATTGGGGAAGGCGAGGGTTGTCATTGGTCAGTTTGGACGAATGAAAATTAAGATTTTCAACTAACCTTCTGATTGGACATGTGAAGGGACCAATCCCAGCCCGCCCCCACTGCCCAGGGTCCGGGGCCACTGACAGGGCGGGGGAGGCGGAAGTGGAAGCTGCTGCCCTTGGGACAGAGGAGGCTGCAGATCTCAGATCTGACCGAGTTATTTACAACGGGGAGGTGAAGATGATCCAAGGCGCAGCCCCGCACGGGAAGTCTGAACCTACAGGGCTGTGGGCCGACGGAGGGGATAGGTCTGAACGGCCCGTGTTCGTCCAGTGTGGGGTGAATGGCCTCACTCTGTGCTAGACATTCCAGGGAATGGTTTTATTCTTTTCCGGCTGGGCATCGCCGGCAGTGTCACCGTTATTCCCCAATCGGCCTGGAGTGACTTTCCAGCCCAGTTCAGAGAGCAGGGAGGTGTAAGCCCTACTGCTGTGGGCCGGGATTCACACAGAGACCAGGCTGGGTGAGGACGGCGGATTTCCTCCCCTGGAGGGAGTCAGTGACTCTGACGGGCTTTCACCACAGGCCAGTTCGCATGAAATGCTGTCTCACTCATTTGATTGAATGTTTTGAAGAGGTAACTATGTACATTGATGAGGGTAGTGTTGCACATGTTATTTACATGGACTTCAGTGAGGACCTTCCTTGGACATTGTGGGAAGTCAGGAAATATTGCTGGGATCATGTTTAACTATGGGTGAGGTACCGGAGGACTGGAGGGTGCCTCATGTTGTGCCTTTATTTAAGAAGAACTGCAAGGTCAAGCCAGGGAACTACAACCAGTGGGCCTGACATCTGTGGAAGGAAAGTCAGTGAAAGGGATTCTGAGAGACAGGATCTACCTGCAGTTGGAAAGGCGAGGACACATTGGGGACTGTCAGCATGGCTTTGTGCATGGGGAATTATGTCTCATGTATTTTATTGCATTGTTTGAAGAGGTGACCAAAGGGACTTATGAAGGCAGGACTGTAGACATTGTCTCAAAGGACTTCAGCAAGGCCTTTGACAATGTCCCACATGGTCGGCTGGCCCAGAAGTGAAGATCCCATGGGTCCAGGGTGTGTGAGCCAACTGGATGCATAATTGGCTTGGTAACAGAGGGTGGCAGTGGAGGGTTGTTTCTGAGATGGGAGCCCTGTGACCAGTGGTCTGCACAGGGATTGGTGATGGGTCCCCTGTTGTTTGCCATCTTTGTTAACAGTTTGGATGAGAATATAGATGGATGGTCAGTAAGTTTGTAGGTGACAGTGAATAAGGTTATCTATCATTGCTGCAGGATCTGGATCAACTGGGAAAATCGGCCAAGGAACGGCAGATGCAATTTAACTCCGACCAGTGCAAAGTGTTCAGTCAGTGAAACCAGGTGAGGACTTGCACAATAAACAGCAGGGCCCTGGAGAGTGGTGTAGGACCGAGACCCTCTGGGTACAAGTACATTGTTCCCTGAAAGTGGCTACACAAGTGGACAAGGTGAAGGCGGTGTTTGGCGTGTGCATGTTTTCATCACTGAGTGCAGGAGTCCATCACGTGACATCATTGTACAACAGCAACAGTTAAAAGACATTTGGATAAGTACACGGACAGGAGAAGTTCAGAGGGACATGGGCCCAAGATGGGCAAATGGGATTAGCTCAGATGGGCACCTTGGTCGGCACGGACGAGTTGGGCCAAAGGCCTCTTTCAGTGCCGTGTTATTCTGTGACTCAACAGCTGTACAGGTCTAACTCGAGTTTATGGTCACAGGCACAAGTACATGTGTGCACAGGTGCAATGAAGAACTTCCCTGCAGCAGCATCACACAGACGCAGCATCAGATAAGCAGCATTCCAAAGAAAAACATCAATTATACATAAATTATACACAATTTTTATAAGAAAGAACACAATTCAAACAAAAAGGGTTCACTTCAGTGCAAAGTGATCATGGTGTTGCTGTACTGCAGTGACTGGGGCTGTGCCGGTGGGAGGACGGCAGTCAGCTGGACACAAAGACGTTAACCCATCTGAGATGATGGGGCTGTCTTCCCTCGAGCATAAGAGGCAGAGGGCTGACCTTATGGAGGTTTATAATATCATGAGGGGCACAGATAAGGTGGATGAATGAGTGGAAAATAGAGGGGCATTCTATAGGCAGGAGTGAATAGCTATGTCAGCACAACATTGTGGGCCGAAGGGCCTGTTCTGTGCTGTACTCTTCTATGTTCTGTGGATGGTCACAGTCTTTCTCCCCAGGGTAGGGGAGTCTAAAACTGGAGAGCAGAGGTTTCAGGTGAGGGGGGGATTTAAGTGGGTCCAGAGAAGCAGATTTTCCCACACGGAGGGTAGTGGGTATATGGAACGAGCTGCCAGAGGAAGCGGTAGGGGTGGGTACAATTACAATGTTTAAACTACATTTGGACAGGTCCATGGGTAGGAAAGGTTGAGGGATATGGACCAAACACAGGCAAATGGGACTAGCTTAACTTAGTCAGTTCCGGACGAGTTGGGCCAAAGGGTCTGTTTCCCTGCTGTATAACTCTCTGACTCTGTGACAGTTCAGCCATGGGAGGTTGGCTCAGAAAGTTACAACCCAGGGGATCTGAGGCACATTGATATTGGGTCTAAAATGAGCTTGGAAATGGGAGGCAGAGGGTGGTGGAGGGTTGGTTTTCCCATTGCAAGTCTGGGACCAGTGGTGTCCCACAGGGATTGGTGCTGGCATCACTGATGTCTGTGATACACACCAAGGAACAACTTGGCTGTGAATGTAGGAGGTGTGATCAGTGAGTCTGTGGCTGACACAAACATCTGTGGTGCCGTCGACAGTGAGGAGGATGGTCTCAGACCACAACATGAGATTCAGCAGCTGGAACATCAGGTAGAGGAACGGCAGAGGGAATTTAATCCTGACACGAGTGGGGTGATGCACTGGGGAAGGTTTACTGGGGTCGGACGTACCAAGTAAATGGTGGGGCCCCAGGGAGTGTCGGTGAACAGAGGGACCACAGATCCCTGAAAGTGGCAGCACAGGGTAGGTGGGGTGGTGAGGGAGGTACATGGGATGTTTGCCTTCATCAGCTGCTGCAGAGACCAGAAGCGCAGGGACAGCAGGTGACGGCTTTATCCACCATTGGGAAGGGGACAGCTGGAGCACTGGGTGTGGTTCTGGTCACCGCACAGAGAGAAGGGACTGCACTGGAGAGGGTACAGGGGAGATGGTGTCTGGATTGGGGTACTTCAGGGTAGACCTTGGTTAGACTGGGTTTGTTGTCCCTGGAGGGGAGGAGGCTGAGGGGTGATCTGACAGAGGGATACAAAGGTATCAGGAGGAACGATGAAGTAAATAGTAAGAATCATTTCCCTTTCATAGGGGTTTTGAAACCACAGGGCAGAGGTGAAGTGGGAGAGGGAGGAGGTTCAGAGGGGACCCGAGGGGGAATTCCCTCACACACACACAGAGTGGAGGGAATCAGGAAGGTGCTGCCTGAGGAGGTGGAGGCAGGGTCACCCACAACATTTCACATGCACCCAGACCAGCCCCTGAATCACCGAGGCAGAGAAGGATGCTGAACAAACGGGGTAAATGGGATCAGGATGGAGAAGTACAGTGGCTGGCATGGACATGATGGGCTGAAGGGCCTGTTTCTGTGCTGCACCCCTCAGTGACTCCATTAACATCAACAATTGGGCATCTTTGACAAATATGCCAGAGTTGTTCGAGACGTTAGGAGGGAACCTGTAGATGTGGTGTGTCTGGATTTTCAGAAGGCATTTGACAAGGTGCACAAGACCAGAGCTCACAGTACTGGGGGAAGTGTGTTAACATGGGCTAAAGACTGGTTATCACACAGAAGACAGGTTATCACACAGAAGACAGAGACAGAATAAACAGGTCTGTTTCAGGCTGGGAGGATGTAACCAGTGGAGTGTCCCAAGGATCAGTTCTGGGCCCTCAATATTTTACTGTTAATATTAATCACCTGGAGGGGGGGGCAGAGTGAGGTATCCAAGTCAGTCAGTAACAGGGAAACAGGTGGGAGGGCACGTTGTGGTGGGGACATCTGGTCTCTGCAACAGGACGTGGAGAGGTTGGGTGTGTGGGAGAACACTTGGTCAATGGAGTTTAATGTGGGGAGGTGTGAGGCCATGGATTTCAGTCAGGGGAATCAAGGGGCAGGTTGTGATCTAAATGGGGAGACATTGTAGAGGGGTGAGGAACAGAGGGATCTTGGTTTTCTAGTGTATGAATCACAGCAGCTCAGTAGCCGGGTGCAGCAAGTGGTTTGGGAGGGAAATGGTCCATTGGTCTTTGTTACAGGAGGGTGGAGATTAGAAATAGTTGTTGCAGTTGTACAGGGAGTTAGTGAGGCCACAACTGGTCCCCTTACTGAAGAACGGATCTGCTGACATTGGGCTCAGTCCAAAAGGGATTCAACAGGATAAACCCTAGGATCAGAGGGTTGTCCTATCCCGAGGTTGTAGAGAGATTAGATCCAAGTTCTTTGGGGTTTAGAAAAACGAGGGGTGACCTTACTGAAACACACCCGGTCCTTCGGGGTGACGACAGGGGAGGTGTTGAGGTGTCTCCACCAGTGGGAGAGCCTGGAATGAGGGGACAGAGGTACAAGGGCAGGGAGGGACCATTCAAAGCTGATGTGCAGCAACTTCTTGCAGAGGTGGGGAATGTCTGGGATTCTCTACCCGGAGGGGATGGAAGCTGCAACACTGGAGGGATGGAAAGAGGAGGGGGACATGGTGGAAAGATGAGGGAAGTGAGGGGGATGTGGAACTGTCACAGAAGGGGAGTTGTGGCCTGGGACAGATCAGCCACGATCACAGTGAATGGTGGGGCAGGTGTGAGGGGCCAGTTGGGCAACTCCGGCTCCTGTTGTCTTGTGTTCTTCTGAGTGTGGCTCTCATCCAGGACTCACTGCCTGCAAGGGTGGTGGGAACACCCAATCAGGGCGTTCAAAGGGGAATTGGACAGGTCCTTCAGGGGAAATAACCTGCAGAGCCGTGGGGAGAGAGTGGGGGATGGGACTGAAGGGATTGTACCCCAGGCACAGACTTGATGGGTCAAACGGTCTCTTCCTGATCCTCTCCCTTCCCGCACCATCTGTGTTTAAAGTCCGGGGTGGACATGGTCAGTGTGTAACAAGGACACACTTCTGTAAAAACATTGGCACTGTATCACAAGCACACTGAGCTGTCAGAATACAGCACCGGCCAGTGAGGACACAGACCAGTACAACACCCAGCTCTCTAATACAGGGGCAGAGCTTTAACAAAACACAACACTGATGGCCCAGAGCTGGACAATCTCATCATTGCAATGTAATTCTGAGTTATAAACATCATCAGCACCGTACTGTAAGGGCAGAGACCTTTACAACAGCCGGACTGTACTGTAAGGGCACAGACCTTTACAACAGCTGGCACAGTACTGTAAGGGCACAGACCTTTACAACAGCCGGACTGTACTGTAAGGGCACAGACCTTTACAACAGCCGACACTGTACTGTAAGGGCACAGACCTTTACAACAGCCGGCACTGTACTGTAAGGGCACAGACCTTTTCAACAGCTGGACTGTACTGTAAGGGCACAGACCTTTACAACAGCCGGCACTGTATAGTAAGGGCACAGACCTTTACAACAGCTGCCACTGTACTGTAAGGGCACAGACCTTTACAACTGGTAATAACACAAAAAAAAGAATGAAATACAAATTTGGAAATGCTGGAAATCTAAAATAGAAACAGAAAATGCTCAAAGTCCTTAGGTCAGTCTGCATCCAGTGAGTATTTCCAGCATTTTCTGGATTTACACTAGTCACACAGATACCCGGCCATCCACACACTGCACCAGTGGGGGACACCTGCATTTTACACAACACAGGTCACTGACACTGCACTGTGTGCCCTGTACATCACTGTAGTGAACTGACAGGAAACAATAATAAAACCCCTCCACGGCACTGAAAGGGCACAGTCCTGTAAAACATACGCCACTGTTTGACTGTAAGGCAAGCACTACAAGTCTCTACCCCAGAGAGACGGGGAAGCTGGATCACTGGATGGATTTAAAGAGGACGGAGATAAATGTTTGCAAAACTGGAGAACTGAGTCCAAGTGTGACTGATTTGGTAGAGGAGGCGTGGGGCAGATCAGCAATGATATGGAATCATGGGCCAGGCTTGAGGGACCAGTGACCTACTCCTGCTCCTGTTCCCTTGTGTTCTTGTGGTAATGTGAGGGCAGAGGTATTCACAACACGGAGCGTTGCAGTATGAGAGCAAAGACCTTTACAACAGGAAGTGTTGTACCATGAACACACAGAACTTTACAACATGGAGCATTGTACTGCAGCAGTGGATCGTATGGACACAGCCAGTTACAATCCCAGCACTGCAGGGACACAGGACTTTACAACTCCCAGCACGGTGCAGACACAAGTGTCACTATCAGACCAGTGTGGTGTGAGGACACAGAATGATACAACACCCAGAACTGTACTGCAGGGACACAGAGTGTACAAACCACAGCCCTGCACCTTAAGGACACAGCCACATAAACCCCCCACACTGCACTGTACAGGAACAGTCCACAGTGGATGACAAGGACAGGGAACTTTACAACACCAAGTCCTTCACCATAAGGACACAGAGCTATAAAACTCTCAGCACTGTGCAGTGAGCACACAGACCTGTACTCCACCATTAAACACCAGGACAGCCCCAGCACTTCAAGGGCAGAGACCTGTACAGCCCTGACACTGGACTAATTCATGGAACTGATCAGATAAGAGCAGAGAAACTACTTCCCCTGGTGGGAGAGTCCAGAACAAGGGGGAATGGCCTGAGAATTAGAGCCAGGCTGTGCACTGGGGATGTCAGGAAGCACTTCTTTCCCACTCAGCTGGGTCAGTGCAGTGGGCAGAGCAGACATGGGCCTGACCTGGGAGGGGTGGAGGGGAAACTGAATCCATTTTAATGCACTGGTGAAGCAGATGGACTGAGAGAGTTGATCAGCAGGAGAGGGTGTGGGAGTGTTGCAGTCACAGAGACACGGCCTTTCAGAGGAGAACATATCAATGTGGATAAATCCCCAGGCCCTGATCAGTTGTATCCTAGGACACCGTGGGAAGCTTCCGAAGCAATTGCAGGGGCTGTGGGAGATATTTGCATCAGCTTCAGCCACGGGTGAGGTACCGGAAGACGGGAGGATGACTAACGTTGTGCCTAACGAAGGGCTGCAAGGACAAGCCAGGGAATTACAGGCCGGTGAGCCTGACATCAGTGGCTGCAACATTGGCCTGGGGGAAGGAGACAGAGGGGGGGTAGTGAGGGGTGTTGTTCAGATTGGAGACGCGTGACCAGTTGTGTTCACAAGGATCAGTGCTGGGTGCACTGTTGTTTGTCATCTATATCAATGATTTTGATAACATGGTCAGTAAGTTTGTGGATGACACCAAAATCAGTGGTACCGTGGACAGTGAAGTTTATCCAAGACTGTAAGTGGATCCTGATGAACTGGGGAGGTGGGCCAAGGAACTGCAGATGGAATTTAACTGGGACAAGTGTGAGGTGTTGCATTTTGAGAAGTTAAACCAGGGCGGGACTTGCACAGGAAATGGCAGGGCCCTGGGCAGTGTTGTAAACACAGGTAGACAGGATGGTGAAGGTGTTAGGCACACTTGCCTTCATCGGTCAGGGCACCGAGTACAGGAGTTGGGACTTTGTGTTACACCTGTACAAGTTGTTGGTGACATCACACTGTACTCACACTGGAGTCGCAGCTACAAACACTGCGCAGCATAAGGGAGGGAGAGAGTTATGTAGACACGGTGCATCAGGTGACAGTCACCCCCGTTAGGGTAGGTACATCTGAGGTTCAGGATGCAGATAGAATGGTGACGGTCAGGGGAGGGAAGAGGAAGCAGAAGTCAGGCAGGCAGACAGGACAGAGAGCCCCGGAGGCTGTTCCCCTCAGTAACAAGTTTTCTGCCTTGGAAGCTGATGAGGGGGATGACCTGCAGGGGCCTAGCTGCAGTTACCAGGTCTCTGGCACTGGGACTGGTACTGCTGCTCAGAAGGGAAGGGTGGGAAAGAGACATGCGGTAGTGATAGGGGACTCGATAGTCAGGGAAACAGACAGGAGGTTCTGTGGCAGTGAGCATGAATCCCAGATGGTATGTTGCCTCCCAGGTGCCAGGGTCCGGGATGTCACTGATCGGGTCCACAGAATTCTTGAGTGGGAAGGAGAGCAGCCAGAAGTTGTGGTCCATATTGGCACCAATGACATAGGTAGGAAGGGGGATGAGGTCCTGAAGAGTGAGTTCAGGGAGCTAGGCAGAAAATTGAGGAACAGGACCTCAATGGTAGCAATCTCGGGATTGCTGCCAGTGCCACGTGATAGTGAAGGTAGGAATAGAAGGAGGTGGCAGATAAATGTGTGGCTGAGAAGTTGGTGCAGGAGGGAGGGTTTTAGATTTCTGGATCATTGGGATCTCTTCTCGGGAAGGTGGGACCTGTACAGAGAGGACGGGTTACACCCGAACCAGAAGGGGGCCAATACCCTTGCGGCGAGATTTGCTAAGGTGGTACAGGAGGGTTTAAACTAGTTTGTGAGGGGGAAGGGAACCGGAGGAGTAGGTCAGAGGAAGAAGGGAATGGGGAAAAGTTAGATCAAACAGGTAGAGAGGCTTTGGGGAAGGAGAAGCAGAATACAGGCTGTAAAAGTAGTAAGGTAGATGGACTGAAGTGTGTTTACTTAAATGCAAGAAGTGTCAGGAATAAGGGGGATGAACTGAGGGCTTGGATAAGTATGGGGGACTCTGATATCGTGGCTATTACTGAGATGTGGCTGATGTCAGGAGAGGAGTGGATATTGAATATTCCTGGTTTTCGATGTTTCAAGAGGGATAGGGAAGGGGGGAGAAGAGGTGGAGGGGTGGCGATACTGGTCAGGGACACTGTTACGGCTGTGGAAAAGATGGATGTTGTAGAAGGATCATCTCTAGAGTCCGTATGGGTGGAATTAAGGAACAAGAAAGGAGCAGTTACTCTACTAGGAGTATTCTATAGGCCCCCCGGTAGCAGTAGAGATATAGAGGAGCAGATTGGCAGGCAGTGTTTGGAGAGAAGCAGAAATAACAGGGTTGTTATAATGGGACACTTCAACTTCCCAAATATAGACTGGAACCTGCTTAGTGCCAAAGGTTTGGATGGGACAGAATTTGTTAAATGTGTCCAGGAGGGATTCCTGACACAGTATGTTGACGGGCCGACTAGAGGGAATGCCATGTTAGATCTAGCTTTAGGAAATGAACCGGAACAGGTGAAGGATCTATTGGTGGGTGAGCATTTGGGGGACAGTGACCATTGCTCCATAACCTTTAAAATTGTCATGGACAGGGACAGGTGCAGAGAGGACAAGAGGTTTTTCAATTGGGGAAGGGCTAACTACGAGGCTATAAGGAGAGAACTTGGGAGTGTAAATCGGGATGTCCTTTTTGAAGGAAAATGTACCATGGGGATGTGGTCGGTATTCAGGGATCTTATGCAGGATGTTAGGGATAAATATGTCCCGGTGAGGCAGAGAAGGAATGGCAGGGAGAAGGAACCGGGGGTGACGAGAGAGGTGGAACAACTTGTTAGGGAGAAGAAGGTAACATACGTGAGGTATAAGCAGCAAGGTTCAGACAGGGCCCGTGAGGAATATAGAGTAGCGAGGAAGGAACTTAAGAAAGGGCTGAGGAGAGCTAGAAGGGGACATGAAAAGGCTTTGGCTAGTAGGGTTAAGGAAAATCCCAAGGCCTTTTTCAAGTACGTGAAGGGTAGGAGGATGGCTAGGGTGAAGGTAGGTCCGATTAAGGACAAAGGTGGGAGAATTTGCCTGGAGGCGGCGGAAGTGGGAGAAGTTCTCAATGAGTACTTCTCTTCGGCATTCACCAGGGAGAGGGGTCTTGATGATGCGGAAGGGAGTGCTGGTAGGGGTAATGTTCTCGAGGTTGTTGATATCAAGAGAGAGGATGTGTTGAAGTTGTTAAATAATATTAAGACAGATAAATCTCCGGGGCCTGACGGGATTTTCCCCAGGCTGCTTCGAGAGGTGAGGGAGGAGATTGCTGAACCGCTGGTAAGGATCTTTGAGTCCTTGTTGTCTATAGGGGTGGTGCCGGAGGATTGAAGGATTGCGAATGTGGTCCCCTTGTTCAAAAAAGGTAATAAGGATAGGCCAGGGAATTATAGACCGGTGAGTCTCACGTCTGTGGTGGGTAAGCTGTTAGAAAGGATTCTAAGGGATAGGATTTATGAACACCTAGAGAATCATGGACTGATTAGGGACAGCCAGCATGGCTTTGTGAAGGGAAGATCTTGCCTCACAAGCCTGATAGAGTTCTTTGAGGAGGTGACCAGGAAGATTGATGAGGGTAGTGTGGTGGATGTGGTTTACATGGATTTTAGTAAGGCATTTGATAAGGTTCCTCATGGTAGGCTTCTTCAGAAGGTCAGAGGCCAAGGGATCCAAGGAAGCTTGGCTGTGTGGATTAGGAATGGGCTTGCATGTAGAAAGCAGAGGGTTGTGGTGGAAGGAGTGCCCTCGGATTGGAAGGCAGTAACTAGTGGTGTCCCGCAGGGATCGGTTCTGGGACCTCTACTTTTTGTGATATTTATAGATGACTTAGATGAGGGGGTGGAGGGCTGGGTTAGTAAGATTGCGGACGACACTAAGATAGGCGGTGTTGTGGATAGTGTGGAGGGCTGTCGGAGCTTACAGAAGGATATTGATAGGATGCAGAGCTGGGCTGACAAGTGGCAGATGGAGTTCAATCCGGAGAAGTGTGAGGTGGTACACTTTGGAAGGACAAACTCCAGGGCAGAGTACAGGGTAAACAGCAAGGTACTTGGCAGTGTGGAGGAGCAGAGGGATCTGGGGGTTCATATTCACAGTTTGTTGAAAGTTGCCTCACAGGTGGAAAGAGCAGTTAAGAAGGCCAATGGGATGTTGGCTTTCATAAGTCGCGGGATTGAGTTTAAGAGCCGCGAGGTTATGATGCAGCTTTACAAAACTCTAGTTAGGCCACATTTAGAGTACTGTGTTCAGTTCTGGTCGCCTCATTATAGGAAGGATGTGGAGGCATTGGAGAGGGTGCAGAGGAGATTTACCAGGATGCTGCCTGGATTGGAGGGTATTGAATATGAGGAGAGGCTTAAGGTGCTCGGGCTTTATTCACTGGAAAGGGGGAGGATGAGAGGAGACATGATAGAGGTATATAAAATATTGAGAGGAATAGATAGAGTAGAGAGTCAGCGCCTCCTTCCCAGGGCACCAATGCTCAAGACGAGAGGTCATGGCTTTAAGGTTATGGGTGGGAGGTTCAGGGGAGATGTCAGGGGGTGGTTTTTCACCCAGAGCGTGGTTGGTGCATGGAATGCACTGCCTGGGGTGTTGGTGGAGGCAGATACATTGAACAGGTTCAAGAGCTTGTTGGATAGGCATATGGAGGAACGTAAGATAGAGGGATATGCGGGAGGAAGGGGTTAGGTAGTGTGAGGGTGGTCTGATGGACGGCACGACACGACACGGTGGGCCGACGGGCCTGTTTTGTGCTGTTTGGTTCTATGGTACTGTGGGCAGATCTGGTCGCCCAGCTATAGGCAGAATGCAATGAAGCTGGAAAGGGTGCAGCAAAGATTCAAGAGGACGTTACTGGGACTGAGGGCTTGAGTTAACAGGAGAGACTGGAGAGGGCATGCCTATTTTTTCCTGGAGGTTAGGAGGCTGAGGAACCTTATAGAAATTTATATCATCATGGGGGGGGGGGGGGGTGGGGATGGATTAGGTGGATGATCACTGACTTTTTCCAAGGGTCGGAGAGTCTAAAACTAGAGGACATTGTGAAAGAGGAAGGATTTAGCAGTGACCTGAAGGGGAACTTCTCCCACACAGAGGGTGGTGAGTTCATGGAATGAGCTGCCAGAGGAAGCTGTAGATGTGGGTACAAATGGAACGTTTAAAACAAAATTTGGCTTTCCTCTCTATCACGTTACCTTCTGCACCCTGGAGACTCAGCACCCTGGTGTGTAGGAGGTTCACACGTGGTAGGGAGGGATGTAAGAGTGCAGGGGCATTGCAAGATTGGTTAAGGACACCATCACTGCAGTAACGAAGGAGGATGTCTCTGAAGGCTCTTCACATGAGGCTGTGTGTGCAGATCTTAGTAATAAAAGGGCATTCCAGTTGCTGGGGTTTTACTGCAGGCCCCCCAACAGTTGGTGGGAGATTGAGGAGCAGATCTCTTGGGAAATCACACTGAGGTGTATTGGGAATAGGGTTACAGTAGTCGGGGCATTTTATCTTCCCCAATATTAACTGGATCCACTTTGTGTGAAAGGATCAGAGGTGGAATGTTTTAAGTGCATCCAGGAGAGCTTGTTGTGCCAGTACATAGATAGTCCTACTGGGTCCAGTGCAGGGAGGTGGGTAAAGTGTCAGTGGACAAGGACTGTGGAGTGAGTGAACAGAACTCAGGAAGTTTCGAAGTAGTTCTGGAAAAGGGAGATTTCTGGGGAATGCGGCAGGAGAAGTGGCGGAAGTGTCTGTCGGTGAGCACTTTGGGTCCAATGACCATAGTTCTATTAGTTTTAAAATAGTTATGGAGAAGGATACGGTCAGTACACAGGTTAAGGTCCTGAACTGGGGCAGAGCAAATTTTGGAGCCATTACACGGGATCTTGCAGTGGTTGACTGGGTGAGATTGTTTGCAGAGAAAGGAGCATCTGCCAAATGGAAGGCCTTTCAAAGGGGGATGTCAAGGGTTCAGGGCCTGCATGTTCCTGTTAAGATGAAGGGCAAGGCTGGCAGCTTTCAGGAACCCTGGCTGATGAGAGATGTTGAGGCTGTGGTTAAGAAATAGAGGGAGGTATACACTGCATGTGAGCAATTGGGAACTAGTGAATCTGTGAATGACTACAGGACGTGCAGGGGTGCAGCTTGAGAGAGAAGGTAGGAGGGCAACAAAAGGACACGAGAAGGGTCTGGAAGTCAAGGTGAGGCAAAGTCCCAGGAGATTCTACATGTTTATTAAGAGTAAAAGTGAGGCCAGGGAGAGAATATGTCCCCTTAAGATCAGCATGGCCGTCTGTGTGTGGAACCAAATGAAGTGGGTGAGATTTTTAATGAATATTTCTTTTCAGTTTTTACTGTGGAGCAAACAATGGAAGCTGAGGAAATGGGGAAGCTGATGAAATGGGGGAGGTGATTGGTGATGTCTTGGACCACATACGACAGCAGCAAGGAGGTATTGGAGGCCTTAAAGTGCACTAAGGTGGATAAATCCCCAGGGCCTGACCTGGTGCATTCTCAGACCTTGTGGGAAGTGGGAGAAGAATTAGTGGAGACCCTTGCAAGTATTTTTCCTTCATTTCTGGCCACAGGTGAGGTTCTGGAGAACTGGAGAGTGGCTAATTGTTTAGAAAGGGGAGTAAAAACAAGCCAGGAAACTACAGGCCAGTGAGTCTGACATGGGTTGTGCATCAATTGCTGGAGGTGATTCTGATGGACAGGATCTACAAGCATTTGGAGAGATAGTCTGACTCGGGACAGTCAGCACAGTTTTATGTGTTGGAAATCATGTCTGACAAATCTCTTGGAGTTCTTCGAGGAGGTAACTGAGAGGGTAGATGAGGGTGGGGCAGTGGGTGTTGTCGTTATGGAATTTAGCAAGGCCTTTTGAGGAAGTGAAGGGTTAAGAATTGCAACCATACCTATAACTGGTAAACAAAATATATATATATGCATTTATGTTTCTCTAGCAAGGACTAGCAAGCTGCTGACCCACTAGTTAGGTTGGAATGTTAAGTATTTAACTGTCTTTGTTTCGGGTAACGGACCATTCCGATATGTCACAGTGGCGATACTGGGTGTAATTAACATCGAAGTGAAGGCTTGGTCTGAAGAATGAAGGGTGATACCTGCCTTTGAATGCCTTGATTATAGCAAGAGGTGTGATAGCTGTCTCGGGATCTCTATAGCTTGACCGAAACTCGCGGCGCCGTTTGCATGGGATGTGCATGACAATTTCTGTATAAATGTCTGTCTGCCCTTTGTGCGGAGAGAACTTGGGAAGTGACTCTTAGTGAGTGCTGAAGAGAATTCTCCTAGCGGTGCACTGCTAATAAAGGTATTTGTTCGAATGGACCTCGTGGCACTGAGTTACTTACAGCGGACAGAAGGGGAAAATTAATTTTGGGACGACACTTTGACAAGGTCCCTCATGGCGATATAGTTTAAAATCCTAGTCGATGCACCTCTCCTTGTAACTCAGGCCCCCAAGTCCAGGCAACATTCTGGAACATTTTTCTGCACTATTTCTAGTTTAATTACATCAGTCCTATCACAGGGTGACCAAAATTGTACTCACCAACATCTTATATAACTGCAACATAACTTGCCAACTCCTATACTCAGTGCCCTGATGGCCAGTGTGCCAAACACCTTGTTCACCACGCTATCTACCTGTGACGCCACTGTCAGTGAACTATGCACTTGTACTCCTTGATCCCTCTGTTCTGTAACACTCCCCAGGGCCCTATCATATAGTGTACAAGACCTACACTGATTTGATCTCCTATTAGACAGGACCTGACAAGTGTAGATGGGGAGAAGATACCTGCCTGGAAATCAGCATTTGGGATGTGGGATTTGCTTCAGGGTGAAGGAGTGAGAGTTTCAGGGTCACCGTATTCCTGGATGGGGGAAGGGCAAGGATGGCAAGTCTGGCGAACTCTGGATGTCAAGGGCAATTGAGGGTTTGATTCAAAGAATAAGCAGCATCCGGTAGGGAAAGAGCACTGAAGACTGGGGAGGGCCTGCAGGAGGGGAGAGAGTGGGGGAGCATTTAAAAAAGGAAATTTGAAAGACAAAGTGCAGTCACAAAATATCAGTGGCAGCTCAGATGAAAGAAAAGCTCAAGAAATTTTATGTAAATTAACAGTAGTCTTTTGAGTATATCAAGAACAGGAGGGGAACTGGGGAATATGGGTCCTGTGAGGGAGCAAAGTGACAGCCTGTGTGTGGGGCCAGAGGGTGTGGGCAAGGTCTGAAATGAATCGTTCTCATCTGTGTTCACTGAGGAGAAAGACATTGTGGTTGGGGGTTTCCGTTGGGGCAGCGACATTCTGGAGCACATTGAGATTAAAAAGGAGGAGGTATTAGCCGTCTCAGCAGGGATAAAACTGGATAAATCCCAAGCCTGAGGACATGTATCCCAGGCTGCTGTGGGAGACAACAGAGGAGATTGTTGGGGCCCTGATGGAGATATTGAAATCTTCACTGGTCACAGGTGAGGTGCCAGATGACTGGAAGACAGCAAATGTAGGATCTTTATTCAGGAACGGTAACAGGGATAAGGCAGATAATTGGAAGCCAGTTAGTCTAAAATCTGTGGTAAGGAGAACATTAGAAAAAAAGATTCTGAGAGACAGGAATAATCTGCACATAGAAAGGCGGCGACCATCAGGGACAGTCAGTGCGGATTTGTTGGTGGGAGATCCTGCCTAATTAAATTGAGTTTTTGAAGAGGTGACTAAATACATTGATGAGGGCAGTGTGGGTGATGTGGTTTACATGGACTTCAGTAAGGCCTTTGACAAGGTCTCATGTGGAAGGTTGGTCCAAAATGTTAGAGCCACCGGATCCAAAACTGACTCAGTAACAGGAGACAGAGTCAGACAGTAATACAGCACGGAAACAGGCCCTTCAGCCCAACTCAGCTCTGCCAACCAAGATGCCCACCTAATCTAGTCCCATTTCCCTGCATTTTGTCCATAGCCCTCTAAACATTTGCACCTATTTGTCCAAATATCTTCACAATGTTGTTGCTGTGTGTGCCTCAACCACTTCCTCTGGCAGCTTGTTCCATATATGCACCGCCCTCTGTGTCAATTAGTTGCCCCTCAGGTCCCATTTAAATCTTTCCCCTCTCACCCTAAACCCACGTCTTCCGGTTTTTGATTCCCTTACCCTGGGACAAAGACCGTGCATTCACCCTGTCTGTGCCCCTCATGATTTTATCCACCTCGAGAAGGTCACCCCTCAGTCTCCTGCGCCTCAAGAAATGAAGTCCGAGCTTGTGCAACCTCTCCCTATAACTCAAGCCCTCCAGTCCTGGCAACATTCTCAAAACCTTCTTTGCACTCTTTGATGCCCTTCCTATAAACAGGGAGCCACAACTGTGCACAATATTCAAAGTGCGGCTGCACCAACACCCTGTACAACTGCAACAACACCTGTGCAGATAGTGCTGTGAGACTGAGGCTGATGCTGGAGGGTGGCTTTTGTGATCGGCAGCCTGTGCCCAGTGGTGTGCCACAGGGATCAGTGCTGGGGCCCTGCTGTTTGTCACCCACATGAATAATTTAGATGTGAATGGGGGGGGGAGTGGGGGTTATAATTTACAAGTCTACAGATGACACAGAATTGGAGGTGGTGCTGCTGGTGAGGAGGGCAGTCTGGGACTACAGAACGATATGGATCAGCTGGGAAATTGGGCAGGGCAATGCCAGATGGAATTTAATCCTGATAACTATGAGGTGATGCATTATGGAGAGTTAACTAAGGGTCGGACACCCCATGAATGGTGTGGCCTGAGGGAGCACTGAGGAATAAAGGGAATGTGATGTACAAGTACAGAGACCCCTGAAGTTGGCAGAAACAGGGAGATAGAGTGAAGAAGGCCGATGGATACCTGCCTTCATCAGCTGGGCACAGAGCAGACGTCTTGGAAGGACTTTATAAAACATTAGTTGGGCCACAGCTGGAACAGTGCGCACACTCCTGGTGCCACACTACAGGAAGGGGGTGACTGCATTGGAGAGGAGATTCACCAGGATGTGACTGGAATGAAGGGCTTTTGTTCAAAGGAGAGACTGGATCGGCTGGGGCATTTTCCCCTGGAGCGTAGGAGGCCGAGTGTTGACCTTACTGAGGTAGATGAATCATGAGGGGCATAGACAGGGTGAGTGGTCACAGCCTTTTTCCCAGGGTGGAGGTGACTAAAACCAGAGTGAACAGGCTTACAGTGAGAGGGGCAACTTTTTCCACACAGAGGGTGGTGGGTGTGGAACGAGCTGCCAGAGGAAGTGGTAGAGGTGGGTACAATGACAATGTTTTGAAGGCATTTTGACAGGTACATGGATAGGAAAGGTTCAGAGGGATATGGGCCAAATGCAGGTGAATGGGACTAGTTCAGGTGGGCATGGATGAGTTGGGCTGAAGGGCCTGTGTCCATGCTGTACAACTCTCTGACTCCAGGCAGAGGTGTACACAACAAGAGAGCAGAGGTTTACGGACAGGAGCGAGGGGCCTGAGGAAGAATTACTTCTCTCGCCCAGAGGGAGGTTACAACCTGGAACACACTGCCTGAGGGGGGTGGTGCACGCAGGGATTTAAGGACCATGGGGATGAGCACTTGAATCACCAAGGCACAGTAGGTGACAGACCGAGTGCTGAATTAGCAGAGACAGATTCTCGGTGATCGGCATGGACACGATGGGCCAACGAGCCTGTTTCTCTGCTGCATAAACCTGTGAGTGTGGAAGTGCAGTGGGAAGCTGGAACACAGCATTTCAGGCCGGACACCTGGAACATTCAGAACCCAGGGGCAGGGATTTCTGTTGGACCAGGGGACGGAGGGGCAAATAATGAACCACTTCCCTCCTGTGGGGCATCAAACTCTCCCGTCCCTCATCACCGAGTGTGTGACACCAGATGCATCAATAACACTCCTTTTCTGTGGGAAATTGGGGAACATTGTGGGTAACATGAGGAGAGACGGCTGACAGCTCGGTCACAGTGGGAGGGTCCAAGCGTCATCTCAGAGGACAAGGGGTTCAGTGAGACAAGCTCAGAGCTGAGGGCCCAGGCAGCCAAAGTCACTGCAGGCAGTGGTGGGGTGTCACAGTCACAGGGTTGTACAGCACAGGAACAGGCCCTTCGGCCCATCACGTCTCTGCCGACCATCACATCTATCTCCAGCAATCCCACCTGCCTGCATTCACTCCACATCCCTCCATGCTTTGCTCATTCACTAACCTGTGCAGATGCTTCTTAAGTGTTGTTCCACAGTTCCCTGAAAGTGACAACACAGGTAGACAGGGTGATGAAGACCACGTTTGACATGCTGCCCTCATCAGCCACAGAATTATAGAAAAGAGTTGGGACGTGTTACAGCTGCACAAACCGTTGGTCAGGCCACACTCCGAGTGTTGTGGACAGTTCTGGTCACCACACCACAGGAAAGGTATGATTACACTTGAGAGGGTGCAGATGTTGCCTGGATTGGAGGGCTTGAGCTATAAGGAGAGATTGGATCGACTGGGTCTGTTTTCCCTGGAGTGAAGGAGGCTGAGAGGTGACATAATGGAGGTGTATAAAATTGTGTGAGGCACAGATGGGGTAGATAGTTAGTGTCTGGTTCCCATGATATGGGTGTCTGAAGCTAGAGGGCAGAGGTTTAAGGTGAGAGAGGGGAGGTTTAAAGGGGATCTGAGGTGTAATCATTTCACACAGAGAATAGTTGGTACCTGGAATGAGCTGCCAGAGGTGGTGGAAGCAGGAACACACAAGGTCTCTGTGCTCAGCAACACTCCCCAGGACCCTGCCATTCACTGTGTACATCCTGCTCTGGTTTCACTTCCCAAAATAGAGTTATAGATTTATACAGCACGGAAACAGGCCCTTCGGCCCAACACATCCATGCTGATCAAGTTGCCTACCTGGTCTAGTTCCATCTGCCTTCGTTTGGCCCATATCCCTCTGAACCTTTTTGATCCATGTACCTGTCCAAATGTGTTTTCACTGTAGTTGTACCGGCCTCTACAGCTTTGTCTGTATTGAAAACTGCCCCTCAGCTCCCATTTAAACAGTTCATCTTTCACTTAAATCTGGGTCTTAGACTGCCCGATTCTGGGAAAAAACTTGAACGAGGTAAACAGCTGCAGCCTCTCCAGCCTCTCCCTGTAACTCCAGCCCTCCAGTACCGGGAACATCCTTCTCTTTTCTGTATACTCTGCAGCTGAATCACATCCTTTCTGTAGCCGGGTGACCAGAACTGCACACAATACACCACATGCAATCTCACCAAGGTCTTGTGCAAAGGTAACATGACATCCTGACTCTTGTACTCAGTGCCCTGAAGGCAAGCGTGCCCATCACCTCCTTCACCACCCGGACTGCCTGCATCACCACCTTCAGGGAACCATGCACAGAGGTCTCTCTGTCCTACACCAATCTCCGGGCTTTAGCTATGGTCCTGCACTGGTTCAACTTGCCAAACGCAACACTGTGCACTTATCTGAGCTAAATTCCACTTGTCATTCCCAAATTTATCTATACCTTGATGCAACCTTACCAATTTTGGAGTCATCTGTAAACTTATGACTCATTCTCATCTAAATCTTTAATGTACAGTATATGACAAACAACAGAGGAGCAGCACCAGACCCTGTGGTTCACCACTGGTCACAAGCCTCCTGTCTGAAATGGAAGGGATGTGAGGATACAAAAGGGGCCACAGACGCAGGAGAGCAGAGATGTCAGAGGGTCCCAGGTAATTAGCGGACCAGAGAGACTCACCACTCGCTGTCCTGCAGGCAGGAAGAGGCCAATGCCCACAGTGGAGGAGCAGCCAGGCCCACAGACTCCACCAGTCAGGTCACAGATCCACATGGGAACGGCAGAGAGCGAGGAGCAGCCCGTCTGATCCAGTCGCCGCCTCCTCCATCTCTCCACATCACCCTGCAAACCACAGGAGAAGCCGATGGGATCACCTCTCATTCTTCTAAACCCCAGCAGGTACAGACCGACCCCACTTCAGTTCAGTCCTTGACCTCAGGACCCTAATTATTTTTTAGCTGGGAGGTTAACAAAACCCTGCAGATGCAGGAACCCCGGGACAGAGGCAGCCCCTGCTGGGAACCCTCAGCAGCTCAGGCAGCGTCTGTGGAGACAGAACCAGAGCTGAGACACGGGACTGAACCTCTGCTTCTCTCCCCGCAGATGCTGCCCGACCTGCCGGGTGTTGCCAGCAGCTGCTGTCCTGGTTTGCCCCCGGGAGCCCCTGTCGGCTGGTGTCAGAGGCGCCGATGGAGGGAGCAGTTTCTCTGCAGCGGCCCTTTCAGCGCAGCTTCAGCCGGCTCAATGCTTCCCCTTCCCAGCCCATGGGATCTGATCCCAGGGGGGATCAACCCCCGGGCCCTGCATCCTCAGGCCGCCCCGCGGGGACTGAGGCAACACTGGAACCGCAGGCCCGCTGCGGCCTCCCCAGTGTCCGCCCCCCGGCCGCCCCCGGCTCCCGGCCCCTCGCTGCTCTTCCCTTCTCTGCCCCGCTACTGAAGGCGGCGACCCGTCCGCCTCCTTCCCCACCCGCTGTCCCTTCAGTGCGGCCCCCCCACCCCGACAACCGGACACACGGGCCCCACCCCCGGCCACTGCTGCCCGGCCCCGGGGAACTGCCGCCCCGGCTGGGGCGAAGCCTCACCCCCACCCCCGGGCCCAGGCCTCGCCGCCGCCCCGGCCCCGACCGGCCCGTTGCTGGGGGAAACGCCGTCGGTGACGTCAACACGCACAAGGCTCGGCCGGTTCGCTGCCTGTCACGTGACTGGGCGGCAGCACGGAGGCGGGGCGGAGCGAGCTGTCAATCAAGAGGAGCCGCTGGGACCCTGTCAGTGTTGTAGAGACGTTGCAGAGACATTGCTGAAACTGTCCTGAAAAAAAGAGCTTCAGAGGGAAACATTTCGATGCAAAGTCCTTATCTGTGGAAGGGAAATAGAAATAGTAACGAAAGGAGAAGATTATATAAAAATGAACAAAATATGAGAAGGAAACTTAGAAACAGCTCGTCAGAAATGTGAAAAAATAAATAGTAACCGTTTATTCTGAGATTTCTTTCCAAAAAAAAAATACATTTAGAAAGTGGCTGCGGGTGTTATGCGGTGTGAGTCTGAACGGTTACTAATGGAAAACTAGGAGATAAAAGTCCCAACCTTTCCATACCGACCAAGGTGCCTTTGCAACCTAGTCCCATTTGCCCACATTTGAACAATATACCTCTAACCCTTCCCTAGTCATACATCGGTCCAGTTCAATCTCAAATGCTCTTTTTGTACCAGTCTCAACCACTTCTTTGGGAACACCTTTAACAATTTTGGTGTAAAGAGGGATCTTGGGGTCCAAGTCCACAGCACCCAGAAAGTGGCTGCACAGGTTGATAGGTTGGTAAGGAAGGTGAATGACATGCTGACCTTGATCAGTCGAGACACTGAGTTCAAGAGATGGGAAGTTATGTTGCTGCTTTATAAAACTCTGGTTAGGCCACATCTGAAGTATTGCATTCAGTTCTGGTTGACCTATTATAGGAAAGATGTGGAGGCTTTGGAGAGGGTGCAGAATTGGTTTACAAGGATGCTGCCTGGATTAGAGGGTATGAGCTATAAGGAGAGGTTGGACAAACTTGGATTGTTTTCTCTGGAGTGACAGTAGCTGGGAGGAGGCCTGATAAAGGTTGAGAAGATTATGAGATGCAAAGATACAGCAGGCAGCAGGGATGGTTTTCCCAGAGCTGAAATATCTAAGACCGGAGGACATGCATTTAAGGTGAGAGGGGGTATGTTTAAAGGAGATGTGCAGGGTGAGCTTTTTTCTTACACAGAGAATGGTGGGTGCCTGGTATGCGCTATCAGGGGTGGCTGTGGAGGTAAATCTGATAGAGGTGTTTGAGAGGCACATGGATGTGCAGAGAATGGAGGGGCATGGACATTGTGTAGGTAGAAATAATTCGAGTAGTTAGGCATTTCATTACCAGCTTAACCAGTTCAGCCCAACATGGTGGGTGAAGGGCCTGTTGCTGGGCTGTACTGTTCTCTGGGAACAAATCAGGTGAAAGTCCATGATGAGTCATAGAGTAAAACAGCACGGAAACAGGCCCTTCAGCCCAACTGGTCCATGCCGACCACAGCATCCTCCTGCTAGTCCCAGTTGCCCACGTTCAGACCATAACCCTCCAAGCCCCTCCCCTCCATGTACCTATCCAAATGCCTCTGAAATGGTACAATCGTACCTGCCTCGACCACTTCCTCTGGCAGCTCATTCCAGGCCATCACTGCTCTCTGTGTAAAGAAGTTACCTCTCAGGTCTCTTAAATCTCCTCCCTCTTATCTTGTATCTGTGCCCTCTGGTTCTGGACTCCCCAACCCTGGGAAAAAGTCTATGACCGTCCACCTGGTCTAAAATGCTCATGATTTTAGAAACTTCTATGAGGTCACCCCTCATTCTCCTGCACTCCAAGGAATAAAGATCCTATGGGGCCAACCTCTCCCTATAACTCAGACCCTCTAGTTCAGGCAGCATGAATTTATTCTGCACCATCTCCAGCTTGACAACATCTTTCCTATAACAGGGTGACCAAAACTGAGCTCAATACTCCAAGTGCGGCCTCACCAGTTACTTACATAACTGCAACATCATGTCCCCAATCAGAAAGTAGATGCCCTGAATGACAAACATCAGCGTGTTAAATGGCTTCTTCACCACCCTGTCCACTTGTGTGGCCACTTTCAGCGAACTGTGCACTTGTACTCCCACCTCTCTCTGTCCACACACTCCTCAGTGCCCTGCCGTTCACTGTACAAGACGCACCCTGGTCTGACTGTCCAAAATGCATCAGCTCACACTTTCCTAACCTTCAACCATCACCCTCTGTTTCCCATCATTGAGACAATTCGGAATTCACAGTAGATGAAGAGATCAGGAGTTCACCTTGATCATACAAGAGGTCCATTCAAGAGTCTTACAGCAGCAGGAGAGAAGCTGTCCTTGAGCCTGGTGATACATGTTCTCAATACTTTTTATCTCCTGCCTGATGGAAGGGGGGAGAAGAGAGAATGACAGGGTGGTACGTGGCTTTGATTATGTTGGCTGCTTTCCCGAGGCAGCAGGACATGTAGACAGAGTCAATGGAGGGGAGGCTGGTTTCCGTGATAGACTGGGCTGTGTTCACAAAGTCCTTCTCTGGTTTGACCAGGAATTGCAACAGCTCACACTGATCTGGATTGAATGGCATTTCCCATTCCTCAGCCGACTTCTTCAGCTGACCACGATCCCCCTGTAATGTTTGTTAATCCTCTTCACTCTGCACCACACCACCTGGTTCAGTGACATCTGCAAACTGACCAACCACGGCTCGTACATTCTCATCCAAATCGTTCATATAATGATGAACAACAACGGGCCCAGCACCGATCCCTGTGACTCCCACCATCAAGGCAGTTCTGAATCCACTGAGCGACCTCTCCCTGGTTCCCCAATGATCTCACCTTCCAGACTATCCCTCCTTGGGGGACCTTGTATAATGCATGTGTCATTTATGGGTTTCACGTGAATGATGTGTCTCTGATGCTATGTGCCTGAGATGCTTCTGGAAGGAAGTTCATCATTGTGCATGGACTTGTCGATACGAAACTCGACTTTGACTTTGATATTCTGGTCAAAGGCCTCGCAAAAGTCCATACAGACAACATCCACCGCCCTTCCCTCATCAATCCTCCCGGTTACCTCTTCAAGAAACTCGAACAGATTTGTGGGATTAACCGGGGAATGGAAGAGAAAGGTAAGGAGGTTTGGTGTCGATTATACAGAATATTGTTGATCACACAGCTGGAGCCTGTGAACGGTGTTGGTCTCCTGTTTAAACTGAAAGTGCAGCCCCCGTAAGGAAGAGGTGAGGCCAACCCCAATCCAGGGATCAGAGACCGTGAGGAGCGCCGGTCTCGGAGTGTTTAACAGTTACTGAGCTGGGAAACTACAAGTGACCCCCGAGACTCCGCAGCACAGGTGGAGCGGAGAGGAAAACCTGTCCTGGGAACTGTGAATCGGGCCCACAGTTTGTGCTGTGAAGGTGCAGATGTGAACATTGTGTCAGAGAGAGTGTGTTAAGGTGCGGGAGGCTTAGACTGGTGTCACTGTGTTTATGGGTCCGATCACATCGCCGGATTTCTCAGTCCCTCCTGTAGAAAAAGGAAAGATTTCACTGTCACGGGATCGCTCCGCTCCCCAGCTCCGTCCTGAAGTGGGAATTAGCTGCAAAGTTTTAGTTGGTTTCAATATTTCAGTCGAAAAGCAGCGAACATGTCAGCGATCGGGGAGGAAACGCGGTCAGTGCAGCAGTGAAACGGGTTTAAGTGGAAAGCGCCGCCTTTAATTCGGATCAAACTTCATTAAAAACAAACGTTCCGGCCTCAGACATTGACCGGGACCAGTCTGGGTCTCCGGGGTGTCTGATTTTAATTGGAATCGGAGAGTTTTTGAGGAGAGAGAAACACAGAGAGACGGAGCGGCCGGGAGTTGTCAGCAGGATGTCTTCGCCCCGTCCGCTCGCTGCCTTTAAGTTGCTCTGTGTCGCCGCCTCTCGCTTCATTTCTCACTCAGTTCCGAGTGTCAGAGTTTGTGCAGAGTCGCCGACATGACCGAAACCGCAGCCGTCGAAGCGGCTCCTCCAGCCGCGCCCACCCCCCCAGACGAAGGCTCCCAAGAAGAAGAAGGCGCCCGCCCGGAACAAGGCAGCCGGTCTCAAGCTGGGGGAACAGATTGACCAGATTGTGGCGGATTGTCCCGATAAGAGGGGGATGTCCGCGATCGCCATCAAGAAGGCTCTGGTCGCCAGAGGCGTCGATGTGGCGAAGCGCAGCGCCCAGATCAGGTTGAACATCAAGAGGAAAGTGGAAACAGGCTCCCTGCTTCAGACCAGGGGCGTGGGCTTCTCCGGTTCCTTCAAGACGGGTAAGGATAAAAGTTCCGTGAAATCGGTGAAGAAAGCGAAGAAACCAGCCGCCAAGAAGCCAGCGGCCAGGAAATCTCCCAGCAAGAAATCAGCGGCCAGGAAATCTCCCACGAAGAAGTCTGCAGCCAAGAAATCTCCCACCAAGAAACTGGGGGCCAAGAAAACTCTCACAAAGAAACCAGCGGCTAAAAAAGCGGCGGCTAAGAAACCAGCGGCCAAGAAGGCCATGCCGAAAAAAGCCAAGAGCCCCACGAAGGTCGCAGCCCCAAAGGCCAAGAAATCGTTGAAACCCAAGCCGAAGCCGAAAGCAGCGAAACCCAAAAAGGCAGCGTCCAAAAAGAAGTGAATTAAAAAGCGCAACTTGTAAAGACCTGAACACAACGGCTCTTCTCAGAGCCACCCACATCTCTCATGAAAGAGCTGATCCCGAATTCCTGTCCCGGGACCGGGCTCAAATTTCGGGGGAAACCATAAACCCCGGATCCCAGTACCTCGCTGACATTTGCTGCACCCGTCCCGTCCCCACTATCCAAAATAAAACCCAGAAAATAGGATGTCCGGGCAGAACCTCATTCGGACAGGGGATGTGTTCGGCTCCAGGCTCCGTTCAAGGCCGTTTCCTTCACAGATGCCAAGAGCGTCTGTGAGTGGGAAACACTGATGGAGATTCCCCACCTCACAGCCCAAAACTCAACACAGGAGGTTCGCCAATTCAGCCGGGTTAACGTGACACTAAACCGCTGAACCGTCTGGGTGCAGCAGTGTGGCTAGAGGGAACGGCCTCTGGGGATGGAGACGAAACAACGTGTTAATTAATTTAAATGGTGATATTGTTGGCTGACCTTCAATGTGGATCCCGCGCGATTATAAAAGTGTCCCCGTGCTGTGTTTCGTTTTCTTTGTCGACTGATCTTTGGAAATTGGCGGTGTTTGAAAAGTGGGGGCGGAGCCGGAAGATGAGAGGCCGCTCTCTGCTCTGTCTGTCCCTCTGACGTTGTCCCCTCCCCTTGTCTCTCTCTCTCTCTCTCTCTCTGTCTCTCTGCGCCCTTTTCGGGCAGGTCGGGGCGCTGTGTATAAAAGGAGACAGCAGCAGTCGGTGTGTCATTGAGCAGCGACTTGAGTGAAGCAGCATCATGTCTGGTAGAGGGAAAGGAGGCAAAGGACTGGGCAAAGGCGGAGCCAAGCGGCACCGTAAAGTGCTCCGTGATAACATCCAGGGCATCACCAAACCAGCCATCCGGCGCCTGGCTCGGCGCGGCGGCGTCAAGCGCATCTCGGGTCTGATCTACGAGGAGACCCGTGGGGTGCTGAAGGTTTTCCTGGAGAATGTGATCAGGGACGCGGTCACCTACACCGAGCACGCCAAGCGCAAGACGGTGACTGCCATGGATGTGGTGTACGCTCTGAAACGCCAGGGCCGCACTCTCTATGGCTTCGGCGGCTGAAGAACTGGCCCCTTTCTCTCGAGCACAACACAAAGGCTCTTGTAAGAGCCACCCACCGCCTCACAGAGGGAGCAGTGACCCGGCAGCATGAGTCGATGGAAACTTTAATTATTTGATTTTGGTTAATGCATTTGTTGATATGTTGGGGGTTCAATATCGAGTTCACGGTAGATTCCTGTGATCATTTTAAACTGCACCTTCGGCTTTGTTCTCGCAAAGCTCTTTGTGAATGCAGTAAAATTAATATTGGTCCCAATCCTGTTCTCCGTCTCCCGCAGACTGAACTCCGACAGCTCGGGAAGCGATTGAGCAAATGTGCTGCATACATTCATATTCAGCTCATTCAGGAAAATAAATTTTACATCGATTACTTAAATGGTGAAATTCATTATATTTTTGTGACTCAAATGAATTCTAATAAACTTTCCTCCAAGCACCGTTTCCGGTCGCTCTGAAATTGGCGGGCGGTATGAATTTGCACCGGCAGCCAATCAGTCGGACCCCCAGTCACCAGTGTCCGTATTTGGTCACAGATCATGTTTCTCCCGCCGGCCTGTTGGAAACTGATGTGGGAGCTGGAGCCAATCGCAGTGCTGGGACCCTATAATAGACACCTCCCCTCTAGCCAATCAGAGGCTGTGGGGCGGGTCTTCACCAACACTTTAAAAGCCGGTCCCAGAGCCGGCTCCGTTGTTCCGGTCCCTGTGTTTTAGACTGTGCTCCGACTGTTGAAGGAGAATGGCCCGGACCAAGCAGACAGCGCGAAAATCGACCGGAGGGAAAGCTCCCCGCAAACAGCTGGCTACCAAAGCGGCGCGGAAGAGCGCTCCAGCCACGGGTGGAGTGAAGAAGCCCCATCGCTACAGGCCCGGCACCGTGGCTCTGAGGTAGATCCGGCGCTACCAGAAATCCACCGAGCTGCTCATCCGCAAACTGCCCTTCCAGCGCCTGGTGCGGGAGATCGCTCAGGACTTCAAGACAGACCTGCGCTTCCAGAGCTCGGCCGTCATGGCCCTGCAGGAGGCCAGCGAGGCTTACCTGGTGGGGCTCTTTGAGGACACCAACCTGTGCGCCATCCACGCCAAGCGAGTCACCATCATGCCCAAAGACATCCAGCTGGCCCGCCGCATCCGCGGGGAGCGCGCCTGAACCCGGCCTCGGCACCAAGCACCACAAAAGGCTCTTTTAAGAGCCACCATCCCGGCAGAGGAAAGAGCTGTACCTTGCTGTTCACTGTCCTGATACATTAGCGTCCCGCCACACTCTCTGACCTCCCCTTGTGTGCACGATTCAGTCCAGCGCATATCCGAGATGTCTCATTAAACGATTCCGCACAAAACTCGCACATGTTCCAACACAGACCCGTCCCTCCAAGCTGACTCTCGATAATCGGCTATTCTCTGCCGTCAGGTAAAAGACAGCGCGGGGAGCGGAGCTTCACCATCTCCTTCCCCGTCAGTGTGTTCCCTGATCTAACACTTCTCCCACTCAGCTGCCATGTAAGTCAGATGTTGTGAAGAAGGTTTTCGGAAGTTTGTTGTTACTGTTTTACCTTTGTGGAGAATGGGATTTGCTAACTGCAGTCCCCTATTCTGTAACATGCGTCTCACATTTCTGACCGAGTGCATGATCGTTTTACGGGGACACGAGACGGCGGGACTGGAATCCCGGTCGTCTCACGGAACAAGTTTGTCAGATTGCAGTCTCGGCTCAGACCGCAGTTTGTGAAGAGAGACCAGTCCAAAATCCTATGCATTTCAAAAACAGACCGATCGCTAATGTGAATCAGTTTTTGGGGGTGAAATGATCAGAAATATTGAAATCAGAGAATTAAATTAATAGTTAATAAGCTTTTGGCGGCCATTTCAAATTTCAGGAGCCTGACCGTTACTTTCCGCGCTTCTTTCGCTGCCCTCTGTTCATTGTGAATAAGGCTGATCTCTGATTGGGTTATTCCTTCCACCAATGACACTCGGCACTGTTCCACCAATCAGAAGCGCCCCACTGCATTCCCCCAGAAGGTACAAGCAGGACGATTGCGGGAGGATTCCCTCATTCTCTGGGAAACACCTGGTGAGATTGTGAAAATGTCCGGACGCGGAAAAGGCGGCGGTGGCAAAGCTCGGTCCAAGGCCAATTCTCGCTCGTCCCGGGCCGGACTGCAGTTCCCGGTGGGCCGTGTTCACAGGCTCCTGAGGAAGGGCAACTATGCTGAGCGGGTGGGTGCCGGAGCCCCGGTCTATCTGGCTGCTGTGCTCGAGTATCTGACGGCTGAAATCCTCGAGCTGGCCGGCAACGCGGCCCGGGACAACAAGAAGACCCGCATCATCCCCAGACACCTGCAGCTGGCCGTCCGCAACGACGAGGAGCTCAACAAGCTGCTGGGAGGGGTGACCATCGCTGAGGATGGGGTGCTGCCCAATATCCAGGCCGTGCTGTTGCCCAAGAAAACCTGCGGCGCCAGCAAGTGAAGCGACAGAAAGTGAACCCAGTGACCCAAAGGTTCTTTTCAGAGCCACTCACAGTGTCTGTGGAAGGGCTGATCCGCGGTTGCCGTGAGGGCGGGGTAGGGAGCTATATGAAATCAGCAATAATAAATGAGACATTCGTACGTTAATGTGCCGCAAAGCAGAATGAATTCAATTATGATTTATACATTTCACTGTAACCAGATCAAGTACAGATAGCAGACATAACAGCGGGGCCCAGAGTCCGCTGAACGGCAGTAACTCCCGGCACCAATCCCAATGAATCCCCGCAGAATGCAAGCACCGCTCACAGCACCAGAGCAAAGAACAGTAGGGTGAGCACCGGCTGAGGCGAGTGCGGGGGCATTTCCGTTCTCGGCAACCGGCCTGTGTATCTGCCAGGGCTGCGACACCGCCCTGCGATCTTCGTCTGAAACACCCGGAGTAACTTTCTCTTCCCTTCTCCGTCAATGTTCCTCCCGCTTCCGCCCGTTGAAATGAGCTCTCTCCCAGCGGAGAGACAGCGGGTTCACTGGGCCCGGAGTGGGGAAATGGAGAATTTCAGAAAGGCCGCTACTGAGGGGGGAGTTTAATCTCCAGCCATTAATGTCACAATTCCGCTCTTCCTTATCTGATGCCGCCCAGTCTGTGTTCCACAGTGCGGTTTGACGCTGGACTTTACCGATGTGTGACAGGTGGGGTCATCGCCCTGGTCACTCCTTCCTGAACAAATTCAATCATCAACAGTACAACCGGTGACCAAGTGGTGCGAATATTTTCATCTGAACATTTCTCTACAAAACCCCCTACTTAGCCCCGCAGAATTGTCGATAATTACCTGAATATCTCTTGCGCCCAAGTCTCCTCTGAAATATAATCGAACCTTGTGGGGGAGAAACAGTTAATATTTCAGGCCAATGACATTTCATCAGATCTCCCGGATCACTGCTCCCTCTGTGAGGCGGTGGGTGGCTCTGACAAGAGCCTTTGTGTTGTGCTCGCGAGAAAGGGGGAGTTCTTCAGCCGCCGAAGCCATAGAGAGTGCGACCCTGGCGTTTCAGAGCGTACACCACATCCGTGGCAGTCACCGTCTTGCGCTTGGCGTGCTCGGTGTAGGTAACCGCGTCCCTGATCACATTCTCCAGGAAATCCCTCAGCACCCCACGGGTCTCCTCGTAGATCAGACCCGAGATGCGCTTGACGTCGCCGCGCCGAGCCAGGCGCCGGATGGCTGGTTTGGTGATGCCCTGGATGTTATCACGGAGCACTTTACGGTGCCGCTTGGCTCCACCTTCGCCCAGTCCTTTACCTCCTTTCCCTCTGCCAGACATGATGCTGTCACTCGTCGCCGCTCAATGACACACCGACTGCTGCTGTCTCTTTTTATACACAGCGGCCCGACCTGCCCGAGAAAGGCGCAGAGAGAGAGAGAGAGAGCGAGAGCGAGAGGAAGAGCAGAGAGCGGCCTCTCATCTTCCAGCTCCGCCCCCGATTTTCCACAACAGCCAATTCCCACCGGTTTCCCCACAACAGAACGGAAACACATCGCTCCGGACAAACTCTCCCCCACACCGGGTCCATGTTGAAGGATTTCCCGGTTTCACTGCCTCCCCTGCGCCCGAATTATCAGAAATCCGTTTCCGTTCGACAACAAATCCTTGAGGGAGCAGGTGAAAGTGACGTCAGTCCCTCCCCGGGCCCATGAACAGGGCAGAGCGCCCTCCTCACACACAGTAGTTGGTGGGGGAGGGTGCAGAGGGCTCCAGTGATGAGAAGATCAATTCATTAAATACAAATCTGGGAGAGTTGTGGTACCAGACAGTGAGGGGGGAATAAAAACCACGGTCACAGGAAGGGGCAGGAATTATAAGCAGATCTGTGCTCCCTGTGACTTCTACAGTGCAGGTAAAGTTGTGGCGAGGGAGCTCGTGCAGGAGGGAGGGCTTCAGGTACAGGGATCACTGGCCTCTCTTCCAGGGCAGGTGGGACCAGGACAAGGAGGTCGGGTTCCATCTAAACTGGAGGGGAACCAATGTCCTTACAGGGAGGTTCACTGGTGCGACTTAGGATGGTTTAAACAATGTGGCAGCGGGTGGGGACCAGAGCTGCAGGTCAGCAGGTGGGGGGACTGAGGGGAAGGTCGCGGTTGGGAGAAGTCAGCCTGATGGGGAAGATGGGCAGGGCCAGGTAAATGAACACAGTGGGGCTGAGGGGCTGAAGTGTGTGTGTTTCGATGCAAGAAGCACTGGTAGGGCAGATAAACTTACAGCGGGGAGGAGTGCACGGAGCTATTGATGGTGTGTTAGCTCTCTGGAGCCAGGTTCAAGGATGTCTCACAGCAGGTAGAGGACATTCTGAGAGGAGAGGGTGAGCAGCCAGAGGTCCTGGTCCATTTCCGTACCAATGACACAGGTGGGAGCAGGGATGAGGACCTGCACAGTGATTTTAGGGAGCTAGGTAGAAAGTTAAAAAGCAGGACTCCCAGGATTGTCACTTCAGGATTAGTGCCCGTGCCACATGCTGGTGAGGTGAGACATGGATCCATTGTGCAGTTCAATGTGTGGCTCAGGAGCTGCTGCAGCAGGGATGGCTTCAGGTTTATGGATCATTGGGCTCTCTTCCATGTGGGACTGGTACAAACAAGACAAGGACGGTAAGGTAAGGGGACTTTGGATGACCCGAGAGGTCTGAAATTTAGCCAGGAAGAAAAAGGAAGCATATGTAAGGTTTAGGAAGCTAAAAAGCAGACAGGCCCTTGCAGAATATAAAAGGAAAGTGCTCAAGCAGGCGATTAAGGAAGGCCAAAAGGGACCATGAAATGTCCTTGGTGAGCAGGATCAAGGAGGATCCCACAGCATTTTATACTTGTATTAAGAAAAAGATAATTAAGGAGAGGGTAGATTCACTCAGGGATAAAAGGGGAATGTGTGCTTGGTGTCAGAGCAAGTGGCTGAGGCACTGAATGCGTGCTTCGCATCTACATTCTCTGAGAAGGAATTGGAGGACAGTGAAAGCATGCTCATGTGCTGGAACACTTGAGGTTAAGGAGGAGGTGGTGCTGGGTATTCTGAAAACTATTAAGGTGGATAAATCCCCAGGGCCTGATGGTATCAACACCAGGTTATTGAGAGAGGCAAGAGATGAGATTGCTGGGGTGCTGCCCAATATGTTCATGTCCTCTTGAGCCACAGGTAAGGTCTTGGAGGACTGGCAAGTAGCTAATGTTGTGTCTTTGTCCAACAAGGGAAACAGGGATAATTATA